>NW_022900913.1:6122310-6129325 GCF_012274545.1 Fukomys damarensis
GCACAGTCGGGCCCGTTCTCACAGGTCCTGCGGCGAGCCTGAATGCCACCCCCGCACTGGGCAGTGCACCGTTCCCAAGGGCCCCAGCCTGTCCAGAACATGTGCGGCGGACAGAGCAAATGTTCATTGCAGTATCTGTAATGGGAAACCAAGAGGAAGAGGAAACTGTTCAGTGTCACGTGAGGACATGGGCCCGTCCGCTCTCCATCCCTGCACCAGGTGGGAACACATGGGCATGCTCTGTGGGGCTTTCTGTATTTGGAGAGGTGGCACCGTACAGGAGGCAGATGTGGCGCTGGCCATGCTGTGTGGGCACTGACAATGAGATGGATGACAGCGAGGGAAATGCTGAACTCACAATGCAGGATGGGTCTTCCTGTGCAGCCAATTAAAGGAGAAACAAGACAAAACAAAACCCTTCAAACAGACACCCGAAAACAAGAGGCACAGAAAATATCCAGGTAGACCATTTATCTTCTAAACATAAACAGCGAAAGAGAAAGTGCATTACGAATACAAAGTCAGCAAAGCTTTACTTGGAGTTCATTTCTCATTCTTGAACCAAATAAGTCCCACAATCTTCTTAGGATAAGTTAAAGAAAAGTCAAAGGATGAGTTTACCATGCCTTTGACTGCTTATGTTATGGTGCTTTTAAATTTATTTCTAGGCTCTCAGAAAGATGCCAAATGACTCTGCATAAAAAGGCCACCCATTATTTTTCCAAAAAAATGGAATCACCTACAATTTTACAAAGTCCTAATTTGCAGGATTATATTCTATGCTTTTACACACATCTTAGCCTCCTTAGTTCTATGATGAGCTGCATTTCTCTGCAGTCTTTCAAACCACAAGTGAAATGAAGCAAGGAAAAAAACAAGGAAACAAACAAACACACACAAAACACCAAGGAAATAGCAGGCTGGCATTCCTCAGGTCATAGCACAGGAGAGGCGTTACTCTGAATACAGCCAGACTGTGTGCGACACAGCTGGTGAGTTAAAGGACTACCTAAATCCAGTAGTCTATCTACTGAGCCCAAAGTTAGCTTGTAGAGAATATTACATTTTTCCTACGTCTTTCTCCCTTGCCGGGTCACCAGACTTAAACAGAAGCAAAGCCTCAGATCATGCAGCCCAAGTTATTTAGGTCGCTGTTATTTGTAACAGCTCTGTCCTGCAGTGCACCATGGAGAGGGGATCACTGAGTGCTTCCTGATCACAGGTGTCCACAGCCTTAGGTGCACACAGGAAGTGGACACGAGGCCAGTAATGCAGGGCAGAGCAAACCTGTCCGCACAGGATGGGACACACATCCCTTAACGTACAGGAGACGCTGACCTTGATGCACACCACAGGAAGTGCATTTCAGGAGCAGAAATCCAGGGCCAATGGCAGGATGCAGCCAAGAAAAAGACCTGGGGAGTGTTGTTTCCTGACAGATGATGCTGGAAAGGTGCAGCTGCTTTTCCAGGAAACCGGAAACCACGGAGAAGGTGCGGCTTTGAGGATGGAGTGCAGTGTGAGGAGCGGCAGCAGGGCAAGGGAAAGAGGCCTGCAGGTAGTGAGGAGAGTGAGGGCCTGGCCTGCATGTGTTTTGGAAGATGACGGAAGGAGGAAGTGGAGAGTGAGGTGAGAAAGGTTATGGGATAAGAAGAGGAAAAGGCGACAGGAAGTGGAATGATCACCTACACTTAGAGTGAAAGAGCCTGAATGCTATTTGCGCAGAGCCAGGAAGTCCCACAGAGCTGACAGACGCACTGACAGCATCATCGTGAGACGAAGCCCCACCTCGGCCAGGGCCTCCTTACAATGGTGGGAGGTTGGAGGAGACCCAGAGACAGGGGAGGCCACAGAAGTAGGAACCAGGGGCACAGACCAACCACAGGCTCCAGACTGGGCATGCAGAGCAGAGACATTCCGGGAAGCCGTGAAGGCGCTAGGAGGAGGGACGGCAGGGGAAGAGGGGACAGAGATCAGGCTGCAGCTGAAGGCTGGACTCCCGCTGCCTCCAGGGAGAGGAGGTGGGAGTGCTGCAGCTGAACGAGCCTCCAGAGGAGCAGTCAGGTGCAGAGAAACAGCAAGTGACTCTAACCTTCCACACGTAAGAGCTCCCAAGGGGCAGGAACACTTGCCTTTCTCTCTGTTCAGTGTTGGGGAAGGAGAATGCGAGGTCTCCCTCTTAGGGCAGGAGCATGGCGGTCCCCTGGATGTCTGTGTTCCTGAGTGAGCGGGGAGAGCCTTCTAACTAGGACAGCAGAGCCTGGCCTGGGGACGGAAGAGGCGAGAGCAAAGTGGGGACCAACAGACTACAAGCATTCACCCGGGGAAGCCTGCGCGAGCATCAGAGTCCTGGTAAGAAAACGCTAACCTACATGTTAGTACTTGGGGGATTCCAGGGGAAACTGCCATGCCTTTTGAGATCTGGCTTTGAGGGAATCGGGAAAACAGAGAATATCAGAAAACCGTGCAGCTCGCTATAGGGAAACAGTAAATGTCTCCTGTTTCTGAGCTTGATTTACAGATATCTGAAAGGTATGGATTTGACAGGCTCCCTCGTCCTAATTTTAGTTTTCAAAACCACACACACACACACACACACACACACACACACGCGCGCGCGAGTGCACCAAAATGCTTTAAAACCCCCCCGACTTATAATTTAAAAAGCATAACCACTGAGCTACAATATCCTCAGAGCAAAATAAATGGCAGTGCATAGTTTGTCAGATTTGTCTACAGCAGGCCACTTCTGAAACTGCTCAGCATGCTGTTGTCAAAATTCTACTGTCAGGTGAGCCGGGAAGGTAGCCGGGCCATCCAGCAGTAATAAATCATCTCTCGGGCTACATTCTAAGCTTGTCAATAACGTGCCTCCCCATGTTTCCTCTTCCTCCCTCTACAGGAACCCTGGAAAGCAAGCCACTCCCGGATCCTGAGAAGCTTCACCCTCTGGAACTGCAGGGCTCTGACAGGGAGGTTTGGGGAAAGAGATGGCCGGGCTGTCTCTTCCCTGGTGTCCACATTTTCTTTCAGGAATCCAGGCTGGAGAGGCTGCTCAGTGAGCGGCCAAGCCTCTCCCAGCAGGGTTTGGATCCTCTCCACACTGTGGGAACGCAGCTTCTTTCCCTCCTCACACCTGCTGCTAACCCACGCTCTGGACAGCAGCCCCCTCAATAAGCCCTGCGAGCACAGGAGGGTGGGCACCCTCATCTGCCACCTCTGCTTCTTACTGGTGGTGGGTGACAGACTCACCGGGTAGGCCGACGCTCGGCTCCTCATCTCCCATCCTCCCTACACGGATCGTTTTCACTAATGAGCTAAATGTCTAAAAACATATTACTGGCCCTGTTAGGCCCCTAGTATTGCAAAGGACTGAAAATCATGGATGCATTTCATTCATTAAGATTTTAATTTTGTCCATGGCTGCTTATTCTTATTTTGCAGTTAAAATCTAACTAACGACCCAGCATTTGTTCTTCATAAATTATGTCCTTTCCATAAACTTAGTCTCTGTGAAAAGAATGGCCTTTCAAAATCCCAGATCAACCTCTCTCTCTCTCCCTCCCTCCCTCCCTCCCTCCTTCCTGGAAGTGATCAAGCCTTTACTAGGCCATACTGGAAAACATACTTTTTATGGCACAGAGAAACTGCACATACATTAAGTTCACCATTAATACTGAAGATAACATGTTAGATGAGAAGAGCGACTTACACAGAGCACCACTTTTGCCCATCAGGGGATAAAGCAAACATACCGAAAAGACAAAAATAATCACAAGAAACCTCTACTATTTCCTGGGACACCCTAAGTTTACAAATGGCTCTAATGTGGTTCCCTAGATCCCCACCTCCTGGATGGAATCCCCCACCTTGGGGAATCCCACCTCACTGGGCATAGGTGAGACTGTCACTGGCTTCAAATCAGCAGAATAAACCAAAGATGAGGGACATCACTTCTGTGATCATGTCGCAACATTTAGTGCCCATATTTCAAGACAGTGCTCTCCTTCACTGGTTTTGAGGAAGCAATATGATATGTCCAGCAAGTCTCAGGTCTCGAGGGATTGAAGGTGGCTGGTGGCTAAAAGCAGTGACAACCAACAGGCTGCCAACAACCACACGAGCGAGTAGGCAGAGCCTCTTCTCACGGAGCTCCAGACAGAGCCACAGGCACAGCCCACCCATCATAAAAAAAAACTGCCAAAACTGTTACCTGCAGTAATACAAGAAGTAGAACGTATGTGTGTGAAGTGAATTATATAGCTAAGAAAGTTTCCCAGCAAAGTGTTGAAGGTTCTGCCTGACTGCTTCTTGTTGGTTACAGAAAAATGTAGGAGCCAGGCACAAAATTGAAGATTTGAAGATTAATTTATAAACAAAAGGAACAAGGGCTGGATGGTTTTGCAAACTGAACTCTTCTGACAGCAAAAGATGCTAAAATTCAGAAATACATCCCAAGCACTGTTAGGAAAAACTGGAATAGAATAAAAGCTGAGAATGGGATTGTACAATGTCTTGTTTAAACTTCAGGGAGATAGAGTCAAAAAGTTACATGTAGTACTTCAAGGTTCCTTCCAAGAGTCCAAAGCAAGCACATGTCTCCCAGACCCTCTCTACCACAGCAGAGGACCCCTGGGAAGTCAGGGGTGCTGTCTCTCAACCACCTCCGCCAGACCCTAAGGCAGAGCAGAGAATCATAAAGACCACTGAGTGTGACTTTTCTTAGGGGAAAACAAAAGGTGATCAGAATACATGGTGAATGTTCAAATTAAGATATTCTTACAATAAAAAGCATTGACATTAATCGTATTCAAAATATTCTCTCCCGATATTCTCGCCCGCTTTGAACACATTTATCCCATCATTTTTGCCACCTTCTGAAAGCAGTTCTGGGATTCGTTTATGAATGCCTTTTTTATGCTTGCCTGGAGGTCCTGAATCCATTCAGATGATTTATAGCAATTTCTGTTAAAGTAAAACATTACAGTGTGCCCTCATCTGCCTTATTCACTGGATCAGGCACCACGTGGCTCCTGGCTCTTCCCCTGAGTCAACATGACCAGGCAAGGTAAATGACTTGAACAAATTCGGGACATCAAGGCAGACCATGGCGCTGCAGCTAAAGATGCTCATGTATCCCAGAGAAATCTGAGGAGGACCCAAAGCACACTTCGGTACAATACAACAAGCTCAGACCAAAAGGGACAGAGGCTGTGGGAAACCCAAAGTTCTGATGCAGGAAGAAGCTGGACAGGCAGATAAAGACATCCAGCAGAAAGCAGGTGGGCATCTCTGCTTCATGACAAAGCAAGGCTGATTCAAGGAACAGAGCTAAGAACCCAAAAGAAGATCCCAGGACAACAGGGTGCTGTGCCCAGACCTTGATCAAGCAAATCTGACACCCAGCTAGATCTCACAAGTTCTTCTGTACTTTCCCTTTTCCCTCTTTTTCATAGCAGGTATGTCACCAGCCTCCTTTCCTGCCTCACTGTGGTACAGTGGGGGTGCTGGTGGTCCACAAGGTGTCTCTTTTGTTCTAGAGAGTGACAGCCATGGGGCACCACACCCAGGGAGCCATGTGCACATTGGAGCCTGATTTAAATGGCACAATCCTGGGCTTTGGGGAGATAATTTGGTGGGAAAAGACTTTTGGGGACTATGGTAGAGGTGAAAATGCATTATGCATGTGAGAGACTTGAATGCCTGGGCAACAGGAAATCAGCAGAGGCAGAGAGACCACAGTGTGACTCCAGGGATGTGTGTCCCTGGTGTCCCCATCCTGGCTAAACCCCTCCTACTGAGAGTGGGCAGGGCCTGGGAGGGACTTCTAACTAGTAGAATGTGCAATATCTGTCAAGAAACCGGTGCAATGCTTGGCTACAGAGTACGAAACCTTGGTTTGAGTGCATCGGTACGATCACCCCGAACACTGACTACACCCATGTGACCTAGATGCTCCCCAATCCAGCCCCAAATGAGACCGCAACCTCGATCAAAGCCTTGACTGCACCTGCTGAGTCCTGAGCAGAGGAAGCAGCATGCGCACGGGACACCTGGCCTTGGAGCCTCTCAGACATCAATGCATGTTGCTTCAGCCTGTGGAGCTCGTGTGACACAGCAGGGGGAGAGCCAACATACACATCATATTGCACTTTGAGAGTATTCACACCAGTGTCCATCTCTTCCATCTTCCTCCCAGCCTAAAGGTGAATGAGTTCTTCTACTCAGTTCTTACTACTGAAGAAAATCGTTTCCAAGGAAATTTTTAAAGAGAAGCAGTATGTGTGCATTGTAAAATATATGTACAAATTAAACGAGGTATTTATCTGTTATATTGGGGGCAAAGGGGTAATGTAAAAATTTTGAGATTTTTTGTTGTTGTTGCAAGTAAGCTCCCACTGAATTATGCCATGAATGGGAGATTCTTCTCCCAGATGAAGTCACTAACTGTAATTCCAGCATAAACTTGGGGACTGTGTTGGGAGAATCAGCTCCTTCCCTCGGGATCATGCAGAGCTTCTTTAGGTCTGATGACGTTTAGATGAGCATGATGTACTCAATCATTTATGATCATGGTTTCCCTTCATTTAATTCTCAAATAAGCTCACTGTCAGAATTAGCATGGCCTTTCTTTCATACGACTTAGATGGAAAGGCCTCCCATACAACACAGCAAAGGCTCTAAGAAGAAGAAGCTCTAGTAAAGCTAAGGTTTACATGAACTTCCTGGTAAACCTCTGGAAAGGAAATTCAGTAGAGGCATCAATTTCATAAAACTTTTATAGGGTCTGTATTCTTACCATGCATCTTTTTATTACTCAAACTCAAACTGTCCTCCATTACAAAAATACAGATCTCTAAAAAACTTGTCTTCTATAAATAAGGAACATTCTAAGCATAAAAAGTCTAACCCGATTTTCTCTCAATCTCTTTCTGAAAATGGAGCTTTTTGCACAACCGTGTGTGGATGTAGAATGTGGGTGTGTGTTAGCCAGAAACAAGCAGCCTCCTTCATC
>NW_022900913.1:6129471-6237627 GCF_012274545.1 Fukomys damarensis
AGACACCGTCTCGGGGGATTACTTCCACATGACAGACCTTGCATGTAAAAACCAGCTTCCTGTCCCTATTCTCAAAAGGAATAAAATCTTAATTGGTAAATGAGAGACACAATGAAGAAAGAAAGGGATTGTTCCCTCGTTGATTATCTTAATTGGTAAATGAGAGACACAATGAAGAAAGAAAGGGATTGTTCTGCCTCGTTGATTTCCATTTGTAATAAATGCCTACTAGAAAACTAACTATACAGTAAATCTATTCGTTTTGGTGGTGTATTATAAGTGCTAACTATACCACAAATGATTGTACACAGAATTTTTGTAAGACTCTGCTAAACTCATCACCAAATGAAAGTGTGTACTACCTTTTCATTAAAAAGCACTGAAAGCCATTCCTTATGTCAACGTCAGTAGGGCAGACCGCAAATTCAAAAAGCATTGTGGAACTTGACCTCCTTGGATTCTCTAACAGCAGTGCCAAGCTAAACAGCCAAGAAAAAGTCAGTGATCACAAGAGCAGATTCGGAGGCCAAAACCAGATGTCTGACTCAAAGAACATATACCAAGAAACAGACTGTTAGAACTAAGACGAAGTTGAACGTGGCTGTGATGTGCTGAAAGGTTAAGATCCACACGAGAAGGCTCTCACTGTGGGCCACACTATGGCTGCAGGGAGGGGGCTGGCGCCAGAGCCCTGTGGGGGCACAGGCCTCACCAAGCCCTGAGTATGGTCTCACCTGCACTCGGCCACTGCTTTTAGTGCTCATGGAATCTTTACCCTACCTGCCCAGCAGTACCTGGACTTGACTTCCAGTCTTCCTGGGAATTGCAGCTTTTGGTACTAGCGTTGTTGAAATCTCAACAGAGTAATCCTTCGCTAGCAGACTCACTGTCTCCAAGAACCCCGCACAGAGAGCCCTGCAGTCCTCGGCTCCCAGTGCCTTGGAATTGCTCAGCTGAGACACCAACAGAGGGCTCCACGCAGGAGTGTTGTTTAAAGAAGAGGACAATTCTGCAGAGTCAAAGAGATGCCGCGGACAAGCTAACGTAGATACAGAACCACAGCTGACCACAGCAGGATGGAAGAAGCATGAGGATGGCAATGCTGGGGCCGAGCAGGCACGTACCTTTCCTCCCGGTTCTGTCCCACACACACCCGGCCTCCGTGCCGCGGTGTGGGGTTGCTGCAGGACCGCTGCCGAACCTGGAAGCCAATGCCACAGGTCGTGCTGCAGGGCGACCAGGAGGTCCAGGGAGTCCAGCCTCCATTCCTGGGAGAGAGGAGCAAAGTGATCTCTCTGTCACACTGATTTAGAGGCCAAGTCCAAGCCCTGTCTGGAGCCAATGCAAATGCACGTGACCTTGCGGGGAGCATCTGATTGGAACAGCAGCCTTTGGACTGAACAGACCGGGCCACTGTGGACCTCATTTCAGTTCCCTAGTCCCTGCACCCAGCCCTTCTGCATCAGCATCTGATTTTAGAGTCAAGACAGGAAATTTGAGAATCCAATTGAAGTACACCATAAATCACTTAAAATGTTCTGTATCAGAAACTTAATATAGTTTTGCTATGAAAATGCTAAGCCACTATAGAGTAGTATTATTTTACAAGAAAGCATTTAGAAATGAATCCCCAGGCCTCTAGAGTTTATGGTTTTATTTGACTTGTATTATATCCACTATAAGCTATGCAAATAATCAAGGAACGCTACACACGACATTCTTTTAAATCCATCAATATCAGCCACTCTCTGGATAGTATTCATTTTTATAAGGAGCGTGAGTGCTACCAGCTTTGAAGAAAACTTCGTTTAAAATGAACAGACTATTTAAATGCAGATTCTTGACCATTCTCTTGAGAATTGTCCAAGATTACTAAGAGTACAAATAAGAGTTACAAATTCCAAAAGACTGTATGTATGTATGTTATTATAGAAATATAATAATGGAGATATAGAAGAATATAAAAGTGAAATGAACACATTTTATAGTATTTATAAAAGAAATCATTATTGACAGCTAGAGGAAAAGTATTGCATTTTTTCCTTAAAATTGCCTATATTCAGTCATTTAAAATTTAAATATCTTCCTTAGCAGTTTTTCCAGGCTGTTAAAAATAAATTCTTGATATTTTAGAATTTTAGATGTTAAAATATTCTATTGAGGCAGACTCTAAATTAACACAGATATCACCTACCATTATGGTATGTTTTTCTATTTCCACTGTCACGTATGCATTTCCATGCGTATGTGGTAATTCCATCCACAGGATTTGCATTTTATTTGAAAAAAATCAATGCATGCTAAGTCTCACTTTCATTTTATATCTTCGTTTAAGGACATGAAAATCCACAACAATACCATTGAATATATGGCTATAAATAAGTCGAGTAGATAACCTTAAAATAATTTGAAATGAAAATACTTCTGAGAAAATTCCTAGTATATTTCATTATTTTACTTACCAAAACTTAGTACTATAATAAAGTATATAGTGATAGTTTTATGCATATTATAATAAAGATACTTTATGACAATTTCATTAAAAAAAGCTTTGTGTTTCTCATAAAAGTAATCTGCTAGTTTCTGATACCCTTCCACCTACAGTCTTACAGATTTTCCAAGTACTTCAATTAATCACTCAAAATCTTAACAACTTCAGCATAAATCACATTTTTACTTTCAAAATTTCTTTACATAGGAATAGAATTATTAAATAATGCAGAAAAACTCTGCTTTCAACATTTCTGGAAATTCTTAATTCCTTAAACCATGTAAAAGCATGAAATTTAATGACACAGCTTCCTTGTAATGTGCATAATGTCTTATACAGGACAATAAGTAAATAAAGGTCTATAAGTGGTATATAGTAAGTGAAGGAATAATTGAGTCAGTGTGTGTGTGTGTGTGTGTGTGTACTGTATGTTCCTGGGTTTACATGCTCTTAAATGGTGTTTAGAGGTAGACAAGGTAGCTGCCAGAGAAAGAAGCTAGAATTAAATAATCATCTACCAGCAGATGCATTCTGACAATTAAGTCATTATGAAGTAATTCACTTGTGCATTTAGAATTACTGCTAAAAGCAGTCCAGTTATTAGACCTTTAATTTCACAGTAAGTGTTGGATGTATTATAAGCCTGTCTAAATGATCTCTTAACGAGAACGAGAACTGAAGACCCAACAATAAACAAGTCACAAGAATGCACTTGATAGTCCTTTTGTACTTAAATAATATGCAAGATATTAGCTATTTATTGTGATCTCTGCCTGGCTCCTTTCTGCTCTGTGGGGCACAGCTCTTCTCGGGCATGTGGACGCGCCTGCCCTGGGCTCTCCGCTCTGGATCCACAGTGTGATTTTCCCTTTCAATGACTTCACAGATGACTGTCTCAGTGGTCAAAGCATTTTAGCTAGTCAGGCTCAGGAAAGAGGAGCAATGCTTTTTAAACTGCCCGAAATTGCTGAATGAGAGAGGAGGGAACCTGCAGTCTGATCTCCATGATGCTTGTGGTCAGGGCAAATGACGGTGGCAGAAATGGAGCACAGTCATCAAAAATAAAAATAAAAATCAAGCAAGAGCCCAATAGGATGAGGACGCAGGAAACCCCTTCATTGGGTCCTGTGGTTTGCACTGTGCCACTGGTCACCACCAGATTCTTGCTAAGCAGGGTCTCTGACGCTGATACACCACAGCAAAGCTTCCCCACCAAGATCTGGCTGCTTCCATCTTCTAACTCGAATTGTACGTTCTCCCAGCAGCAATCTTATATATACTCTGGGAAGAGATTCCTAAGAAATGTGGACATTTCCCCCCAACAAGCAGATCATTTTGCATAAATCAGCAATATTTTTATTAATCTATGAGGAACATGTGAACAGGTTTAGAGTTATCATCTCATTTGAGGTTCATCCGTTCCTTCCGCAGGTCACAATATGTCAGAGGTGAGTGTTCTGGTCCTTTTTACCACCTCTGATCACAACAGGGAAGGCAGCCATTAGGAATCAATTCCCACAGTCCTGGGCAGCTGGGCCTGGCACGTGACTGTGCCCTGAGAGACCCACCTGGAGCAGTTGGCGATCTCCATGCTGGGGCCCTCGCACTGCCACCCGCCGCACTGTGGGGCCGGACTGTCACACGAGCGGGACCGACAGAGGCAGGACCCCATGGCGCTGCCATCGGTGTGAGTGCAGGGCGTCCACGGAGACCACGGGCCGAATCGCCCGTCCACAGTGAGATTCCGGGTCTAGGAAGTAGACAGAGAGGGTTAGGTCCGCAAATAGAATGGACTGGACATAAGGGTTGCTCACAAGGCAATCTCAGGACGCCTTTAGAATATGTAAAAAGATTACAGTTAGTAAGGGATTAGTGGTGAAGCACTTTAAAGTAAAACAGAGGAGCTCAGGAGTAGAGGAAGGAGGAAAGAAGGGGACAGGGAATGAACGATAGAAGGAAAGGAGGAGAGGAGGGAGGAGGAGGAGGAGTGGCAGAAGGAGGAAAAGAAGAAAAAGAAGGGGGAAAGGAGGAAGTGGGAGGAGATGGGAGGAGAGACAGTGGAAGGGTGAACGGAGGGGAAGTAGGACACGAGGACAGGAAGAGGATCACGAGGGAAGGTCGTGAGGAGCTTTGTAATCCGGTCTGGCAGAATCATTTCCAAATGCTGGAAACCCACACACCAAGAACTGCACTGGAAAAGTGTACATGTACAAATGTGTTTTACACACACACACACACACACACACACATGCACTTTTTAAAAAGTGGAACACTGGTCAAATAGTCATTTAGGCTAGGCCTGGCTCTAATATCACAGCTCTTTACTTGTTTTGGTACCAGGGATTGAACTCAGGACCTTCCCTTGCCAGGCAGGCACGGAGCCACTGAGCCACATCCCTGGCCCACTAACATGTCGACTCACAACATTTGATTCAAAATGTGTCCTGGCACCTACTGAGCAGCAGATCTCCCCAGGTGTCTGGCAAATCCCACTGACCCGAGGGCCCGTGGGCCAGTGGGGAGGGGCTGGCTGCAACTGTGACCACAGTGAAGTCCACAGTGAAGACAAGGACTTTGGGAGCTAAGAGACACTCAACAAGCTGGCAGGGTCTGGGGAGTACCAGCCGGGGCTTGTTCTGAGTCTTAAAGGATGAAGGAGGAGCAGGAAAGACAGCTGGTGAGGATGGAGGAGGTGGAGTGGTGAGGTGGGCACATGTGGGGCTGTAGGAGCAGCCAGGTCAGGCCAGTGTGGTACTGTCCTTCTTCCCTGGTCACAGGCAAGGCGGGGGACACACACTGGCATCCCTCAGCACACAGCAACTCGCTGTGTGTTCAGGGCTCAGTGAGTGCTTGCAGCACGGAGGACCGGACACTTCCTGCTGAATCTTGCACAAAGATCTCCAGGGGAGCTGGGGAGCTCCAGAGAGCAGACTCGTGGGGACACCCCATCTACAGGTCACCCTGTCCAAAGGGAATCTCCTCCCAAGTGGGAAGGAAGCAGGCCTAAAGCCTAAGCCTCCCAATTTTTTTTTTTCTTTTTTGGCACCAGGGATTGAACTCCGGCCCTTGCGCTTGTGAGGCAGGTGGCGGCACCACTGAGCTAAGTCTCCAGCCTGCTCCATGTTTTAATATAAAGACTTAAGCACCACTTAGCAAATCAGACAAAGGAAGAGACCTGATGAGGAATGGATGGCGTGCTTTCCTCTTACTCTCTGCTGCCTGCTGCACCCCATCTTTGGCCAAAGATCGACCAGCCCTTGATGTATTCATTCCCTGGGCCGACTCACTGTATTCCCCACAAGCAACTGCACAGATGACACAACTAAAGTTCAAGGGGCCGCAAACCTCGCCCATATATCCATGTCAGAACAACGCCAACACTGTTAGGTGCGTGAACACACACTTCGCTTTTGAGCCATCCTTGCTCCAAATACAACAGGACACAGTTACACAGCAAATGTGCCAATTTTCTGACATGGTTCTTTGGCCACACTCGACTGCTGTGGTTATGACTCCACCCTTCCTTCTGTCTAATCAACTCCGATGCTTCTACTCTCCAAGGCGGGTAAACTGGCCATTCCTTACCACACCTGCTTCTACAACAGATGTAGCCAGAGGGAAGGAATGGTGCTATCTCACTGGACGGCAATCCTGAGAGAAAGTGAAGTTTCAAAGGTCGTTTCTCCACCCAAAAACAAAAGATCTCTATTTCCCAGGTCCCATAACCCGTGCACATCCCACTCTCCCATTATCGGGTTCCCTGGAGACCACAGAGCTTCCTTGGTGCACCAGGCCGTGCCTGACAAAGGGACAGGAACCACTGCCTTGGCAGATTCTCTGGCTAAAGCGTCAAAGACCCTGCCATCTGGGACTTCCCTCGCTCATCTCCCACCCATTGAACCACCTCCTCTTTCCCTGTCCAAAGGACTCGTGTGTACATCCAGTGTCCACAGTGACTAGATAAGAACATTGGGATTTACCCCTGGTCTTGGGTACTTTCTGCTCAAGGAACATAGACTCCTACTCTACTCTGATCTGGGGAGGAAAAATCCAAAGTGAGCACAAGCCCCTCTGATCAGCGCTCCCTTTGTATCATATCATCCCATCCATTCGGGCTGGGCCAGGGCTGAGTCTAGGGATAGAAATGGCATCAAATTCTGGCCAACGCAATTCAAGAGGAGACTGCAAGAAGATTCCACACATATCTTTCCTTGGATAAGAGAAAACTCTTCTCCCCCATGTTATTCTTTGGGCTGAGATCCTGGCAAGTGAAAAGGTGACATTTGACACATCTGTTGCCATTCTGTGAGTCCAGGGAATCACAGACTGGCTCACACAGTGCCCTTCCTGAGGGTGGGGTAGGCTCTGCCCCGAAAACATCATCTTCCATATCTGATACATCTCAGGATGACCATGGTCCCTGCTAAGGTCCTGTGCACCGGAAACTCAATTCTTACAGGCACAGTAGTACCATGTTCACAGAAAAGCAAGATTCAGAACAACTTTACGACATTCCAGTGATTACACAACTAACATTAGGAAAGATGTAATTTGAAATGCCAGTCTGCCTATTTATCTTATTTATTTACTGCTACGGGTTTTTCAGTCTCGGCGCCGTTGACATCTGGGAGTGATGGTTCTTTTCAGTGGGAAGCACCCTGCACACGGCAGGATATTCAGTGACATCCAGGTCACTACCCACGAGATGCCAGAGCAGCACACCATTCCCAGTCTAGACAACTGGAAAGGTCTCCAGGCACTGCTAGATGTGCCTTGGAGCAATCATCTCCCATGCCCTCCCCGAGAGCCACTGCACTGGAATTCTGTGCTCTTTCCTTTAGTTTGGTCTGAGATCGGGGGGTTTTAGATAAGAGATGTTATCAATGTTCCCTTGTCAGTTATATGCATGGGAAAACGATGAGCTAATGAGAATGACACACATGCAGGGAGGAAGGAATAACTTGGAATAAGTGATGGTGACGAAGAAGAATGAGGCAGATAAAACATAACCGCAATAGTCATAAAATACTGAAGGGAGAGGGGTGCGTTGGCACATGACTAATGGGAACAGGAAGTGACTGGAACTCAGCAAACAAGAACGTGGCTTCCTTCTGGCCAGGGTTGGGGTAGCTTCAGGCTTTTCGGGGCAGGGTCTTCAACCCAGCCTGGCAGCTGGTTCCATTCCATGTAGGGGCAAAAATAACATGTAGTCCTCAGAGAAGCATGACATCTTGGGAAAGGCCCTGGGCTTCATTCAAGGCCCTGAATATATTAGGAGACTCTGCCTAGGAAACAGGACTCTGAATTAGGGAGTAAGTTCTGTGGTTTTACTTTTTCACAGGAATAGGTAGTTTTATATTTTCTACACTTTCCTAAACAGACGTCAGAAATCGTTCTAAGGACTGGGACTGTACGACAGTGGTAGGGTATTTGTGCAGCATGCCTGAGGCCCGGGGTTCAATCCCCAGTACTCAGGAGAAGGAAGAGGAAATGAAGCACTTTAGAATAAAATGTCTATACCTGTGCTTTCTTCCAGGTTTCTGCCACATGACCATCTGTGTGCAGTACATGCTTTCCAGTGTTAAACATTAATACACAGTAAAAGATTTCATCAGTATCATGCAGGCCAGTGCAGGCTATGCCAAGTGCCCTTGTTTACACATATTAATTTATTGAGGTTTTGATCACATCTAAGTAACTATGTCTCATTTTGCAGGTGTGAAACCTGAGTCCAGATGGGATCTGCAATTTTCTCTAAGTCACTTGGTTGTAAAAGACCCAAGAAATGCCAGGTGTGGTGGTGCACGCCTGTAATCCCAGCACTCAGGAGGCTGAGGCAGGAGGATCGCTGTGAGTTCAAGACCAGAATGGGCTACATAGTGAGTTCCAGGTCAGTCTCAACTACATAGTGAGACCCTGCCTCAAAAAGCTAAAAAAGAGAGAGAGAGAGAGAGAGAGAGAGACCCAAGAAATCAGCTCAAGCAAGCTGAGTCCAGAACTTGTGGATTCAGTGGGGTCATTCAGTAATGTGATTCTTTAGGTCCTCCTATCCGAGAATCTCAAAGAAATCAGTTACAGAATTTACCCCAATTGTGTAATAGCTAATGTCTTTCCACCCAAGAAATAGTGAATCACTCAGTGCTACCTGAGGGAGATCCAAGTTTTGTTAATAAGCATAATCCATAATCCTATGCTTGGTTCATCCCTATTGAGGTAACCATCAAATGACCAAAGCTGTAGACGCATTGGTGAGTATGAAGGTCCCCAGAACATACGTGTATTTTCTTACTGCACTCTAACCGTTATTCTCTTATGAATAAATTGAAATATTTTATTTTCTATTTAGACTTTTCTTTCAAAATTAACAAGTATTTATTTGTCCAAGTTTCTGCCAGAGATTGCTACAAAACAGAACACTGGATGCGCTCCTCAGAAAGCCTTCTTTCATGTTACACTAATTAAATCTCATTCCAAAGCCTCGCTCTACACATGAGCTGCAAAGAAAGACAGCAGCTCTGAGTTCGACTGGCGTGCTCTCTGGCCTCTGATGGGACTGGTCAATGGCGTGAAGCTGTTTCAGGCTCGTTAACCCCAGTCCTTTCATCAACACAGTGGAAGCCATCCTGTCCGTCCTAGAGGCTCACCGTGTCCAGTTAGCTAGCGCCTGCAAAGTTACCGAATGTGATACAGGAGACACAGTCTAGGCACCATTCCCCCTATGTTCCCTTTACTTTCTGTGTAGTAGATTTCATCACAAAATGCAGAAATACTGTCTTTTCCACTCTCCAAGCTTAACATGCAGGGTGGTAGACCGGGTCAACAGTCCAGTTTTCAGATGCTGCTCTGGGAGCTGGGGGCAGCGTCATCTACAGATAAGAAGTCAGAAACACTGACTTTAAATCCTGGCTTCCCAGGAAACTTGCAGGAAGCCCTTTAGATTCCAGTCTGTGGTGTTGCGTGTGAATCAGAGCTTTGAGTATGACCCCTGACCAACTCTCCTTTCTCTTGAGATGCTCATTACAGGGGGGTCTGAGACAAGTCCCTCTCTTGGGAGACTTTAGGTCCTTATTCCTCTGTGCATCTTGTTGCTATTGTAGGATGTACTTTGGATCAGGGACTCACCACGTAGGGTACAGCAATAATCGTGCACCTCTAAAGGATCTGGCTCGCATTCATGCACAGATAGAGCTCAAGTAGATTCATAAGACTACACTCACTCACTAAATAATGCTCACATCACAAGTTATGCAGGACCCATATATTCCCTTCTTCGGTCTGCATATACCTATTTGTTTACTTAACGTATATGATTTAGATCTTGCTCATGCATTTCAAATCCTTTAAACTAAAAGTCATATTTTCATTATAATTTCATAAGCAAAAAAAAATGTTCTTCAATATGCCACTGAACTGCTGTCTTGGCCACTGGACTACAGAAAACCATGAATAAATAGGGTTTTAAGTAGGGTTTTCCTCACATAAAACATGATACACATAGACACACAGGAAGACTTCTCCAGCTGGTGCCAGCCTCGGGAAAGAACCCTGCTACACCGAGCCTCACCTTCCTCTCTTCAGTCTGTCTGCTTTCCTAACTTCCGGTTGAAGGAAAAGCTTCAGGACCACATGGTGTAAATCAAGGAAAGAGCAGGTTCCTTGAGAGGAAGCACAGCTCAGATGTCTCACGCAGTTCTAACGTATGGGGAAAAGCAAGGACTCCATTGGATGATGTGCAATTTCTCTTCCCACCCATCCTGTAGAGCTATGCCCACGTGGACAGGCAGAGGTTGTGGATGTGTGCTGGGGAAGGGACTTTGGAACTTTTCAAATGCCTGCAGGTTTATAGCTGTTGTTCATGTGCTGCAAGAACAGATGGGAGAACCCTAGGTTACTGGCTGAGAAGTTTGAAAGACAAACAAACATTGGTTCGTACAGATGAGGACAAATAGATAAACGAAGGAAACTGCAGAATTTGTTCTCCTTGGATTCACGGTCTGGCTCTTAGTGCTCCCTCCTCAGGGTTCACCGTGGGAATGCACAGCAGCTGCTTCTCCCAGGCCTGGCTGTGACCCTGAGCAAGGTCTATGAGTCGGCCCCATGTGAGGTCAAACTAATATCCTTTATTTTACACTTTCAAGTCTTTCTTTACATCAGCTTCTGGAGTTACAGCACCATGGGAAATGTATGGGTGTGGAAATTCCCATTTTATTAGTGCTAAAAAGGCCAAAGAGTCCACACTAACTCTGCAGGGAAGAAAACTCCAAGAATCAGACAGAGGTATTAAGTCCTGAGACCAAATCAGCAATGTTTTTAAGACAGTTCAAGCAAACATAAAGCTTGCGAGAGCATGCGTGGGCCTTGGACAAGCCAAGCGTTAAAAGAGTTTTGAAAGGGCTGCCCAGTTTGCAAGGTTGGAGAAAAGAGATGGGGTGGGGGGCGGTGGTCAGGAGGACCTGGCTTCTGTGAGTGGTGTATCCTGAAGCTGGACAGGGCTGGCACGTACCGGGCAGGCGGAGATGCTCTGTTCCCACTGAGTCATGCTGAGGCTCTCCTCCAGGCTGGTACACCTGTTCATCACGACGTCCCAGCCACAGTAAGGGTCCTGGGCCCCAATGCAGGTGCTGGAAACACACGGCAGAGGGTCAAGAGAGGGAGAAAGCCCAGGCCTGCCTGGCCCTTGTGCGCGGGCGGGCTCAGGACAGCTCTGACCACTGATCATACTTACGCAGCTATCTGCACATTCCCATATCTAATTAATGACAAACTGCTAGTTTTAGTTGAAATATCTATATTGTATCTAACGTACAGGACAGATGGGCAAGTGTGCTGACAGGAACACATAGGTGTCACGAATTGAACTAAAGTCAATTTTGCAAAGCTCAAAAATAATAACACCGTTATCATCACCATCACCATCACGATCACCAGGATCTTATCATCTCCTTGGCAGCAAGTAAAATGCACTGACTTTATATGGATAAAAGCAACTCCTAATGTTACCGACACACGTTACTGATAGGCAGATACTAGTATTTTCACTTTACTTCCCATATCATCAGTACCATCATAGAGATCATCGCCACTACACTGATGAGACAAACGAAGCACAGAAAATTTGAAAAAGTGCCTCAAGGACAAGAAAGTGTATCTAATATGTAGTTAGTTCTAATTCACTCTAATGGGGACACCTTGCTTTGGAATGCTATAGCTTTAAAACGTATGAAAGCTTTAATTTATCGGTAGTTTCATATAGCTACATCTAGAACATGCAACATATTACACCAGAAGTTGTACATGCTGATTGTTTTACATATAAGGTGGACGAAGATGTTGGCCTCTACATGACAAATAGGAAAGAGGCGAATAGGGAAAGGGGAAGACAGAGATCAGTGTGGGAGGCAATATCACAGACTAAGAGGGCCGTGGACATCTGGAAACCTTCTGCAGGGGCAGGAAATCAGACGTGCAAAGGGGGAGGTGAACCCCGGTAGAGACGCTCACTTCTCTTCTTAGAGGTGCCATGCCACTCAAGGCAGGAAAACATCAGAATTAGCAGTTCACCAGGAGGAAGACTAAAATGAGCCCAACTACCATGTGCTAGGATGGGAAGGTAATATAAATAAGGTGTTAATGATAATAATATAGAAGTTAACACTTTAATAGGTTCACCACATATAAAGCACGGTTCCAGCAACTCAACCTCTATCAGGCCCTGTGATCCCACAGCAAACTTGTACAGCACTTTGGTTAAATCCGGCATTTATTCTCATCTTAAGATGAGGAAACTGTAGTGGGGATCTGTACCTCCCTTATACGGCTCAGGGTTATATAAATCAAGAGTGATTTATGACTATCATTTGTTAAATTGTCCTGCTGTTACTATTTATTAAGCACCTAAAGACATTCAAACAGAAATGGTTATAAAAGGCTATTTCCCAGTAGTAGAGCTAGGTTGGGTGTAAAGGTATTTTAAGCCCTGATGCTAGGTGAACTTCTGAACTCTGCTAAGTACAACAAGTGTTTTCTGGTCAAATCTGAAAGAGGACACTTATAAAGGGCAAGGGGAGAGCCCTTCTTCTCCAGCCGCAGTACTGCTTGCACTGACCTAAATTTTCTTCAGATACTTCTCCATACACGTAGGAGGCGCATGTCTCTCTATGCACATTCCTACATTCATGACGTACAACTTTATTATTGTTCATAGGGGATTGTACGACGTATCACAGATGACATATCACTGTAAATGGTATGCACAAGTGTGCTTATACGTACTGTATTATGTTCTGTGTTTACACCTGATCACATAGCGTCCCACTATTCTTATCAGTACATGTGGTTCTTCCTTATTCCATTTATTAGTTAACACTTATTTCAGTTTCTCCTTAAAGAGCGAGGCAGCAGAGCTCACTCTGGTGCAGGTGTAAAATATGATAAAATCCCGACAGAGGAACCAATGCGTCACGAGGTGCAGGAACCGAGCATCACTCTGGAGGTGCTTTTCTCAGTCACTCTGTTTCACACTGAACACTGTCGGCTTTTAAAATGTGCCCCTCGGTGGCAGAAGAGAGACGAGAATCTCTTCGTGGTGGTTTTCGTTTCCTGAAGCTCTGAGTGAGGGTGGAAGGGGGCAGCACGCGCGGCGTGCTCTTGCCTTTTGCGCGTATCTTGCTGTGGATCCTTCTCTCCCGATGCAGTTCCTGTTTGCTTTTCTGCACGGGTCACTGGCTTTTCACATGGCCACTGAAAGGGCCAATTTTTGTATGAAAACGTAGCCCTCTGTGAGTAATGCGCTGTCCTCAAATCTTTTTTCTTGTTATACCACCATATAAAATTCCATGCATTTAAGCATTAAATTTTTCTTTTATAGCATCTAGATTCACTATACCACGATCAAAAAGGTCCTCCACACTTAAAAATTATAGAGAATCTTTCTTAGCATTTTCTATGGTACCACTTTATTTTCCTGTTTGAGATCCATTTGAAACCTATTTGAGTAGCCTTCCTTTCTTCCCATTTAAAAAAAAAATACATACCTATTTTAAAATCTAAAATTCTCAAACTTCCACTGACATAAATAAACTCATGATATAAGGAAGGGTTCTTTCCCCTTTTCTCTTAATTTCAGATACCAATTGCTTCACATACAAGTTTATGAAAGAGAGCATGAAAATCAGATTTTAAGATTCTCTAGTTTTTTTAATTTGGAGGTACAATTTCAATAAACTTAAAGAAAAATTAATTTCAGGGACCAGTTCCACTGAACAGAATTTTTTTCTTTTTCTTTTTTAATTTTAAATTGAATTTATTGGTACATTCTAGGTAGACAGTACAGTTACATTCATTCCTGGGATCTTGTACCTTTACATGCCAGGTCTTGGTTCTCATTTTTTCCCCTTGTCCTCACCCTCCCTTCACCCCCTCCTCCCCTCCCCACCTTCAAACACTTTAATTCCATTTTTACATTTTCTCATATTTTTTTCCTTTTCCCTTATTCCCCTTTCCCTATCCTTCTCACTGTCCCTACACCTTTGGACCTTTTGGGGATATACTCCTAAGTGAAATAAATAAGTCACACATATGCAAATACCGAATAGTTTCTCTGGTGTGAAAAACTAAAATAGTACTCAAGATCCTAACGGGACAATTAGCAATGTGAAATAGGAAGAAAAGGGCCACTGAACAGAATTTCACCTGTTGTCCTGTTTATGAAATATAATCAAACCTTCTCAGTCTAACCCAAATGACTTGGTACTTGTTTTGCAGTGATACATCACATGCAATAACCAGCCTAGGCAGTGAGTATGTAAGACGGTGAGAAGTGTACATTCCCGAATCATGAAACATGGAAATGCTAGAGCAGCAGTGGCAAACCTATGGCACGTTTGTTGTTTGTTTTTCTTTTAAGACAAAAGATGCTAAGGTAGGAGTTGTTTTTTCTAAAGTACAACCCCAGTGTTCAGGTTTAACTACAGCATTGGCGCTTTGTGATAAGTAAGTGAGCTTGGGGCTGCAGTTTGTGCCCTGGTCTCTAAAAGCTTCTCCACCACTGGGCTGGAGGATCCTACCTGAGTTGCAACTTTGCAGGTGTATAGTTCTTTGCGGGGAAGCACTCAGCCAAAGACACACCTGGTGGAGAGGGCGCAGGTGCAGTCCCAGCTTTCACCACCCCTGACTGTGACAGGGAGACTGGACCTCAGCCCGTCCGCTCCTCACACATCAGCTAGGTGTTCTAGGTGACACCAGAGAGTGACAGCTTACACACGGAACTGCCACATGCGTCCCACCTTGGGGTCGCTCTGTGTGTGGCCCGGTTTTCATGTTGATGGGCTACACTGTGAAGTTACTTAGGGATTCATTCAAAAGCCCGAGTTCCTTTTTATGTTTCTGATTAAAAAGCAACATGACCACCAGGAAAAATTAAAATTCCAAAAAGGGAACATTCCACCGACCTCCCTTTGCTCTGGGGCTCCCCCTGCACAGCCCTGGAGTCCTGAAACAAAGCCACTGAGTTAGAGGAAATGATGTTGAGCTGTTTTAAATGAAAATCCGCCTGCAATAAGGTCTCCTTCTTCCTGTAATACTGATGGACCTGCACACTCTAAACATTCCACTCACCCCTTAAACATTACAATTTCTATCCAAACACAAATGCCTCTTCCGTAAAAACCCCATCAGTAAATATAATCTGCTCATATAAAATACCTCACATCATGGGCAAAATTCTGCCGATCTCTACCTCTAATGTAAATCATGCTTTAAGAAAGGCCTGTCATCAAAAGGTACTATTTTTGGAAGTTGGGCCTCTTAGATCGGCCATATGGAAAACCATGGTTTTGGATGAATGTGGCCATTGTGAACGTGGCCTTTCTTTATCCTACTTTGAACTGGTCTCTCCTCATGTGGGAGATATTTTTAATAAAAAATTCACCTCAATTCATTGCCCATTCCATACATTTATTATAGCATCATAAATGCACTATAAAGATAGCCAATGGCAACAGTCAACAAAAATTCCCCCTAATTTCTTCAGAATCCTATACTGTCCTCCTTTAATATATACTGACCTGGTATCTAAACATTTCTGATGTCAGGAAGTTAAGTCAGAATCCCGCAGGTTTAATTTTGAAAACGCATTTACTGAGAGTATGATTTAGAGTGAAATATATTTATAAGTAGGCCTTAAATTCTAGATGATTATTATTGTAAAATGTAACCTGAATTTATTTTTAGACAATGCATAAAGACATGGAAATCGTGCATATCAAGGGAGCACCATGATATTTGGTATGTGCTAACAGCTCACTTGGGCCAAATATAACTGTCTCCTCCAACATTTACCATTTTTTTTTTTTTAACAGTGAAAATTTTAAGCTCCTGGCTTCTAGCTTTTTTGTGGTACTGAGAACTGAATTCAGGGCCTTCGTACTGAATTACATTTCCAGCCCTTATTTTTTTTTTTAATTTTGAGAGAGGGTGTCACTAAGTTACCCCCGATGGCCTTAAACTCACAATCCTCTCAATCCAGACCCCTTAGTAGCCAGGGAGAGGGCTGTGTAGCACCACGCACAGCCCTCCAGCTGTCTGAAATGTAGACTTCCTTACTGTTACATAGCACAGCGCAACTTCGTGCTCCTATCTAACTGTAACTTAGCAGCCGATGGGCCCAGTCCCTCCTTCCTCTGTATTCTTCCTCGCCTCTGGTAAGTACCATTCTACTCTAGTGTCCCATTGTTCCACATTTGATTTCATCCTTTCACCAGTTGATAGACACAGGTAGTTTACCTGCCTTGGGAACTGTGACTAGTACTACAGTAAACACGGGAGTGCAGAAGTCTCTGGAGCATGGCCTTTGGACAAACAGCCCAGTAGTGAGATTGGCACACTACTTTCTATCTTTAATTTGGGGGGAGCTTCCATGCTGCTTTCTACAATGGATGCACTGACTGCATTCCCGCCTCTCTCCCTTTCCCCACATTCTTACCAACACTGGTTGCCCTCTGTCATTCTGAGAGGTGCCACTCTCACTGGGGGAAGTCACAGCTCCTGGTGGTTGTGATTTGGATTTCCATGACCATCAGTGATGCCGGCAATCCTTTTATTTACCTATTGGCCATCTGTTAGTGTGGTTTTAGGAAATGTCTATTTTGGTCTACTGCCCATTTTTAAATTGGGTTATTTGGTGTTTTCTTTTTCCTCTTGAGGTTTGGGAGCTCCTTAGATTAAAGCTCTACTTGCCTTTTAACATGGCAGTGACATCAATATATATAAATAAATTCTTCCTGTACAGTTAAAAACTTGCAATTATGCTGTTTGTTAGTTTCAATAAAATAAATATATGGAAATTTGGGGTTTTATCAAGCACTTTCTGAGAACTGTGCCCGTTCTTATTAGATTACCTAAGTATCCATCCATTTACATGCCTTTTTAATGACACGCTGTCACTGTATCACTTTTTCTCAGATATTAAGAATTTTAGCCATGTTAACAGAAAATGTTCAGTAACTGCAGGGCTCTATGAGGTTTCAGCTGCGCATACACTTGGCACATACCTGAGTGCCTCACTGAACAAGACGCAGAAAGTGTGGCTGTGCCGCAGCAAACACAATAGTCTCCGAGCTCTGAGCACCTGCTGCTCAGTGGGGAAATGAACATTTAGCAATGCACTGATAAATAACACCGCCAGCTGCAAACCAAAACCTCCAAGGGGCTCTGAGGCCTGTGGAAGCTCCACACTTAGCTGGGTGGGGCTCGAGCAAGGCAATAATAGGGATGACCTTCAAGCTGGAATCAATGAGAGAAATAGACGTGGTGCATTTGACAGGGGTGAGCAGAACCAGGCCACTCTAGCAGAGGTCAGTGCGGGAAGGAAGGCAGCTGACAGGGAGGCCTCAGAGAGTCGAGAGAACTAAGCTACGAAGCTTGTTGCGAGCCTCTTTAGAGACAGGGTTCCTGGTAAGTGCTGCACACGGAGAAGCACCTCTCAAGTACTGGGCAGAAAACACACTGCAAGCAATGCACTGTTGTTTTTTACTAGCATTATGGTGGCTGTCAATGCTTTTGTTTTGGAACAACATTTTCCTAATTCCCAAGAAGATCTGTGTTTCCTTTCCTGAGCACCACTGTTACCATATGCTTCAGAATGCACTTTTTTAAGAGTTGTGATTAAACACTGCAGCTTACTAGGAATAAGACAAAAAAACGTTCTGGGTAGGCAATAACATCCCTGAAGAATGTCATCTAAGACATCCATAAATCCTTCAAGTGGTAAATCTCACTGGAACATGTATGTTCCTAATGTTCCTAAGTTTTCTCTTCTGCAAACCTCGGATAATATCTATCTCCCACAGCTGTTCTGAGGGTCATATATCATGCAGTTAATAAAACAAAGTTTGTTGAGAGATAAGGATAGACACAGATATTTCAATTATTCCTTACACAAAAGTTATTAGAGGATATGAATTTCTAAGGTGTTTGAAAACAATTGATAGTAAGATCATTAAACCTGCAAATAACGCAGACACCACAGTGAATTCTATTAGAGAAGAGAAGTATTTAAACTACAGTTCTGGACCCATTAATAATGATTTCTGACCTATGTGCATGTAGAAGGCAAAATATCAGGTGCTCAAGACAGAGGAAGAACACAGATGAACTTGCTGTCTAGCAAGGGAGAAAGAGAGTGTGTGTGCGTGTCACCTCATTCCACCACCCAGACAACAACCTTGCAGGGAGAAGTGAGACACTGGTGTTCTTGGAGGCAGAGGGGAGAACAGAGGCCAGAAGACCTGCCAGGAGAGCTGCTGTTAGGCTGGCTTCAAATCCAGATTGGGATGAGCTGAGTGAGAAAAGTGCTGCTGGTCACAACAGCCCTCTGAGGGATGCATGGATGACACGCGGGTAGCCTGATTAGGAGGTGACCAGAGCACCTTGGCCAGACTGTGGTCTCCTCAGGTTTAAAGTAAGTGTAACAAGGTGAACACAATGCTGGGCTTCTGCTGAATCAATGAAATTCAGCTGTGGTGCAGGATGCATCCATGAAGGACCTTAAAATGTGATTTATAATTCCCGAGAGCAACCGAGGCACAACTACATTTGTAATAGTATTCTTAAACCAGGATGCATGCTGAGTAAATAAAGGCACAAATACTAGTAAAAATTTATGCCTTGACTCATTATGTGTATATTGCTAAGGCATTCCACAACAATTCATTATATACTTTATGATTTGTAGATGAATTTAGTGAAATAAATATTAATCAGTGGCTGTGATAGTTAATTCTGATTGACTGGGTGAGAAACGTCTGGGAAATCTGTAAAGTTCATTTCTGCATATGGGCCTGTCCAGCACAGACCAGCTCTGAATGAGGGGTGTCTCGTCCAACAATTTATACACCTGGATGGACAAAAGCAGACAAAGGAAGAAACCCGCTAGTGTAGGTTCTTTTCTCTCTCTCTGCTTCCTGGCTGCCATGAGGTGAGCAGATTTCCTCCACCACACCCTTCCGCCATGATGTTTCTGCCTGACCACAGGTCTAAAGGCACTGGTGCCAATGGGATGATGCCCAAGACAAACCCTTCTTCTCCTGAGTTGTTTATGTCAGGTATTTTGTTACCAATTTTCACACATTTTAACATTACATTTAAATAATTGATATGTCAATAATACAACAGTTCTAGTTAAAATCTGAACAGGCAGATGGAATGCTCAGATTTTCCTCAAAAGTATCAATTAAAAATAGATTCAGTATATGATCCAGCTATCTGACTTCTTCATAGAGATCCAAACAAAATGAAATGTGCTTCCCAAAGACCTAGGGGCTTGCCCATATTCACTGAGGCACTATTCACAGTAGCTAATATAAAATCTCAACCTGGGAACCATCAATGAAAGAATAAAGTGTCATCTATAAAGACAATGGAATTACATTCAGCCACAAAAAAGAGTGAAATCCTGAAAATAAATGGAACTAAAAGACATTATATTAAGTGAATTAAGCCAGATGCAGAAAGACAAGGACACGTTTTTCTCTCACGTGAAAGTCAAAAAGCAGAAGTCACTGAGAGTGTGAATAGTGACTACTAGTGGTTAGAAGTGTCGAGGGAATCTGGATTCGATCTGTCCAATCTGCATGTGTGAATCCAAGTAGCGCACTGCAGTCCATTAATACAATTAATACATGTTTTTAAAGTGTCTGAAAAGGAGAAAAAATAAACATAAAATTGGTATAAATTTCATAGTGAAGAATTTTTGAGAAGCTTGTAAGTTAAAATGTAGTGAAAGAGGTAGAGGACATTTGAAATAAGCAAAGGGGAATTGCTTTCTGGTGTTGAGTGACCAGGGCACCTTCCTGGGTTTCTGTCTTTCTCTAGACTGTGGATGGCTTGTTTCTCCCTTTCTTGCATCCTGAGCTGCTTAACTTGGCCTCCCCATGGGTTTCAATCATTATCAACTTCTCTCTGAAGCAAGTATAACAGCTTCCTTGAGTGGCAAAGTCAGCCTTAGAATGCAGTTCTCCAAGGAGGCTGCCTGAGTTACAGCCAGGGCCATGGACTGAACTCAGGGCAAAGGGAAGCCCGGGAGTATCAACGCCAGACATACGAATGCACAGCTCAGAGGCGGGAAGTAATCACCTGAATGATGACCTCAAAAGGCCATGTCCATGTATCTGAGAAGGGGAAAAAGAAGAATCACTGGTCACTTCCTTAAGGAATAGCTCAGGCTCTCGGTTCTATAATCTCTACTCTATAAAATGGAGATACTGGGCATCTACTGCCTGGAACAGAACCTGGGCAGACAGGCCCAGCTGTTCTCAAAAGGGAGAAGAGCAAGTCCGTGGGCTAACTTCCCTTCAGTGTGGTCCAGGGTAATGTGCAGCTCGCCTGGGAAGGAGGACACACTCAGGTAAAGGAGCAGTTTGCCTTCTCTTTCCTCTAAAGTCTTCCGTCTTATGTTGCTTTAGGTTTTATGTTTGAGAGTTTGATAGTTTGCTTTAGGCTTTATGTTTGATTTTGCCTCCCATTTGGGAGAGGAAAGTTTTAAATGGAAGCTTTGAATAATAAAGAATAAAAGAGACTGAGAAGGACTTCAGACAGGCAACACCAGCTCAGAAACAGACAAGACAAGTAGAAGAGGAAAGGAACCATCTTGTATGGAACTCGTATTATGTGCTGACCTATTACACAGTCTCTGACCCTTCTCCTCCGGCACAGTCACACACCACGTGCCTATAGAAAGAAATTCGGGGAAGCTGAGTGTTACAGGGTAGATCTAAAATTTCCCTTCCCAGGCTCATGTGCTTGGAAGCAGACTAATCAGGAGGCGCACTACTCATCCGTGAACGAGTGGAATGTGGAGGTAGGAGGTGGGGCCTGGCACGACCTGGAAGCCTGCAGTCTTGCACCCAGCTCTGCCCTTCTTTCTCTGCTTCCTTTCTGCCATGGGGTATTGGACTCTCCTCTCACACACTTTTGTGATGTGCTGTTTTTGCCTTGGAACCAACTGACCACGGACTGAACACTCTGAAAACTGTGAGCCACTAAACCTTTCCTCCTCGTTTAAGTTTTGAGTGTTGTATACTTTTTGCCACAGCAATGGAAAATGAGTTATAGATACACTGAATGAGTTGCTTAATTTAAATGCCTTTGCTAATTCCAAAGCTCATGATCTTTCCATATGCAAGATGTTTTGTTTTCCAGATACATGGGAATAGTCATTTCCTTAATGTTCTTTATTCTATTGCACTATGCAGCAAATAAAACTTCAAGGGAAGCTCAGGTGCTGCTACTTTAAATAACTCAGGCATAGGGGCTTGGAGCCTGTAAAACTGCTGAAGCCCAAGCCCTCTCATGCCTGTCTACATAGTTTTAAATGTGGAAGCTCAAAAGCAAGAGGCCCACGGCATAGATATTAAATAATAAAACATTTTCATCGTGAGCTCTTAAGTTGCACTTCTCAATGAAAGTGTAAAATGTTGGTAATTCCATCCATCTTCAAACTTTCTTCAACTGTTTTTTAGAGCACAGATTGTCACTGAGGGGCCAGCTATAAACTCTGTCTTAAGAAAATGAACAGAATGTGGAACCCTAAAGTACTGGATGACTAATGCAACATTAAGGAAAACCAGGAGCCTACAGGAGTGGATCTGATGTATGAAATATTTTTAGTAGGCTTTCCTGCTCTTAGAAATGTATTCCCTATTCCAACAGTAATATGTTGACATTAAAATAGTAGACAAAAGAAGAAGAGAAGCCACATATAATCCAGAAGTGTAGCAAGGGGGCTGGGCACTGCAGAAGGCATGGGCAGGCCAATGAATCTGCATGTGACGGTTTTCAAATATTTCCTTTGCTTTTATTGTCTACTTGGATCAAAATGTATATCTATATCTTTGGTGGATTTACCATGAAAAAAGGTAGCTTAAACTTCTTCACTTCATGCACCCCACTAAAGCACAGCACTTGTTACCAAAGATTTTGCATTTGTAACTTGATGTTCTATGTTTTAGCGAGATTCCCCCAACACTGTAAAAGCTTCAGGCCCCCAAAGTCTATGTCTGCCCCTGATTACAATAAAACAAATAGTAGGAGGCCGTGTGTTTCTTAATTTACTAGTCATGCATGTTCTTGTTCTGTATTCTGGCCCACATCAAGGGTGTTTTTCCCACTCTGCCTGGGGCCTGGCAGTATCACCTCCTGATACAGCAGGAAGATTCTGTGTTCCTGCCCAAGCCCAGCCCAGAAGCCCTCTCAGAGCAGGCTCCTGAGGCCTGTGATTAGCACGCCAGTACAGGCACTTTCGGGCTTTCCTTGCTCCTGTTTTCTGAGTAGTTCCACTGACATTGTGCCCGGAACGTCACCTTGCATCCTTCAGTCTCTGCTTCATCATACAGATGTTTTCACACTCATCACTTAAGGGCTTTGGAAGAATCCACTGGAGATGTGTCAAAACCTGGTGATAAATTCCTTAGTACTGTCAGTCACAAAACAGAATCCTAGTTATGATCCAGATTCAGCTTAGAAATCTCTGGACAGGAATGGCGGCGGGGGAGGTCAGGTCCCAGCGTGGTCCGGGATCAGGCTGCAGCGATAAATCCGAGGCCCGCTGGCTTATCTCCACAGTGGGCATTCAGGCAGTGTGACTTAAGACAGCATTGCTTATTAGACTCCTGGCCCCACGAGGGCAGGGTGAAGGACGCCTCATCTGTCATCACGCACTCAGGGCCTGGCTTCAAGTTTGGCAAGTGTTCCATTCAATGAAAACACTACGGATGAATTCCCCAAGGGAAATAGTCTTTGGTGGCTAAACAGAACAAATGCAAACAAAAACTCAAACCACTGAGCACCAGAGAGCAGCAAATGCAATCTGAAGGGAGAATTTTACTTTGTAAAATGAGTCCACATCGGTGACTTCTGTTTATGTGACCTGTCTGAATTGCAATCTGAAGGGAGAATTTTACTTTGTAAAATGAGTCCACATCGGTGACTTCTGTTTATGTGACTCCTGTCTGAATGGCCAAAGCTGTCATGCTGGGGCCGTGTGGGGACTGCAAGTTTCCTCTACATCTTGCGTAATTTTCCCAGTCAGCAGATGCTCTCTGTAGAGAATACTGAATTATTAGTGATGCCAGAGTATTAACCCCATCTTTAAAGCCTTGTCCTTCAAAGCAATAAATGTCCTGCAGGTCACCTAATTTCCATGCTAATTCCCTTAATGAAGTGTTAATTCCTTTACTAAATGCTACCACTACAGACTAAGGAATCAAGAGTGACCAGACAAGACTCAGGCCAATGGAGCTAATGTCTTCTCCCTAATGATCAATTTTTCCCTTGACTTTTATAAAGTGTAATATAAAATACATGAACCTCCTGTTTTATAAACAGGCTACGATGTTTCCTGTCCCTAGATTTTCTTTTCTTCCCAATGATCTCAGAAGGAAAAATGAAACACACCAAATGCTGAAGTCCAAACCTTTTCAATCTTTTCTACTGTTTTTTATCACCACACTTTTCAGGAAAGAGAGCTCTACTTTTATATAGAAGTTTCTGCCTTATTTTCAAGAGATGAGTAAAAAGCAGAGGACAAAAGCAGAGTGTCCATTGGTTAATTCCTCAAATGTCTGCCAAGCCTGTATTAACTGTGTCAGCAGCACGCTGAGGCCAGGAAGAACCCGGGAGCCCAGGACTGGCCAGCCTTCTGGCTGCACACTCCTGCAGCTGGACTGGGGCTGCCTGTCACACTGGACGTGGAATCCAACTTTCCCTTTCTGAATGATGACTCCTCGTGCGTTCTCACTGTGGTTCAGATAATCCCTTCATCCACAAAGCCTTAACTCTACAACTTGATAGCCTTATCGCCTCTCCTAGATTGTGATGTCAAATGAAAACTAAAGAACAGGTGAGTGTCCACAGGGTGGAGAGTAAATCCAAGTACTCTGCTAGGTAGGGCATTCAGTTCGTGAATTGGCATGTAAGTAACGGCAATTCGCCCGTCCCAAAGGCAGATGATACCTATCTAATTCAGAAGTCAGTGACTACTGTTCATGGGCCACATCCAGCTGGGCTTCTAAAGCAAAGCTTAACCAGAGCAGGGCACAGCAGGCTTCAGCAGAGCCTCACGGTCCTCCTGCTCCTGGACAGGGGAGGACACAGAGGCTGCTACGGGAGCACTGCCCACCCAACCACCTGTGCTCCTGAGGGACTGTCATGAGGCAGCCTCTTGTCATCTTTGGGTTCTGGGGTGCCCCTGACCACCCCCTCGAGGGAAGCTGCAGGCTCTCACACTCGGCAGTGTGCAGACCCGACTCCTGAGCACACTAGTTCCCCTGTTGCGAGATCACCTGGCTGCTTATGCACTGGGACAGGGCACACGGGAACCAACGCCTTTTCTTCTTTCACTTGGCTCCCTGTATAAGAAGCAAACTGCACATAAAGCAGATCACAGTTTCCCCGCCTGCGAACCTGTCAGCCTTGCTCGGCCCACAGCCTGGCCCTGTCGCTGTGGTCACGCTCCAGGGCAGAGTTGAGCCCTGGCAGCAGAGAATTTCTACCTGACAAGCCTCAAGGATTTTCTTTCCCTTTGCAGAGAGAGCTCCCTGAGTCAATGATCTAATCAGTGCTCTATCCTTTAAAAGGACAAAGTTCCTGTCATAAGCTCTCTCATCCCTCCTGCAAGGCTCCTTTTCTAACACTAAGGGCTGCAATCCTCAGTACTGGGAAGGTTACCACATTTCCTCAAAGGGAAATAACAGCATGATTTTGAGATATGACTGTGAAGCCCCAGTCCTGTGGCTGGCCTTTGGTTTTTGTTTTGTTTTTTTGGGGGACACCGGGGATCAAACTCAGGACACAGAGCTTGCAAGGCAGGCAGCAGCACCACTGAGTTAAATCCCCGGCCCTTGGCCTTCGCTTCCTAAAGCAGTGAAATGGGAAGACTGAGAGGTCTTCCAAGAGCCTGTCTTTCCTCCAAGTGCAGCTTACGACTTGGCATTTACAGCAGGTGATAATTAAGTCACCAACTGTTCTAGCTTTTCCACCTTGTGCCTCCCCGTGGGGACCTTTTTTTCCACTTTGAGACCCAATGCTACTACTGCAGTTGCCCCACCATGAGCCGGGAACTTGTGAGTCGGTCTTCGGGTTTCTCAGATTCCAGGCCTTTGTCAAACTGTACTCAGAGCTTGGCCCTCTGGATTCGAGGTTCCTCAAACCCTGCTAAATATCATGGCATGTTATAAGACTTAAGTGGGGTCAGTCAATTGTAGTATAAAACAGGAAGCAGATGGAGAGTAAAAGCTTCTGATGCATCCCATCCTAAGGAGTAAGCATCCATTCCGGGAGCTGCCTTTCCTTCGCATCATTTTCCCATGCTATTTGTTAAGTGTCCCAGAATGCTAACATTAAAACAAGTTTATTTGACTTTACCAACAAACTCAATCAAAATACAAATTTTAAAATATTGTTCAGTAAGATGATCTTCCTGGGGAAAATGCATGCTTTGAATCACAATGACTGTCGGCTGTGGACAGGGTCGGGGAGGCTTTGTCAGGACCCCCAGGAGCAAGAGTCACCAAAATGGGCAGGAGTGGAGACACATCTTAGAATACTTCAGAAAAATGGGACAAGAAGCCTGCTTCATGTTTTTTTGCTCTGCCCGACCCCAAGCGTAAAAAAGAAGTTAGCGGGAAAAACCTTGAGCAGCTGAGTCCTCACTTTCCTGACTGCAAGGAGCTCAAAAGCTCCTCCTACGGAAACAGCCGGCTGCCCTCAGCATAGCAAAGCAGAGAGCCAGAAACACAGCACACACCATGGGCTCAGCAGACAGGCCCTGACCAGGGTCTCGTGCTGCAAGGTTATGTGAGCTGGTGCAGGACAGCAGAGCTCTGCACTGTCACCTCGTGACATGCACTTTGCAGGTGACACCTGCTTCTCCCTGAGCGTGGCTGTGATGACCCAGGAGCCTGGATTAAAACCCAGCACTACGCCTAACAGATGAGACAGATCCGTGAGATGTATGACTCCTCATCACTCACAAATGCTTCACCAGATATCGCTGGGCACTGCCCGTGACAAACAGACACTCAACAAGTGACATCGGTGAGCAAGATATTTGAAGGATCAAATGGGTGATATTTACATTCGAGGACACTGATCATTGAGTCAAGCTCAGTTCCCCTTTCTAAATACTTCAAGAATCTATGTATGAAATGCATTTTGTAATACCTCCTCCCAAATTTCCAATATCCTACTAGGAAAAGGGCTTTATAAAGAAATTAGTGTGTGGCCTGTACCCAACTCGTATTCCATTGATATTAGTGTACTCTTTCAGAATATTTTCAGAAAATTAAAATTACTTTTTTTTGTAAAAGACACCATTCTCCTCCTTGGTTCATAAAACAAACAAATGAACAAAAATATCTGATCGCACAGACATAAGTGTATAAGAATAGCTTCTTTTCTCTAGTGAGTGTGAACTGGGGAGGTTTCCCTCCTTGTTTCTCTGTATCAGCGGCCAGATACAAACCACCACACTCAGAGTGCAGACTCATCACCTCTTGCTCTGAGTGACTGAACAGTTAACAGTAGGGAAAACCAGCTGCAGACAGAAATGTGAGACTATCTTCGCCAGCAGCCTGATGAAGACAGATGAGAGGCCGGGCCTCCTGCTCCTCAAAAGAAAAAGGAGACCCGGGAAAGCTCCCCGGGACTCTGTGGCTGGTGGCTCCAGCCTGTGGGTTCATGACTGGCTTGCAAAGCAGCTGTGGGAGACCAGCAGCTCCGTGCTGTCTTTGCAACCTGGCGTGGGAATTAGGTCCCTGAGATGCACATTTGAAGAGCTGAGCTGTTGTAACCGGGACTCAATGAAGCTGAGCCATCTGATAAGAAGAGCGAGTAGCCTGGTGCTTTGAAAGCCACACACTCCAGTTCTGGCAGCAGAACCATCCTGCAGACAGCTGTGTCTTCCTGTGCGTTATGCTGTCACACTCCCAAATTCACCTCTGGGACCAGAGGTCATGGAGCTGCAGCTGAAAGACCAGGGGCCCTCTGGCTGTGTGTGGTGTGTAATAGGCCCGCTGGCTGCACAGTGACCCTCCTATCACCCTGGAACCATGGACAGCTGTGGAGAAGTCCTCCCCACCCTAGGCAGGTTCTGCAGGGAACTCAAGTCAGAACAAATTGCCAGTAACACAGGTGACAGCAAATGGTTGTCAATAAATATCACTATCTTAGTAATCTTCCCAAAGCATTGTTCGCTGGGAAGGCCCTGACAGGATCCTTTAATCCTCTGATGACAAAGGAGGCTCTGCATGCTAGATTTGATTTTCCAGAATGGTCTTAGAAGGAATATTATAATGACTACACATAAAACCTTCCTGCTATATAAGCATATTCCTCTGCAGAAAGCTTTTGGTTTTACACCATATATCTTATCTCCTTTGATTTTACACCAACTCACACTGTTAGGAAAGAACGTAAGATCTGACATACTTTAGGAAACAGGGTCAAGAAATGGCATGGACAGGTCTGTACCACGAGTCTCGGCCTCTATGTCCTTAAGCTACGGCCCCACACATGTTGTTTAGAAAAAGCATGACCTGAATGGGGTAGGTTTGAGTGATGCAGCAAATTCCATTTCTACACTAAATATTCACTTGTGTATTACTGGGGGAGAATGGAGCTGAGCAAGAATAACGGTCCCTCAGAACCCTGAAACTAGGATTTCCCCAAGGACAACTTTTTTCAGGCCTAAGAATACACGTGCAATTTCCAACATTAAAATACTGGTCACATTTTCACAGTATAGATAGCCCCTTTCCATTTCCTAGGTACCTGGGCCCACATTTTCCACATTAAAATCCAAAGACCTCCATGATCAAAAGCAATACCCCATGGGAGAGGACAAGACTGGCCTGGCGGGGGAAGGAGCAGCACCTGGGCTCCCTGTGCCTACAGGACACGCCCCCATCTTCCGCGGCCACTGCAAGACCTGAAATCCCACAAGGGAGACAGCAGCCAAGGAAGGAGGTGCCCAGGGCAGCAGCCTGTGGAGCTTTCCAGAGAGGACGCCCTGGCAGTCCCACTGGCTCTTCAGCTCGGGGTCATCAGAAGGAGAGCTTTGACCTAGGAGTACACATGTGAGAACATCCTCTGTCCAGAGAGTGTGTTTGTGTTTGGCATTCAAATAAAACATAAGCACAGGCTAGAGTAACACTGAATATTCGCACATCACTGAGAGCTATAATTCAGGGAATACTTCATTTTCACACGGACAGCTGCTCACAGAGGTTACCACATGGCTCACCCTCTATGGATACCTTGCAGTTGTCTCATCAGTTACTCCATTGGTCTGAGAACCTGCATTCTGGGAAGCACTGAGGTACGCAGAATTCAAGGTCCTGGAGCCAATGGACCACAGGGAAAGGGGAAGCCTTCGGCTCCCATGCCCTCCCTCAGGGTAAGCCTTTCTAATGCAGCAGTGTGTGCACCAGCCTACCTGCGCGTGTGGTAGAACCAGCACCTCTTCAGGGGGATCTTGGCCACGTGCTCCTGCAGACCCACAAACAGGACACTCTGGCTGTGGAGGATCTGCAGGCTCCGGATGGGCTCCCTCCTTCTCTCCGGGAAGAGCTCAATCTCTTCCAGCAAACAGCTGCTTGAGGTCTGATTCAGGGGTGCCCGTACTTTCTTAATGGTGCCATAATCTGTGAAGGTGATAAGGTGGGAAGAAAATGGGTCAACGAGTTTCACGGCTGCTTCCCAATTAAACAGAGTATTCAGCACACACAGCCCTGGCTAGACTGGAGTAGACTTATCTGAACATCTTTCAAAAGTGGAGACACGCGGGTTACCTCCAGACCTGCTCCTGTGTCCATCCTGGCTGTGGAGCTCATGCACTGTGTTTTTAAAGCTTTCCAGTCAGGCTAACAATTAGCCAAGGATGAGGGCTGCTCATTTACTATTTGCCTATCCCAGTCACACGACAAGGAACAGGGAGCACATTAAAGGATGCTGTGACCCAAAGTAGGAGGCTTTCTGTGGCGAACACCAGGAGAGAGAAATCCTCAAGGGACAATCTTGGGTCTCCAGCATCGGAGGTGAGGCCTGTGCTGCCAGGGCAGGGAAGACACAATGTGGCTGGCAACTGCAATACACAGGCCAACTTGAAGTGATGGAGCTTCCTCCTTTCCCTGTGGGGAAGCATGGACATTTTTCTCCATCTCCCTTCTTCCTCGTTCTTGTCATCTCCTTCCCCTTTCTCTTTAGGTCCTGTTCTTTGGAATGCTTTTCTTGCTCTCCACTTTCTTCATTCTTTCTGGTGCTCCTTTGCTGCCCTGACCCAGCTCTCCCAGTACCAGGTTTTCTACTCATCGGTGTTTATCTGAGCTTATATATGAGCTGGGCTACTGACACTGCTGAGGGTGAGGGAGCTGGGACCAGCACAGGCTCCCTGCTCAGGCTACAAGGGGCACAGGACAGGGTCCCTTCGGCCCCCAGCGAGGGACACACTGTGGCAAGCACCTGTGTCTGGGGTGCACATACTTGAAGCCCATGACTCCCTGGTGTCTTGCAGTGTAAACCCCACTGCTACCAGCCTGCCCATCCAGGGCCAGAAATCCAGCACTCAAGATCCATCACCTACGCCAGAAATCATCCTGAATACACAGAATGGATGAAACTCACCATGATCCTGAGTTTTGAAACAGCAGAATTCCTGATTTGTAAACAGTGTGTGAGGGTAAAATCAAGAACTTCTGGCTTGAAAAGTCTTTGGACAGAAAATACCTTTCATTTTTCTATCTCCGGTCAAGTCCTCAGAGACTGAGGATATTTACATTTAAAGGAAAATACATATGCATACATGTACATGGCTGAATTTACTTGACATGTATATCTGAAACACCTTCTGAGAACATTTGGCGATTATGAAGTGGCTACAAAGTATATAGCATCAGTAAGCAGTGGCTTAGTTTTACTTCAAGGTGGCTGGTTCAAAGTACTGCTTTTGAAAAAGATCACAATATGCTAACATTTGCTATGTGCTGGGAAGACTAAAAACAGTGTCTGAATTGGAGGAAAGAGATTGTGTGAGTGTGGGAGACAGAGCTAGAGTAAGGATGAGAAAAGAGAGGGGTTGGGTAAAGAGACAAAGGAGAAGGAGAGAGGAAGATGGGGGTAAGAGAGAGGAGGGAAAGGAAAAGGGGAGGCCATGGAAGAGCAGCTGGGGTCCCGCTGGAGAGTCGTGCCTTGGGACTCACAGTATTTTCCCACCAGCGTGCGTGGCACAGGAAACATGGGTTCCAGATATTCAACTGTTTAACAAAGACTCCTTGATGCATATTAGGGATTTTTTTTGTTTTTTTTTTTTTGTTTTTTGTTTTGTTTTGTTTTATTTGGTGATGACTGATCACTCTCATGAACCTGTCCAAATTAATAAAAGACCAAATGTCATTATCATAAAGCTCTTCAAAGTCTTAGGCAATTGAAAAGGATTCAATTTTCAAAGATCTTTAATGATTTGACTTGAATTAGTCATCACTGATCAAAAACTTACAGTGCTCATCTTGTGTTTGATTTTCTAGCTGCGGGGTCTAACACAACTGCAGGGCTTGGTACTTCTGAGAAAGGTACATGGTGTGGGTTCACAGCCTCCCCCGTCCCTCCTCATCTGTGAGTATCTAACTACTCGCAGAGACCACTCTGAATGACCCTCTTCCCTCAGCCATTGCCAGAGCCTCTTCCTGTTTCCTGTTTCTGTGCTCACCCACCCTCAGTCTCAGTCTTGTCTCCTACGGTGACCCATGGGATACTAACAACTGTGGTCTCTGTCTTCCCGGCTGAGATTGGCCCTGCACCTGCAGTGGAGCCTCAAGCGTCTGAGAACCACAAGGTCCTACTCTCCTGGTCACCACTGTCTTGTCATCTCCTACAGCCTCGTCTCAAGGATGATGCTCCATTAACCCCAGTGCCACACCAGGGACTGACCCCCTGTGGGACCCTCCCCGTCCTCGCCAGCTCACCTGGTCCACTCTCAGCTGCTCCTTGCCAACCCCTCACCTCCACTGCCCGATTTTAGATCACCTTTCTCCCCTGCCTTTCCCCAGACAGATGCTCTACTCCCCCTCCCTCTAGAGTCAGCATTCGGCACACATTTGAGGATGCAGCTCTTCTGCCTCCATCCCTCAGGCTTCATCCCAGTCTAAGGTCACTGTACAGTGACCAGCGGTGCAGTGCTGGACCTGGACCCTCTGATATGTGGCTGCATCCCACCTCTGCCTCTCTCCTCGCTGGCCAGCAGCCTTCAGAACTTGTGCACAGCATTAAGAACCTTGGCTGTCCTAGCCTGGTACACGCAGTTCCTCTGCCCAAGATGACAGCTGGCAGTGTCCACTTTACAAAACAGACCCTCTCAACTTCGTAGAGTGGCTACTGCTGTGGGTGCAGGTCGGGAGCTGGAAAACAGTGAGCAAGTGAGACAGGAAAGAAGAAAGGGAGAGGAGAAAATGAAGGGGGAAGGGAGGGAAGAGAGAAGGAAGGAAGGAGGCAGGGAGCAACAGAAAAGGGAGAAAGACTGGACTACAATGAGGACATCATGATTACTCCAATATCTGCTGTAACGTCTTTCTCGTGAGCTTTAGTAAGACTTATATTGGTCAGTATGAAGAGGAAACAAGAAACCTGTATTTTCCAATATGGAAGGATTCCAACCTCAAGTGTCATGAAAGTGTCAATGGAAATCATAATAATAGATCTGATCAAATATTAACTGAAAATTTTTGATAGATAAAAAAGCCCATACATGTCTTGTATATCTTAAATTCAGTACTCTAATCCAAGTCAGTTGCAAGAAAAAAATGCCAGAAATATACAAAAGCTTCTTAATCATTTTTTCTCTGTACTAGGAACTGAATCCTGTGCTTTTACCCTGAGCTATGATTCAATTCTATTTTTAAAAATTTGTATTATTATTATTATTATTATTGTTATTATTGTTATTCACAGATTCTTCACTAAGTCCCTAAGTTGCCAGTGCTGGGCTCAAACTCATGACCCTCCTGTCTCAGCCTCCCAGAATGTTGAATTACAGGCATGTGCCACTTTGCCGAGCTGCTGCAAGATCTCTAAGTGGGACTGAGCTGACAGGACAGCTGTGATGTGAAAGCAGGGATGATGGTTATTACATGAACTTCCAGTCATCGTTATGCTGGGTAGCTCGCGACTCATGCAGAACAGTCCAGAAGCGTGCATATGTCAGAAGATTGCTACATTAAGCACACAGTGTCCATTTAAACTTAACTCCACATAAACCCGGAACAGTATCTGAGTGTTGGAACGTTACTATATCCCGTTCAGTATCCCCCATACACTAAATGAAATTCAGGTTAAATGTGTGCCCAGTATTCTCATTTGGTAACAAACAGAAGGAGGAGGTTCCATCCAGATTATGTGCTTCCCCCTTTGTCTCATGAACTCTGGCAGAAGTCTTAACATTGACCCAGCATTCGGGTCTGGGTTAAGGGGACAGAAGTGAGCGTTCTGGGCATGGGAGCGGCCACCTGCCGCCCTCCACCAGCCACCCATCTGGGCACCAGCACAGGCAGCATCTGTTCCTGCAGGCTTCGCCTCTCTGGGTCACGAGAAGCTAACTCACCCCTGCTTTGGGGGCAGCACCTACTCAGGACCTCTGGCAAACACAGTGCGACTTGCCTGTTTCCTCAAAAAGTCTGTTTCAAAAATGTGAGGAGCAAAGACGAAACCAAATTCAAGCAACAATAGATGTATGCAAGTTGCGTGTTCACTCGAAAGTCAGTAATCCTGGGAATTACAGCCCAAAGAAACGAAGGCCGGATAAGGCATCCTAACCAGCTCAGCCCTCCGATAAGCAAGGGGCTTCTGTGCCTTGCTTGCTTGTGATGAGAGCAGACTGTTCCTGGCACAGGTCACCAGATGCAGGTCTAAACAATTCCTGATCCTGGTGTTTGTTGGTCACCGATGAAGTCAGGGAAGACAGAGACAAATCCAGGCTGAGTCGAATTGCACTGTTGAAAGCGAATCATGGTAACGACAGAGGTAGTGACCTCAACCTCAACAATCTGAGACGAGGAAAATGACCAAAGGGACAAGTCAGAGTCGTCGATGGAATAGTTTATAAAGGTAAAGTTTGCACATTGCTGCAAAGAATGTAAATTCAATGTTCAATGTGACTGCCAGGGAAGAAACATCTCCCCAACACTCACCAGGAGACTGGGGCATAAACTGGAAAACAAAAATCTCCCTAAAGCATCCCAGGCATAAGAAATGATGCATGGACACTGAGGTCTGTGTCTCCCACCTGCACCTGCTGGACAACGGGTCTGGAGTCCCGGACAAAAGAGGGGTTTGGCAAACAGCAGAAGAGCAACAGAAAAGCAAACTACACTCCTCAGCGGGAGAGAAAACAGGACGCGGGCTTCCAGGAAAACACCAGGACAGAGGGCGGCCACACAGCTGGAGGGACAGATGCCCCCCATCTCACCTGGCAGAGGGATGAGCCCTTGGGAGCTGCTGAGACCCCGACAAACCCTCCTGGCTGAGCAAGACCTCGTGGGTTAGATGACTGACTGCGGCCACAAGACTGGGTCCTATCTTAACTGCTCAGTGGGGCACAGGCAGGGAACAGAGACCCCTTGAGTGAATGCGATTGTTGTTGGCTCATTGAGAACCAGACACAGTGACCCCACAGGGATAATCTAGCGGCAGGGGCGGGTGTGTGTGTGTGTGTGTGTGTGTGTGTGTGTGTGTGTGTTTCTCTTCCTATTGTTTTGCAAAATTTCCTTTCACATACAGCTCAGGCTATTACCTACTTTTCTTTGGAGTGTGGCTTCTCTCAAACTTTCCAATCTCCCCAACAGAAACAGCGAAGCTGACAGGACTTTTATCACCTGCAACCTGACCAGTGCAGCACATCCCTTACCACTGAGCTCTTTCACGTCCCAGAGGCTCAAGCCCCAGGCTGGCACTGCCAGGACAATGAAGCACTGTGGAGGCGAGGTATGAGGGTGACTTGGAAGTCACCGGGATAGGGTGCTAGTGGGCTGTAAGAGGAACAGTTTTCTTCCACTACACACCCTCCATGATGCGCTACCCCGTCAGAGAACAAGAGCAACCGGGTCAACAGGCATAAACTGGAATCTCCAAATCTGTGAGAGAAAATAAAGCCCTTCTTCTCCTAAGGTAATTATCTCAGGCGTTACCCTAATAGAAAGCCGACTAACAGAACACCCTAAATGCACATTTAGAAGAAACCCTGACACACTTATCCCTAAAGGAAGATATCAAGGAGAGAGAAATGCAGTCTCCAGCACGATGTGCAAACAAAAATTATAGAAAGCACGGTCATCTTCCTCTCCATTGTGGTAAGAAATACCCCAATTTTCTTAATCCAACAGGATCAATCTTTGAAAGAGAATATGAGTGACATCACGTGCTATGGCCATCTCTAAACGGGAATCTTCATCATCCTTACGCTTTGTGAATTACACTTGCAGGTAGACTTAGAGCTGACAAGGACCGTAACAGCGTGGTGAACTCTGCGGGTGAGGAAAGCGTGGTGCAGAAAGGTGAAGTGAGTTTCAAAGCTCAGACTACGGCACCAGAGCTTAGGCCTCCTTCATTCGTGGTCAGGGCTTTCTTCTGCCTTTTCAAAGGTCTCAGTGTTCTGAAAGCATAAAGGTGGTCAATACAATCCCTGTAATAGCGCATCAGACATGGGATGGCTGCTGAGACCCCTGAAAGTCAGCTGACTGATAGAACAGAATATTAAGTAGAGACTGGTGATTGAGATAAGAGATGAAGGTATGACTTATAGACGTGTGCTTATCTTTTTGTAGAATTCACTACACAGACAACTAATACACAAGCCCAGAACAGATCTGATTCTTCTATGAGGCTTAGGCTCCGTCTCTATGAGCTCCTGAAGCTAACAAAAGAATGGACAATGAAAAAAAAAGCTTCTGATTTATTTCCTTTTTCTAAAGGAGCATTTAATAACACCCTTAAATTACTAGAAGTTCTCTGTTATATAGGGTGAGATGTGCAAAATTCAGTTATTGGTAGTTGAAATTATATTTTTAGAACTGTGGGCTATTTTCTAATTTTCAATATCAAAGAGGCTAAAGAGGGTTTAATAGTCTCAACAAAATTTTATTTTTCATCTTGACAGTAAAGGTCAACGTAAACAAATTCAAGTGCAGGAGTCTCATTGGGCAAATAACTACGTGCTGTAGTAAGAGGAGGCTACAAGCTCACCATGTCCCCCTGGCCCCCGAGCCGAGGTCTGAGTCCTCCGTGTCCCAGGAGGTGACACACGTGGGTGGGAAGGATGATTACGGTGAATCATCTCAGAGGAACAGCAGATCAGGATACAGACGGGTGAAGGAACAGAGGGAAGACCCCGTGAGGACACGGCAAGAACCCCAGGAGCCCAGGAGCGGGGCTGCAGGAGGAACAAGCCCGCGGACACCGCGGGCGTGGACTGCAGCCACCAGCGGCACAGGAGACGGTGCCCGCCGGCTCAGCCACCCAGTCCGATTGGACCCCAAGCCCACAGATGCTGGCGTTCTCTATTCAAAACAGAAAATATAAAATATAGATTCAGCCACCCACATCGTTTGTTCAGAGCAATTTAAAGCCAGATCGTGAATTATGTATCTGTTTCTTCCAAATTATAATATAATTAGATGGTATAACTCAAATTCTGATGGAAAGAGATTAGAAATTATATTTTAGATTCGGTTTTTAATCTGGTGTGGTCGCAAGACTCATAAACACTATTGTTTTAAATAGTTTTATACATTTTAATGAACCCTCTAATACATATGGATGTAACTGACAAAATTATCAGAGCACGGTAAACGACATGGCAAAATTTCACAAACAATGCATTTTGGTAAACATTGCATGGATGGTATTATTGTCCAAAACCTTTATATGAACGTTTCTGGTGAACTCTGGAGGAAAATTAGAATTAAATTAGCATTCAAGAAATTTCACATATCTGACCAAAAAAAAAAACCTCTGATCACAATGACTTTCTTATTGGAGAACTTATAGAATTTTAGTTTTATCAACATTTTAATAATTTATGAAAACGAATCTTTAAAGGAGAAAAGAAAGCAATGAGAGATGGAGTGAGGCAGGGAAAAGAAATACGGTTACTCTGGTATAACACTTACTATCACCAGAGATAACTTTGCTTTTTTATACTTGTATATGGCCAGATCGGCTTTCACAACCCATTAAAGCTCATCACTGATTAAATGAATGCCTAAGCAATACTTACAAGAAAGCCACTTTATCTTACTGTTTCATGGCTTAAACCCGGATATTCCTGAGAACCCAGAACAAGGGGAAAAGACGCAGAAGTACATCTATGCTAAGAACAGCAAACCAGTGCACTTGCAAAACATGAGATAATTATATTTCTTTTTTTTGGTACCGGGAATTGAACTCGGGTCCTTGTGCTTGCAAGGCAGGCCACCGAACCACTGAGCTAAATCCCTGGCCAAGATAATTGTATTTCTTCTAAAATATAAACAACTCAGGGTGGAGTTGTTACACACTTGACATTTGTAAAAATATTCACTTTGTAAGAAAATAAAAAAATGTAGACCAACAAAAAAAAAATTGTGTGGGAGGATGTGATATAAAAATGAAAGGGATTATCAAAAATCATTTGAGGACTAAATCTGTTATCTGTGCTCAATTTTTTATTTGAAATACTCCTTTACTTATATTTTAAGGGAAAGTTTAGCATTCAACTTTCTGTGGGCCGAGTCCAAGACAGGAGTCGCACCTTTGAGAGGGACAGGTAGCCGCTGTGACAGGGTCACCGGGAACCCAGCTGCCACTGCACAGGGACCCCAAGACCACGAGCCAGGAAGCTGAACTACTTCATTTACAATGGTGCACTTAACTCGATTTGACTCTGTGCCACTGTATCCGAGGACCATTTTCCTCACTTGTCTCCTTGACCCAGTTACTCCAGAGCAAAAAAAACCAAACCAAACACACAAAACCCCACCTTTTGTCTTTGCATCTGCCCCTCTCCCAGCTTTATCAGTGCAGTAACGATGAAACGCCCACTCACTGGGCAGCACATCACCATAGCAACAGGTCATTATGTAAAGTTCATCCATTGGGCTGGTCATTATACCAAAGCAGCAGCAGCTAACGCGCTGTACAAGTTCTTTCTCTTAACTTGTAATTGAGTGAATGAATTAAATTGGTCCTGGCACTGGGACCTCAGAATTGCATTTATATATCAGAGAGGAATTAAGAGAGGTAGGGGGAGAGAGAGAGGGACAGAAAAACCAGGTCTCCTTGGCTAGTGCATGCCTGAAAAGGAGGTTTTAATTAACTCCATTATCAGATCCAACTGAAGGCTTATTTTTCCCAAAAAGAGTATGTTAGCCAATTTAAGCATTCCCAGTCATAGATTCAAGGTCACGTATTTGTAAAGCCCAAAGTATGATTTAAAAGCACACTGTCCTACTCCCTGCCCTCGGCACGTAAATTCCAGTCAGGCACCAGGGCACACGGTCTGTCTCTCCTGCTTCCATAACCACACCTGGGGTACAGCAAGCGTTCAAACAGTGCCATGGTCCCTTGACTGGATCCTAGACCCCCGCGGCTCGGCTTAGACTCCTGGCTCCAACTCTTACAGGCTGTGTGGACAGAGGTTACTCAACTAACTCCCTGTGTCTTTTTAGCCCTGGTGCCCGGCTTGGGGCATTGGGCTATTGAATTTACAGGGCCGTCTATAAAGATCTGTTATTAATATTTTCTGGCTGCTGTTTGGCACGCAGAGGAAATGTCCTACTCACATTTCGTGTGAAATCAGCCAGCTCCCTGCCCCCCTTACCTCTGGTCACACATAAATAGAGGGGAAATGATTTCTCTTTTACGGCGGCTCCAACTCCTTGTGAAACAAAACCTCAACAGCTTCTTTCAGCTAAATCACAAGCTGGCGCTTATAGGAAATTTACCGCTGGAGTTTCCTGTGAATAAAAACCGTATTACATTTAAAACAAGGGTGCAATTAATGGAGCCCTCTGGGATGTTTTCTAAAGCTCTCTTCTAACCCCACAGCTTAAATCTAACTCCAATCATTCTGTTAAGGAAGCAATTCAAGTTTCTAAAAGGAAATTACTTGCTTTAGATGTACTGCAACTAATTTACCAAACAACCACCCAGTGGGCAGCATCGGAGGCCGTGCTCCGACAGTCACCAGGCGGTAACACAGCACCGAGACCCCTCTCACCCCCTGCAGTGAGATTTACAGTGTCTGCTCCGTCAATTGTCCATTGAGATGGTTGGGAAAAATCTATGCTAAGCACTTTTGCAACATGTATTTAAAGAATGAGAGCCCTTTACTCCATGGAGTAAGACGTTATTTTGTCATTTTTCTGAGTTGCTGCCTGACACCCATTCTGAGCTGGTGCCCAAGGTTCTAAGAGTATTAGTAGCTTGAGTCTTTGTGAGCTTTCTTCAAGGCATGACCATGTCCATTTCTATGGCACCCAAGATGACCTGGGGTCTCCATTAACGGCCCAGCATTAAAGACAGATTTTCCATGCACTCTCAGACTTACCACATGCAACAGGGAATCAGTATCCAAAACAGCACTTGGTCTCCTCTTTGGACTATCTGTGTATGTACCCGAAATCTCACTCAGCTCGGCTCACCCCACCTTTCAGCCTCACCTGCTTTCTCTACACCCACCACTCCAGCTAAACGCAAGGTATTGCTCTTTCCTGAACAACCCCTGCCGTCCTGTATCTGATGTCTTGTGTATCCTGTGCCTTCTCTCCAGGAAGTCGCTCCCTACCTCCCACCAGGCAGCATCTACCATCTCCAGGAATCAGCACCCGCACCTCAGCTCTAGAGCAATGTCTGAGCTGCTTGGCCCGGCCAGTGCACCCTAGATCTGTGTGCCCCTGGAAGGTTGAGCTGGGTATGGCATGAACTGTAGGGTGAACCCATGTCTTTTCCAGCATGATGGAAACTTTCCTTGACATCCAGTTTTACTGTCACCATGACACTTCTTTGTGAGGAGCTGATGTGAGGAGAGGAATAGGGAGGAGTTAAGACAGGGGAGAGCTCCAAGCTCCAGCTTGGTTCCTAAATCTTACGGACACAGAAAATACAGAGGGATGCCGTGAAGAGGACATTCCAGGAGCTGCCCCTGGGTCTCCAATTCAAGAGGTTTGCCAACGGCCTGGGGAGCAGCACCACTCCTAAGCATACTAGGTGAACTTTGCATAGTCTATGTTGATCACCGAACTGGTAATCAGGGGCTGTTGATGTCCGTCAAGGTTATCAAGGAAGGCAGCAGTGAGGAAAGAGGCAGGTGAGCTTTGTGACATGGTGACTAGTTCTGAAAACCCCTGAGCCCTAGGAGATCCAGTATGTGATGTATTTGGTGATCTCTGTATCACTAGAAGCACTTTCTGGGCTTTAGCATCACTGTTATGTTGAGAGGAAAGAAGATGCCAGAGCAAGTACCCTCCCTCATCCGGGGCACTCTTTACTCTGTATGTTAGACCTTCTGAAGTCCAGCACAGGCCTGTGGGTGGGGTGAGAACAGCCACTGGTGACAGGGACTGGTGCTACATCTCCTCTCCTAATGCAACCGAAAAAACTCGGTGTAGTAGTCTGACTTTCTGACAAATTCCGAAACTGAGTTTGCATCATTTCCTAAAGTTACCAAGCCCGGAAGAGATGAGGGACAGTAGGTGACTGAAATAGACCTCAATGGTGTAGACATATACACAGTAAGTGCCCCCAGGCCATGCTGGCCCCTTCTTTTAGATTCTTTTATAGTTCCTGTCAATTTCATTCCTCTTCTGCACTTCCAAGGCCTTGGCCAATGTCTGATGACTTCCACTCGGCACAGATTCACATGCAATGGCTTCATGTTCTGTCCATCAATGATTCATTCCCTTTGCCCACACTGTGAACGCCTTAAAGTCAGTCCAAGCAGAGAAGTCTTGGCATTCTGATATGCACCACAGTGACAATCACTCATGGCAACAGACTGTATACTTGGAATTTTCCCAGAGGGTAGAAGTTAAATGTCCTCATCTCCTGGCCTCTACCTCAAAAGAAAGAAAGGACAATAGTACACCACCAAGTGAAGGACACATTAATCAGCTCGACTGCGCGATCATTTCACCATGTATCTGTAAATTATCAGGTTGTACAATTTCAAGATTTGCAAGTATTTGTTTTGTTTGTTTTTGCAGTTCTGGGAATCAGACCCAGGGCTTTGTGCAGGCCAGGCAAATACTCTATTAATGAGCTACACTCTCAGCCCAACGTATACAGTTTTAATTTGGAAAAACATCCGTAAGGAGCATCTCCTAAGTTTCGTATGCATCCTGAACCTCCACAGTAAATAACGTGCACTCTCTCCATCAAACCTTATTAACCTGCTTGTTTACTGACATGAAAAACACTGTTCAAAGAACGGATGACTCCCATGACATGTAAACATGCTGAGGTATCATCCCACTGTTTAATATTTATTACCTGTTCCCCCACCCCAGGAAGAAAACTACATAAGGTGCGTGGCATGCAAACTGCACACCTGCCAGGCGGGGCTTGGTCACCTGACCTCATTCTGCTGTTTTTAGTCTGTCCCTGCACACAGGAAACCAGGCACTGTCAAAGGCTTCCCCCTCCTCTCTGCCTGGCAGGAGCAGGCCCCTGGTGTGTGGAGAAGGTGGGCACGACCTCTGATCTGGATCGTTGCACTTCTCCTAGTTTCCCTACCCTTTAGGGCTAAGACAGCTGTTTGAGGAGGAAGGGTGCCCAGGCTGCTCAGCTTGCAAGACCAGTATGATGATGACGATGGTGCCCTTCCTGCAACTCCAGACTCAGAACTGCAAACCATTTGCCTTCTACACAAATGCAAACTCATTCCTTGTTCATATACTGAGAACTCATCCAAGTCATGCTTCTTGTTTAGCTCTTGCTAAAAATATGAACTTCTGACAATGTTCTGATGTTGGGACCCTGGATTTAACGCGCCCTGATTTCCTAGATGTGACAGCAAACTTTTCCTGGACAAAGTCCTTTTCACCTGCTGGCATCCCGTCCGGGAGATGTAAATCAAAGTGTCAGAAAATCAAAGTGTCCTTTCACAAGTCAGGAATCATAATGCCTACCCTTTTGAAGCTTAAGTCTGAATAGAGCCTGGCCTTCCTGAGAGGTTTTAGAAGCCTCAGTGTCCTGCTGCGTCCCAACTCAAGCCTGGTGGGCGAGAGGCAGTTAGGTGGGGCAGGCATGGGAGGGATCAGGCAGGGGCTCCACAAACTAAGGCAATGCAGATGGGGCCTTGCTCCTGAACACAGAGGAAGAAATGCTGGGGCAGATTTGGAGAGAGAATGGCAGAGGGACATCCTGTACCTCTGAACTGACCTCGAAGCACCAGCAGGCATTCACTGGGCAGGGGATGGTAGCGAGGGCACGTGAGGGAGGAACTGAACCTTGACCACAGAGGAGGAACTGTGGGTGGGGTGTGGAAGATCCAGGGTCCCTTAGAACAGCAGCGCCTGCAGCTAAGGAACTAGCTCAGTTCACCTGTGCTTCACAGGATCACACTCAGGACAAGTAGAATAATGCTGAGCCGTGCAAATACTGCAGGAAGAAATTCAAAATAAAGCCACGACATTGGCAATTCAAATTCATCAGCTCCATGGCCTCCTGATATGAACCTATAACAAACACAGACCTATGCCACACAACAATGTTCTGGCGAATATCAGACTGTGTATACAACTGTGGTCTCCATGATTATAATGGGGCTGAAAAAGGCCTCTTGCTTGGTATTTTTCCTGTACCTTTGCTATGTTTGTACGCACAAATATTCACCATTATGTTACAGTTGTGGACAGCCATGGTCGATGCTCTCCTTAACAGGGATTTGGGAAGCAGCCTGGTTCTAACACAAGTTTACATTCTCCTACCTTGACGGCCATGGCTAGGGGTCCAGTTAGACAGTAGGAAACAAAGGAGCACGGGGTGAGGGGTTGGTGCATATAGACAGGAAACCAGAGGAGAAAGCACCTGCCAAGGATGGAGGAGATAAGGAGGGCAGTTGTCTTAGGACATAGGACAAGGCACAGATGCTAGAGCAAAGGACTGACCACTGCTCACAGGAGAAGCTGTCAAAGAGCAGGAAAAAACCAGAACCCACACAGGACAAAGGCAGCCAGCCCTGAGCCTGGGCCCATGAACCTCTCAGGCTTTGTGCTCCAGGCCAGGAAGGACCCTGGGCACCGCAGACAGGCATCCGAGGGACTCCAGCAGGGAAAGTCAAGGTCCTGAAAACGGAGGCCACAGGCATTGGCACTCAGCAGTTCCATGAAACACAGCCAGCTTTTACCCAAACTCTGCAGACACAAATCCATGCTGCCGAGGACAGTAAAATGCCAACGGTGTGTATCCAAGGTGATTTCAAATGAACAAAATATTTACAGTTCAACTCAAAGAGCAGCAACTCATCAGGAATTCTTTTTTTTTAGCGATCTAATTCACCAAGGACCAACTGAGGCATCTGTCATTGGAACTACTTTTTCACATCAAGTTAGTCTTCTGTTCCTAAGGGCAAGGTCCGGTTTTTAAAATCAACTGAATGTTCTTATTACTGAAAACCTAAACTAAGCCCATATACTAACAATGAAGATCACTTTCAATACTAAATGCAATAATTTCCTTTCCAAAACCCCATAGATATATTCGGTATTCAGATAATTACTGGCTTTTTAATCACTGTCACAGATATATGAAAATCAAGGTTAACAGAAACCTATAATGGTTTTGCTGCTTAAAACCAGGTTCTATTGAGCTTAAATAAACACCACTTCAAGGGACTTTATCCACAATCAATTCTCAAAATTGTAGCCTCTCATGCTCACAGTGCTTGATACATATTTGCCGGTTAACAGAAGAAATTTTTCTTGAAGAAGTTTCCTTTTCCCTTCTCTTAACTCAATTTTAACTCTCCAAATGAAACTGTTATGTATCTGACCAGTTTCATGATTTCACTCAGCTGAAGTGCAGGAGTTAGCATAAAAAGAGGCAACAAGAACTCTCTTCTGAACATTATTTTAATATTAAGCTGCTTTGAGAATTTCAAGCACAGTTAAGGTTTTGCAGTCTCCTGAAAGGGAAAAAGGGAGTGCTAATCACCTGCTTGCTCAGAAAGTTAATTAATTTGCAATACACTCTCTTAAATGGCAAAACAAAATCCAACAATTCCTGTTTCTGACTTTCTAGTCGGGTTTAGTTAATATAATGATTGTGGCACTGGTAAAGCTTGGGAGGGGGATGGATGGACACAGGGACAGGTGACTCACTGCTTCCCATCAGTCCACCCACTCGGAACGTATTTAGCACAGGGCACAACATGCAGAACAGGGAAAGAAAAGTTTTGTTCTTTAAATATTTTTCTTTGGTCTATAAGAATCGCTGATTCTGCAATGACGATTCGGGGGGTGTCTTTTGCCCATTAAAGCTGTTATAACAAAACGGCCCTGGCTGGTGTGTAACATTTCTTTCTCATGGCCTGTAGACCGGGAAGTCCAAGACCAAGGTGCAGGCAATCATGGTGCTCGCATAGGCGGCACCTTTTTTGGGTCCACCCATGATGGAGGAGAGGAGGATCTCTCTGTGGTTTCTTTGGCGAGGACACTGATTCCTTTCGGGAGGGTCTGCCCATGTCCCCAGTCCCTTCCCAAGAGCCCCGCCCCGAAGGCCCTTCCAAATGGGGACTGGATTTCCCGGTACAGGTGCGGAGTGCACACAAACACGCAGGCCGCCATAGGGAGGAGGTTGGGCGGCGGCGGCCTGGCTTAGTCTTCAGAAGGCCTCTCTGATAAATGTCACGTCCTCAGCTGCTCCAAGGAAATGCTCATTTATCTGATGGATAAGTCAGACAGGATCCTGTAGGGACAGCATTTGCCTCTAGCGACAGGGCTGGAAATATTCCCTGCTTAACAGGAGACTCCTGTGCCTTTTTAATAGGAGCCTCCACAGTGCCTTTTAGAAAATACAATTCTGTTTAAAAACCATAAAATAATGCATGTGAGAAACATAATTTTGGCCATCTGGATGTTTCAAAAAGGACAGAAGGATAAAAATATCATAAAACAATAAACAATTGGACAGCTTTCTACCTCACTCTGGGTTTATCCTGCTTTTTGGAACAAGGAGGTTGCAATTCTGATGCGGACGCCTCTGTGAATGACCGGTCCTCTCTTGACTCATCCAGCCCAGGTTTGTCCTGAGCTGGGCACCATCAGTACCTGCACTTGCTGTTGAATTGCTCTCCCAAATCAGCTCTTGGCAGACACCTCAGTGCCTGTGCCAGCGAACGCTGGGGAGCGCCTGTGCCCACTGATGGGCTCCCGACACTCACAACTCCATCTCCTCTTTTTCCTGGCCCTGCCACATCTCTTCCTGTTAGTTTTCAAGGGGTCCCTCACCCCTCACCTCCTCAGCTAAGAGTTACTTGAAAATAAGTGATGGGGTGTTTTTTTCTCCATCACTGCGCTGCGTTAAGAGCTTCTGGAGGAAACAGACCACCCTGGTCAGGGACACCTCCCTCCGCACTGCCTCGGTCTACTCTTCCCAAGGGTACCACTGTGTGCTTCAGAATTTAACTACATGAAGGCCAAGGTCTAGGCATGCTGAGGAGTAGTTGGCATCACTGCCCACAGGGGCCACATACACAAGTGAGCAAGGTTGGCAGGACCTGCTCAAAACTGAAACAGCAGACATTCCACACAAGGGCATGCAACATCCTGCAGAGAGTGTGGCTGCTATGATTAGACAGGGTTCCACTGTGCACCAAGGAAGAGAGTCCAGGAAACTCAGCTCCTCTGGAGACTGCTGGACTGCAAGGGGTGAAAGCTCTGCTGTGATCTGAGAGGAGAATCAGAGCGGAGTTCTCTCTCTGGTGTGTGGGTGTGTGTATTCAATTTGCTAACACATCATAACAGAATCAAATTATTCCAGATTTTATGGTGTACTGAAGAATTTTGTCTTCTGATTTAACAGCTTAGAAACTGTGGCAAGTCAGCTGATAGCAATTTCACGAGTTATTTTAACGTCCACCAGCAAGTGAAGGTGTGGTGGAGTTCTAACCTACTGTCCCTTCCCACTCTCAAAGGAATGAACAGACCTCACCTGGGCCCTGTGTGTTCAGAGAGGTTCACTTTAAACCTAAGAAGTGGATCATCTTCCTGGAGGAACCCTTAATTGCCCTCCGTGCTCCTGGGATAAATGGGTGTAGGGGAGGCAGCACTCTCTGGAGGGAGGACACAGCCCACCACCTGTTTATTTGAAGGATTCGCCCAACAGCATGCGCTTGTCCTTCCACTAAGGAAACAGCCACAGGACATAGAAAGGTGAGGACGAGAGAGACGGAGGCAGGTGGAACGGCAGAGGCAGCAACAGTTGTTAAATTTAATGCTGATATGTAGGGATTCTGTTGGTTCACTTGGTTTTACTTACTGGTGGAGTCACACATTAAATACTGTAAAATAAATGGCATTTTTCTTTTGTCCTCTTCTACTGTCTAGAGCTTTTATTTATTTAATTATTTGTTTGTTTGTTTATTTATTTATTTTTTCATTGCAGACATTTGTTCATGGAGCTCTGGGAAGAGTAGACAACAACTTCACTTGCCACAAGCTCTTTACCAAACAACACAATTAGATATGCAGCTCAGTCTGGAGGAATGTTGGCTTTTTTCAATATGAGGAGCCCTAATGACTGCAGTAGTAGCTGTCTCCCCCCAGGGAAGCATTTTACAGTTGATCTCAAGCTTTCAAAACTGAAATGTACTTGGGGCATGGGATTTAGCTCAGTGGTTCCACTGCCTGCCTCAAAAGCACAAGGTCTCGAGTTTGATCTCTGGTGGGGGGGGCAGTTAAGGTTGAAGTGTACACTCTAAAGATTTTGGAAGGTGTTGTCTATAGGGCTGGAGGCATCCAAGAGACCAGTAGTCCAGCAGAGAGTCAGACTGTCCTTCAGAAAAACAAAAATGCAGAGACGGATACTCAGTGATGGCTTGGCAGAAACATAAACTACTGAAATACACCTCATTACTTGGAGTACCCAAAGATCTTCTCACCACCCCAAAGAACCCATTTCAAATTGAACAGAAAGGGGACACAGGGATTATGGTAATGATCTTGTGTCCCACAGCAATCGAAGGATCCAGCAGCAACAATCACATACATCAACTTGGAGTAGCCAGAGCAGCAGAGATTGGAAATGATCCACTCCAGTAGCTGGATTTAATCCCTCCCTATTCAGGCAAGCACACAGCCTTGTGAAATCTGGAAGTTCCAGGCAGTTATAGTCTGTTAACATCACTTTGAAACCTCATTACCCCCTACAGAAGTGAGTTCGTGGTGCAGTGTACAAAGAAGGCCCAGAACTAAAAAAATAAAATCAAGGGGACTCATTTGCAGAGCTCCTCTAATCACAGCTCGTAGATGAAACTGTGGGAAACAGTGGAAACTGACTGTCCCCGCCTACTGAGGTTTTTTCAGGGGTGAGCTGTGTCCCTGAAATGCCTCACCTGAGCATGTGGAGGGCCTCATTCAGGGGGAACGGTGCTTGTATTATGTATTTCCTGATATTGGTTCCTTGCCTGTCCCTTTACTGACAACTGACACACTCATCTTCGCTCTAAAGTCACTGTCTTACTTACTTTTCTTGTTGCTGAGACAAAATACCCAACACCCAAAGTTAAAGAAGGGAAGATTTATTTCAACTTACAGTTTGTACAAGTTTCAGTTCAGCTGGCTCCAAGGGTGGCACAGCAGAAGGGCATGACAGAGGAGAAACAGTCCCTGTCAGAGCAGGCAGGCAGTGGCAAGCCACACCGGTGAGCCTGCCTTTCCCTTTTATTCCATCCAGGCTACAAATCCTTTGGGGGGTGCCACCCACACTCATGATGGGGCTTCTGTCTTCAGAAAAACCATTCAGCCACACCCAGAATATGCTAATTCCAATCACTGGACGAATTTAGTAGCATGCCCTTAATCCCAGTGTCACACACCCTAGATCTGGCCAGCTCCAAAACACCCTACCTAAGAGCACATGAGGCTTTGGGGGGATGCCTAGATATAAGCCTCATGGTGAGTTCCAACAGAATCTCTATGCAAAAGGGGCCCTAAGATCTGCTAAGATTCAACTTCAATTTGTTGCCCCTGAGCATCTTTGGGCACTGGGCTCTCTTTGGGTTTTAGGCCTGAGCCTTCCAGTAGGTGGCCACATGGAGTCTTCCTCTGCCTCACAGGCCACAAAGGATTATTTTGAGATCCAGCTGAACTATGCTGTTAGAATTACTGAGCACAAGAACAATGGGTAAGTCCACAGTGGACCACAAGTCAAATTTAAACAGCCAGTAAATGGGCTGTGTTCAGTTTCTGAGCACTCAATTGTTAAACAATAATCAGTATAACTTTAGTTCCACATCTGGCATCCACAAATATTTCAGGAGAACATATATGAAATTTCAATCTACATGACAGTAAATCAGGCAAATTGAAATTTGAAGGTGACTTCATCCAAAAGGACAAATCGTCTCACAGTGACACATTTATTGTACTAAATAAATTTCTTCTAACATTTTAGTTGATAAATACTCATTATGGAGAAGAAAGGAAAAGAAAACAAAGCACTTGGAAACTTACTATTCAAGCGTAAACACTGGGACAATCTCCTGTGTTGAATCTTGGTTTTAAAAAATTTCTTACCATACTCTCTAATCACAGGAAATTCTTTCAGTTACATTGTTTTCACAATCATATTGGACTAGAGTGACCCCCCAAAGTGGAAACAAATATGGATAAAATTCCCTCAAGATATGCCAACATTTTGCAGGGAAAGGAATAGCTAAAAGGTGCTGGGAATAATTTTAGGATTTTCTTCCACAGGACATATGGTCCAGATGAAAATGGAAAGGCTTTAATGGGAGGTCTTCATTACCTATTAAGACTTGTCACCTCAAGATCAGCCAGAAGAGTGTTTTCATATTCACTTGCAAATTCCTCACCAAATTAACAGTCATTTGGGTCTTTCCATTCCTGAATTATCCAAAATAAAAACACCTGCTCAAATTTCTTAAGCATGTGACTAAGTTATAGACTTCAGTCACTGGTGATCTATCTTTGACCTGACTTAGAAATTTTCATCTAGAAAGAATTTCAGTGATCCTCTGTAGAAGCAGAGATTTGCGCTTATCCAAACAAGAAAACCTGGGGCACAGGATGAATATTTGTTAAAACCTCCTTGGATCTATGATGTCATCATCTTGCACAGAGATAATAACACCGCCAACCAGACTTCCGTGTTAGTTAGAGGAAAGCACATCTGGGAACAAGAATCTATTGTGCGTAATTCCATCAACAGCCACTAAGCCTAAAGGAGTGATATAACAAATCATTATCCAACAGAATCTTCATGAAAGGAGGTAAGGAGAAACGATTCTATTTTGTTGTTGCTATTGTTCAAAGATTGCAATATTTACTACCTGGGGCCACTTCAACCAATACTGATCATGTGAAACAGGAAAGAGGAAGACAGTCTACTTTGGGTGGGTCTAAAACAAAGAGAGAAACAGAGGGAGAGAATGAGAATGAATGGGGAAGAAGTCAGTAAAGTCACAACTGCAAGAGGGACAGCAGATGACGGCATCCACATCCTATTTAGATAATCACCACTTAAGAGTACAGAACTTCACATTATTTTATGGTTATGAAACAAGGCTTAAGCTCCTAAAGTTATTCAGAAAACCAGTTTTAAAACAAAATACATTAATATACAGGAACTACATTTAAAGTTGCTACATTTAATGAAGCAAAACAATGAGCTGTTTGTGTAACACTTTAAGAGGTCTGGCATATATGCACTGCTTTCAACAGCAGCCTTTTCACATCCATGGGGCCTGACATGGACTAAGACGAAAAAAATAATTCTGTTCATTGAGTTCAGGGCACTGAGCAGTGCTGGGGACGGAAGGTCGGAGGGCACTTTCACTGTGGCTGTACGACCAGACACAAAGCAGGATCGTTAGCACATGTGCTTTAGTGTCCTTGCACTATGATCGGCTGGCTCCGAGGCAGGGATGGCAAAGGGGCCGGAGGAACACCACGGCGTGCACAAGGCAGCAAGAGCAACAGGAGCCCACAGTTCATGTCAGCAGGAGGCAGAAACAGCAAAAGAATCAAGGGAGTTGGAGAGTGTCTTTCTGCTCCTTTTATCTTATTTGGATCACAGGAATTAGGGTGGTGCCAAACCAATTATCGACGTGTAGTGATTTAGTAATCACGCACCTTAATCCCAACATTACCCAAGCCAGGTTCACCCAAACATGACGGCATGAGGCTCTGGCGGGACACCTAGACCCAAATTATAACAGGCTACTTTTTACAGTTTGGTGGGGTTAAAGTGGTGGAGATTCATTTTTTTTCAGTTTCAGAGCTGCAAGGATGAAATGAATGTGTGCCCAGATCTGTGTTCCCTAAGCCCGCACAGCATCCTTCCTCGTCTCCTCCTGGCTGTCCCGTGCTGCCGTCCCTTGGCTTGCACACTTGCTGCCCCATCTCTGTCTGCGCTACCCCCTGGCCTTCTTCGGGGTACATCTCCCTTCCTCATAAGGGCGCTGCTGTCCTGGATTAGGGGCCGCTCTACTCCACTGCAGTGTGACCTCCTCTGGGCTCAAGCATGTCTTCACGTATCTCCAGGTAAGGCCACAAGTCCAGGTGCCTTGGGATTAGGAGCTGCAGCTTTGGGGGTCAGTTTAACTCGTAACATTATGTAACAGAATTTCTCCTTCTTTGCTATGATTGTTACAATTACTCTATCAACTAAAATTAATTAACGTATTAAATAAAGGCTCACATTAAAAGTCCCCTCCTCAACCTATGGGAACTCTTACATAAATAAACATACCTAGAAGAAGCATGAACTAGGATGAAGTTACAATATTTTGGAGGGAGAGCAGGGTTTAGAGTGATAGTAAGAAATCTTTCTATATTTCTCCTGTGTTAATAGTTATTCATGATCCTTGAGTACAGCAAATTGCTTTTCTTCACAGAGAGAATTCTTAGGAGCAGCAGCAGTAGTGATAAACACCTTTCTTTATTTCTGGTACTCAGAGTGATCTCCATCACTGGGTCTCTCAAGACTTGTGCTCCTCAGTCAAAGGGGAGATTGGGCCCTGTCTTTGCTGGGCAGCTAGACCTGCTGTCTTTACAAAGGAAGCCAGAGGACCTGACGACAGGAGCTAGAAGAAACCACGGACAGCATTAAAGGCAGGACAGAGGTTTCCACATCTGTGGAGCTTACAGGCAAGCATTACCACTTGCAGTGGAGATTTCTAGCATTGCTTGTTATACAACATTGCTTGTTGGTTTTTAATGTGCAAGTTCATTTTGGAAGTCATACTGTTTCCTTGCAGTAATAATGATTAGTGTAAGTAACAATAAAAAAGCCATGGATTGCATGTAAAATATATTTGGACAGAAAGAGAGGGAGGGATGGGCAAGGCCACTGCTTATATTTCCTCCACTGTACTCGCAGCAGAGCCAAGTAGGAGACTCACGGAAACTCTGGGCCCAACTGCACCGAGGCATTACCTCTGTCTTCCCTGAGCTTCCAAGGACCCAGCCCCTCCTGCACCTCAGACCCGGGTGTGAGGACTCCCCTCCTGGATCCTCATTTTCTTCTCACTTGGTTTTACATTTTATGAAAGCCAGATGCACAGGCTCTCACCTCAACTGAGACACCAAGGTCAGCAGTCTCCACAGCCACCCTATGAAAGTATAATTTCACGTCTTATCTCTCACCTCTGCAAAATCAGTGGACACCATGGATCCAAGTCATTTCCTGGGGAAACTCACCTCACTGCTTTTCTCGGGCGGCAGCTCCCTGCACCTATCCCTCTTCCCTCCTGCACACCCTCTCTGGACACTCCAGTGCTAATTTCCCTGGAAGGAATCTGCCTCAGGGCCAAGCCCTGCTTGCCCTGACTTCTCTGCCCAGGCTCTCAGTCTGCATCCTAGAGGACCAGGGATGGGACTGAAAGCAACAAGCTCTTCTGCAGTGTCCCGAGAAGGATGTGACACAGAGTAGGCAGAGGCCAGGGCTGGGAGGAAGAGAGGAAACACTCACAGCTGTGCTTCCCCAGGACGTCCTCTGGAGACAGTGCTCCTCTCCATGCTCTGTCGGCCTCCACCTGCTCTGTGTCCCTACCTGGCTGCTGAGCGCACCTCTGCAGGGGGTTCTTCACACAGGCCTCCATGTCCTGACCTCTGTCGCCTCCTCAGCCCCTCAGCTCATCTCAAGTCCCACACGCAATGCACCTGTTTCCCTCTTCCACGCATGCCTTCCAAATACTGCAACTTGCACCTCCCTTGTCTCTCTTCCTGCTTTACTTTCTCCTCCTAACGCTTAGTGCCGCTGCTTGCTCCGTGGCTCGCCTCTCCCTCTAGACTTTGGCGGAGTCTTTCCATTCTGTCTGGGGCTTGATCTTCTCTGGAGGACTTTGACATAAAGACTCCACTTGCTCCCTTCTAGGAAAGGGTTTTTGGGTAAGGATCCATTGGCCAAATCAAAAGTCTCAGGAGTCTTTCTGGGTCGTACCCATTCCTTCACCATAAATGCCTCCAAAACATGCTGCCGATGCCACTTTCTCCCCAGGGATCTAACGTGGAGCAGTCCTCCAGGGTGCTTCCTTATTGTCCCACAAAGACTTCACATGGTTTTCTATTGTTCTTTCATCCTTGAAACTGTAACACTACAGATACTGTGCAGAGCAGGGAAAAATATGAATCTGTGTTCCCCCCGGTGCTAGTTTTTACCTTCTTGGGCATGGCATTGTCTTAGTTAAGAATGGGTGTTGTGGTCACAGCACCACAGCTGCTCTGCTAACCCCGCTGGCCAGGGCATGCCTCCCGGATACTGTGACCGAAGTAACGCTGACAACAGGCCAGACTTCATTATTCTGTTCAGGACAAAAATATCCACGATGCCTACTTATTTTTACATAATCTGCTAATACTGCAGCAAAACAGAAGTGAGAGTACAGAAAAAAAATATACCCCATGTTTTATTCTATTTCTGTACTTGCTATTACCTGAATTCATTCTCCAGAAATTACAGCCAGTAATCTTTGAAAAGATGAAATATCTCATGTTGCTCGCTTTTGGGGAGGGGGGTTTACTGCGGACTGAACTTTGGACCTTGCGCTTGTGAGGCAGGTGGCAGAACCACTGAGCTAAATCCCCAGCTCCTTTGATCCTTTTTTTTTTTTTTAATATTTTAATGATGATGATGATGATAAGGAGGACGCTAGGATCCAAATCCAGGCCTGCAGACATGAGACTGAGGCATGTATTACCTAGCGTCTCTGTGAGTGCAGCCAGGCCCTCTGCAGGGCCGAGTGAGTTCCAGCCACTACCCCGAGGCTGCCGGCCGAGAAGACAGAGTGTGGAAAGAGCCGCACTGCTGGAGGTGCAATCTCAGGCTGTCAGTGAGGGAAAAGGCAAGCAGAGCAGGCAGGGATGGGAATTCACACTCCTTGATTTGTCACCCTGGAGCTGTTGCTCCAGGCCCTGCCACAGGGAGGGATCTAATATGCTCAGGAACATGCAGATCAGATTGTTGCCTTGGACAGTGCACTGGTGGGAAGAGGGGACTGGGAGGTACCGGTGGGGGCTCTTTCCCCAGCCCCTGCAATTCTGAGTTCCAGGTCCCACACCCAGCAGTGCATGTCTCAGCCAAGCCCAGACCTGGCAGGATGGGCCAGGGCCTCCTGGCCACCAGCCAGTCAGCACGGAGGTGTATCATCATCCTGTGCAGGTGGCAGCTGAGGCAGGACAGACATCTGAGGCCTGGGATGGAGCGAAGTTAAGGGACTGAGGAGGCTCCACGAAGTGCGCCATGAGCAGCCCTTCTCAGGGACGCTTCTGTCCACACTCTGCTCATCATAGCTGAGCACCTACTCCGTGTCATCTCCTAACCAGCACCTTCATCCTTCCTAACCAGGTATTAAACAACTCTGAGGCCATCACCTGTCTCTTTCCGGGACGTCCTTCTTCCTGATGTTTTGTTCTGATTTTCTTCCTCTGCTTGCTAAGATTCAAGGCTTTCTGTTTATAAAGTAAGAATCACCAGTGCTGTATCACTAAATTTGCTGTTTATCTTTATTCTTGAAAGAAAGTTTAGTCACAAATAAAACTCCCGGTCAGGCTTCATTTTCCTCTCATTTTACAATATATTGTTGCACTTGAAAGCTGGTACTGAGTGTTGCCCTGGGGTTTTTTTTTTTTTCTTTTTTTGATTCTTATCCAAATCTGTTAGGCTAAATTTAGCGACTAATTAGCTTTATTTAATTCTTGCTAAAAGATGCATGGTAATAATGTGGCCTGAGATTTTCATTATTTTAGAGGCTTCTTTCTTGTTTTGCTTATTGTTGGCTGAGTATAACGTTCTAAATCATGTCTGCTGTTCCTCAGGACACTGTAGACCATGTTTTACTACTGAGGAGAATTCCAAGACCACTGGATTTTTCCACTTCCACGAATTTGCCCCCAAATGTTCATCTAATTCTTTATCATTGGAATTTGAACAATCTACCTGGCTACAACTACTGTGCATTTATTATGAATTAATATTGCTGGACCACGGTGTGCACTGAGTCTGTAGACTGCATTCCTCCTTTACTTCTAGGGGATTTTCTGTAAATATGCCTGTAGGGTAATCTGCCATCTCCCCAGGTAGAGGGTCACTGGTTCAAAGATACCAACTGTCCTGACGTCGCCTTAATTTTGTGGGCCTTCCTATCTAGAATCCTTTTATTTATTGCTACATTTGTCACTATGACCATTACAAACACTTACTCTGCTAACCTTTAGCACAACGTCTGTTCCCATGACGTTTCTGATTCATGATTACCTCTACAAGAGTTTCGATTTCTATGCATCTTTTTACCTCTGTGAACTTCCTTTTCATCTCACCTTGCATCTTTTGTCATTTCAGCTGTGTTACTTATTTTACGTGTAATCTCTTTTTGATTTAAAAAAAGTATGTCGTGGCAAGAGCACATCTGCTCCCTCTGTGAAGTATTCTACTCTTTCTATTTCTCTAGGAAATGACCACAGCGGGGCTCCCCTCGCATTAACCTTTAGATATCACTGACAATAAAATGAACCAACCCCTTCGATGGATGGCTATGGTGGATGCTACCCCGTTTTCACGCACTCGAGCCACACAGAAGTAGGAGGATGTATGCTCATCCGCACACCCGGATTCCCAGCCCTGAGTTAGCAAACTGTTCCCTGAGTAAGTCAGGAAGAACTCGGGCTTCTTGGTCACTGGTGATCCGAGCCACCCTTGCTCTCTCAGGGGCGTGGGTTATCAGTCCCGGAAGAGGACAGCAAAGGACACTGCCCCTGGAGGACTCCTGCGTGCATGCTCAATGCCAGCTCCCACATCCACAGAGAGAGAAATCCTTGCTCTGCCTTGATGTAAACCAAGTGCAGTAAGTCACCAGTAAGAGAACAGACAAACATCAGTTTTGTGAATCTGGAATGTCAAAATCTGTAATAATTGTCATCCTTGTCTGAAATCATACAACACTTTGCAGGTTTTAGTTTACCCAAAGACCTGCCTTTTTAGATACTCTTTCTCATATTCTGCTTTTCCATTTCAGTTCTCTGGATGTTAAAAAGAAACGACAATGTGCAGATCATCAAAATGATATCTATTAAAACTAACTTTTAGTCCAAGTCAAAATTTGGAAAAGAAGATATTTCCCTCCAAACATATTAAGCAATGATGTAAGGGTTAAATGGAAACATCCACAAGATAGTGAGAACATGAAGTCTGTAATTTATTGTGGTTTTAAAGCTCAGATTGTCCATCTAGCTAGAGAAGTGTGCACGCAGCTTCTGGGAGAGCTCTCTTTTGGAGCTTGAGGAGCTGCTGATGATTTGGAGCAGGCCCTTCTAGAGGACTCCTTTCCATTTTTTTTTTTTTCTGCTGGTAGCACCTTTTCACCCACTGCAAACCCCTCCTCCCTCAGACTTTAACAAGAGAGTTTCTGCAAAAGAGTTTTATCTATGGCCTCTGTGCTGATTAGCTCAGCCTCAGATTCAAATAATTTTATCTCAATGTACACAGCAGTTCAAGTCAAGCACATACACTACTCGGACAGGTAGATTAAAATGAAAACCAATTATTAGGTTAGCAGGAAGATGAAGTAAGTCTCAGTAGGATTCTTTTGGCAAGTGACACACAGTGTGTATCAAGATCACAACCAGACCTGTACACCTGGAGTCAGGATCACGAAGACTAGAACCCGCAGCCTTGGACCGGAGTCCTCAGCTACGCGCTCTCACTAGAAGTCCCATCGTGGAGACAGCCTGGCTTTGGCTCCAGATCTGTGTGATAAAGCAAATTTCACACTAATGCCCTGGTTTCCCCGTACATGTAAGTCACATTTACATTATACTGTCGTCTGTCAACGGTATGACGATCACACTGTGACTGAAAACCCGTGTACATAGCTTGATGAAAAACATTTTGCTGATAAAAGTACTAGCAATCATCGAAGCTCTCAGGAAAAATGGACCAACCACAGATTTGGTGATTGGAACACAGGGGGATTGGAACAAACCTTCAGGGTATAAAAAGTGCAGTGTCCATGAAACTCAATGAGGGGAAGGGCAGTGAAAGGAACTGAAGGGTGCAAAGTGAGGAAGTAACGAAATGTGCCTGCTGTGTGTGTTGGGAGGGCAGGGCTGGGAGCACAGCCCCATCAGTAGACCATCCGAGCAGACTTCTCCAAGTAAGTTCCTAGAAGCTGAGCTAAGACACGACACACATTGTCTACTAGTTCATTTATAATTAATCGAAGTTGCTCTTTTTTGACTTGATTCTGTTCAAACATACTGTTTCTAAAAAAGACCTTCAAGCATTTAACCACTGGGAGTGTTTTAAATTGTGTTCCTCTCCCACCCCACTCTAGTTGACTGATTGGAGCCCTGACACCAATGCAATGGCGTTAGGAAGTGGTGCCTTTTGCAGGTGTTGGGGTCATGAGGGTGAAACTGTCACATGAAGAGAATGAAGACCAAGACTCTCCATGACCCCATGAGGGTGTAAGCGGGCAGCACCTTCGAGTCGGAAAGGGTATCCGAAGGGCACCTTCCTGTTGGGCCCCAGCCACCAGACCCTGAGGACTAAACTTCCCTTGTTTAAGTCCCTGATCCGTAGTGTTCATTTACAGCAATGAGTAGAGAGGGAGGAACTCAGCAAAATGTCACTAGAAATCCTCAGAGGTCACCATGGGTCATCCTGGGCACGAGGGAAGCCAGTACTGTTGACCTGTGCCCTCGGGTGGGGAAAGGGCAGATGATGGGGCCGGGCCTCATGCCGCTCACATGGGCCTGGGCAGTGCCAGTGCATCACCTCAGCACCCTACCCGGGGCTCTGATGAGGACTTCAGCTCCCCCTTCCAAGGAGATGATCCTATTCTGTGTGGCATTAACCTGAACACTGATGATAAAAAAACACAAAACCCTACAAGAGCAAAGGTCCAGTTCATTCCTTTTAGTACCTAACACACCTCAGGCATTAAGAGTAAAAGCAACAGAAAAAGCGACACAGTGCAGCCTGGTTAGGAAGACAGTGCATTGGTAACTAAAACAAACAAAATCCCTTACTGACCTCCGCACCCTCCAGGCAGCTCCTCAACCCTTGCTCCTCTGCAAAGAGCTGCTCCAGCTGAGGTTGCGTGGGACCCCTCTCATGCTCCTCCCCTCCTCCTGCTCCCCCATAGGCAGGACTAAGGCACAGCTGTGGCCTCCATCTGCCTACCCAGCGATCACATCGGTCCTCATCTTACTTGGCTCTCAGCAGCTCTGTCCACAGCTGCCCAGACACCAGACTCACAGCCTGTGCCACATCCCTCGGGCATGCAGGGCTGGCTGGCCCCTCTGCTGCCGGCCATGCTCAGCTCAAAGATGATTTCCTGGCCATGGTAGGCCCCGAGTGACCGAGCCCAGCAGCCTCCCTGGCACTGCCTCGCCTGCATCAGCTCACCACCAGTGCTTTACTGCCAACGCACTTTACACTGGATGGCTCAGCACCGCTCTGTCACTTTAGAATGTGACCTACAGGAGAGCAGGCCAGCACCAGGCTGCCCAGCATCATGCCCAATGCTTCCAATGAACTCAACACACCGTGAAAGCTAAATAAATCTTACTGACTCCACGAGTGAAAGATAGCTACTGATGAATGTATCATTAGAAACTGACAAGATCTCTCAAGGGGAGTTGTATTACTCACAACAACGTAATGGTGTTTTGGGGAAAGTGCCAATTACACAGAAGAGTGTGGAGGAACAGATTCTGCAGGGCGGCTGCCCCACCTGGCACACGGAGGCAGAGCTGGGCACAGCCTGGAGGCCGGGTGGGGCCCCGAGCTGCTGAGCACCTCACGAGATGGAGCGTGCCTCGTGCACTCTAATTGCTTTGGAATTGAGGAGGACTGGTTGTTGCTTAGATTTTGAGAAGCCGCTGCTTACAATGGCTGCGAAATATCGTGCTATTTATGCCCCAAAATATATTCTTTGGATGCTCTCATATACCATATATGGGAATAGTTTGCTATGAGCACTGTTTTCCAAACAACCAGAAATCACCAAGCATATTTCACCTCTCAACATCCTCTAACAAAGTGGTCCACTGTCTTAAACTATCCAAATTGGACTGGTCTTGCCAAGTAAAGACTTATTTTATGAACAGCTAAAGAGCAATGGTTAAGAGAGGAGGCGTTCTTTTATCAATTAAAACTAGGACTAATATTTCACAAAAAGAGAATGAAGATTCCCCCCGCCAAAAACAAGTACTGAAAATGACAAGCAGAAGAAAGCACTGTGGGTTCTGCTGCTTGATAAAAGCGAGGCCCAAAGCTTGAGGCTGAAAGGCCATGGTTAGCATTGAGAGTGAAAGGAGTGTGCATCAGGATGAACTTCTGAGCGTCCTGCAGGTTCCTCTCTGTGAGGTTCACGTACAGGCCCTGGTCCACAGTGCCACACTGCAAGGGGAGACAAGAATATTAGTGGAAGCAGCCTGACAGCCACATCCTTCATGGCCACCATGGCTGGAGAGTGACTTGGACAGTGAACAAGCCACGGCCGCACGAGTAAAGATGTGAAAAGGCTCCCTTCTCCCCAGGACATTCTCATCCTTGGTGTCCTTGCTGTTACAGATGCGAGCTCATCCTGTTTGGGGGATGCTTCCACTGCACCGTGAGTGAACTGATCAGAAGTTTTAAAATAGAAAATAGAAGTAGAGGCCAATTATAATTTGAGCAGATAAGAAGAAACTCTTGTCATGTTCTGCGTAAACAGGTACTATTACACCTCAGCTCACTCGTGTGCCCATATTGAAAACGCAGCACAGGAGCATCTATAGATTTATTGGTTTTCTCATTATAGCAGTGGGTTTCTTAACAAACATAGATTCCATCTCAGTCACATTCCCATCACAAATGCAAAACACCCACAATTTAAAATATTTATTTCGGTTCATAGTTTATATGTAGTCAGCTAGTATCAAGGAAGATGTGGTACAGCAGAGGGTACAGGGTAGTGCAGCTGCTTACACGACGGTGATGGAAAGCAGACAGGGGAGGGAGGAGGGAGACACTCAGCCAGGTCATGCCCCGGGGGGCCCTGCTCTACCCAGCCCTCACCTAACAACACACTAGGCCACTCAACTCATGCATGGATGAATCTGACGGGCCAGGACCCGCATGATCCGAGAATCTTGCAAAACCTGACTCTGGACACAGGAGACCTCTGGGGACATTCCAGATCTAAACCATAACAGATCACTTGCAGCAGAATTATGTTTTAATCTGTAAACAATGTGATGCGATTCACAATTACTGAGGAAGTACTATTGCGCTCTGCTTGTATTATGCTTGTGTTCCAAGACGGGAGGAATTTGAAAACTTGCTCACAGTCTTGGAATCTATGTGATGACTCAGTAAATCTGCCATTGGACATGGAGATAAGTAGACAAAGACAGGGAGGAGAGGAGGAAGGAGGAAAGGATATAAAGGAAGAAAGGAGAAACAAGGAAGAAGGAAGGAAGAGACAATCTGTAGATGGAGGAAATATGAAACTGCATTCGAGACATGCAGGGGAAAAATCAGGCCTGGAAATAGCTGAGAATTAAATTCTGAGCCGTGTCAGTGCAAGGCTGGCAAGTGCTATGTGTGATGGTTTCCAGCAAGGACAAAGTACAAGGAGGTGTAAGGTAAGAAAGCACCGCATTCCTGGAACCTAGCACAGAATCAGAAAATTACCACCACTGTTTCATATTTCTCTTATAAATGTTAAATCCTGATACAAATAGTTCCTGACACACAGCAGAACTTCATGTAAGTAGGTTTGATGGAAACGAACTTGGGGGCCTATGCCACCTGCAACTAGGATTTACAACATGTCATCTCCAATACCGGGTTTTATTAGAGGTGAAAGGTGCAGCAGTGTAAGGTGGAAATTACTTTTTTGAAGTAGATTATATTTTTGCAGCATTTGATAAGATGCCCGATGAGCCACAAACTGACGGGCCAATTGGAGAATTAGCCCCGCCGCTAAACGGATCTCATTAATTTGGTCCAATGCTCATTTTGTATCCCCCTCTTGTAGGTGCTGCACGAAAGGGCTGTGGGAGTTCAGGTGAGGGCTCAGTCCTGCAAGTGGTGGCCTGAGTAGCCTCAGGTGTGTCCTGGCTCCCGGCTCCTGCACTCCACTTGGGGAGACCTTGCCTCTCAGACCCTGACTCTGCAACCAAAAAGCAGCAGGAAAACCCAGACTCCACGCACTCACAGCTCAGCACCGATGTGAGGGCAACTGAGATACTCAGCAGAGAGCAGGCATAAAGCCCTTGTAAATGCCCAGCAGGTTGTGTGTCTGGCTCCAAGAAGCCATTGAACCAGAGGTGGGTAATAAGTGCTTCTGTCTGGAAGCAGGTCAGTGTACCATGCATGGTTCACAGCAGCCAGAGGGAAATGAGCGAGTAAAGAAAGGAGCAGAGGAATCAATTTGTGAATACCGAATGAATGGTTCCATTTGCAGGATGGGGAGGGCTGTGCCAGAAGATTGTATATCTTTATAGTATTTAATAATAATGCTTGGAGCATTTGCCTGTCAGTGACAAAGAGCTCCACTGAGCTTGGTCTCTGCATGTGTGAGTCCTATAGCTGAAGCTGTCCTTGTTTTTGTGGCTTACTCTTCCCCAAGCTGATGGTCATAGCTCAGGCACAGGGAGCAGCTAGCTGTCTACACACTGGGTGAGGTGCACGAGTGTGCGTGCACGAGCGCGTGCACACACACACACACACACACACACACACACAGTGCTCTGTATGCATGGAGTTAAAAAATAAATAAAAACCAGAAGCTGAGATCTAAAGACAAAGACTTCTCACTGTCTTTGGGGACCCAGAAATGTAGGAAGCCTGGGGCTAACGAGAGATGGGGCCTCCTCCAGGTGGGCTCACTGTGAACACCCGGTCATCTATCTCTAGACCCTTGTCTTGTTTAAGTCAGTGGCCTGCGGTGTCAAGAACTGCGCTGGCAGAGTTCTCTGTGACTTCCTGGTGTCCCACCTGAGGGCTCTGTTTCCGATATTTTGAAAGCTACTATTTGTATGCACAGAATGTGTTTCTGGGACCATAGGCCATTCACCAAGATCCCTAACAGCTAGGCTATAAATTCTCCAGCTCTGCCTTACACACTAGTCTCCCTGCTGTCTGCGTCTGTACTGTGAGGCACCCTGGGGACTCTGTAAGAGAGGAAAACAGTAAGAGAGAAAGCGCAGCCTTTGCCCTCGTGTGGCCACTGCCCACCACGGTTACTGTGTCAACAGTGCCATGAGTACAAAGGTCAGTATTTCTACACAGTTTTAAAGAATGTGATAAACTCTTGCCTCTTGCCTTTCTTTTCTGATTTGTTTAAGACAGAATGTCCATCCTTGTCCCAGCACACCAATGCTTGTTGTCCAGGCCCACAGTCACCTCCCCTAGTCTTAATACTGCACAGTTCCACAGCACCTTGGTCTCCAACCGCCTCACTGTTCCACATCTGGCTACGGGCAGGAGCTGTGTATCCCAGGTCCTAACGTATGCAGAGAGGCTCTGCCCACCTCATTTAATTAGCCACTTCCTCACTGCTGATCAGAGGAACCACACTGCAGAGAAGATGTGGGGCTGTCACCCCACCACTGTGCCACAGTCTGGGGGCTGACTGTCATTGTCTCAATGGGTGACGATTTTTCTGTGCAGCTCAGGATTTGGATGACTGTGGAGCCACCACCTCTATCGGGGCAGACATCTTCCAGGGAGGCTTCTACACTACAACTAAGGAAGGTAAAATGTAGCTTTTGCTGTTACTGTTCTCAACTGAGCTTTCTCTGTTAAATTTTGAAATATGATGTACCCTCTGTATTAATCCTTCTTCTTCCTGACCTGCTTGCTAATAATTAGCCACAATTATTATATAAATGTTGTGTAAAACTCCAAGTGTCAGCAGGAGGAACAAGAACAAAAATATCTAACAGCTCTCAGTGTTGGTTACTGCCAACATCAGGACTTTTACACCTGCCTGGTAGAGGACTCTTAGCTACCAAGCGAACTCCTGCTCTTTGCCTGCCTCCAGTTTTCATGGACATCAGTCTGGACAACTATGCTGCTGTAACGATCAAAGACATACATCAATAGAAAGAAAACAGGAGGAGTTGCACAAAGAATCACCATGGTCTGTGACTTTGGTTCCATGCAAATTTGGGACTCTACCCAGCCAAAGAAGACAAGATTAGCAGAGCACATTTCCGGCCTGAAATGGGGCACTTTTCTGCATGCTTCGTTCATGATGCCCCATGCACCTACTCCCATCTCATAGAGAGTAAGCACTTCAGCGTGACACTGGCATTATAAAACCAGACACCAGTGGCCTTAGGAAATGAGAGGATTTGCTGTGTGCTGCAAATGTATCCAAATGAAAGGGCTAAAAGTTACCCACTGCCCGAAGGTGGTAAAGGATTAGAAAGTCTAGTAAGCCACTCGTTCCTGGTGAAGACTTTTGCAATAGAAACACTATGGAAAGTACACTATAAAGATAACAAGTGTCTTTGCTAATTTTTCAACCTTCAAAGTTTTAAAAGGACTTTTTAAAAAAAGTAATGATCTCTTTTATGGTCTATTTTCTCCTCCATATACATTTACTATCCAACATGTATATGAGTATGCACCTTGGGAAGACACCAAACAGATGGTCTCTCTGAGTCACCTTTATCAAATATGACACAGTAAATATCACACATTGATCGGTATCACCCAGGTTTATTCTTAAGACAGTCCCATGCTCTTGTATTCCCCCTTCCACATTGTCTTGATAAGAACATGAGGTGAAGATGATAAGTAACTTGTGCAGAGAAAGCCGTGAGCGATGAAGATGACATGGATATTAGTCACTTGTTCTCAATCCCATGTGCTCTCAAAGACTCAAGGACAAACACAAACAAAAAAATGAAAAAAATTATAAGCAAACACTACTTTCCAGAATCCAAGTAAAGCGTCGAGTGATTGAACATTTTCATCCTCCCAAAGGTTTAGGCTTCGGATGATCAGGCAGCCGGAACTTGAAGGACAAGTCCTGACGCTGAGTAATGACGGCCACCGTCAGTCATTTAGTTGGAACAGGCTGGGATCTGAGGGTGGAGGCTGGGATTCCAGATGGGCCACTCCTCAGCTGTGGTCCTGGCTTCTCTGCCCTGTGGGTCCGTGTTGTTCTCTGTGTGTGGTGACGTCTTTCTCAGCATGGCACTGCGTCCAGCATGCGAGATGCTGACCCGAAGCACCCAGCTCAGGCTTGGACCTTGGGACGGCTAACCTAGATGCCCGAAATGATGACCGTCTCAGCAGGGCTGATGTGTAAGGAAGCAGGTGACCATGGACTACACTTTTGTGCCCTCCCGCATTCACGTAGGAAGCCCTGTCCCTCAGCTTGACTCCGTGTGGGCACAGACTCTCCAAGGAAGTAACTAATGTTCAGTGAGATCGTAAGGGTGGTGCTGCAACTCGGTGGAACTGGTGGCCTCACAGAAGAGGACAACACAGGACAGATGTCTCCACCCTCCACAGAATGGCACAATGGGAAGATGGCCACCTGCCAACGAGGAACACAGCCATCCCCAGAGAATGACCCTGCTCTCAGCTTGGTCTTAAACTTCCAGCCTCCAGAGCTGTGAGAAAATAAATAAATGGCCTTTAAAAAAAAAAAATCCAATCTTTGTTAGCTTGTTATAGCAGCCCAAGTAGACTAAAACACCTGCCAAATGACCAAAGGCGTAGATCCCTTTGTCTCTTGAGTCTCAGCTTCTTCTGATCACTGGGAGGTGAGGGAACTCACAAATCCTGGGACAGCGTGGACATCCAGGAATTTTGTGACGGACGAAGGACTTTCAGCCTCCGTTTCTCTGCCCCCTGTTGTTACTACCACATCCATTCCCCCACCAAGAAATCCTGCCAACCTTGCCAATTAGAGCTCTGACCCCGTCTGTGTGTCTCCATCGCCCCATAACCTGGGCCCCATTCACCAGAGTCATTCACTAGCGATCAGAGCTCTGGGGACTCAGAGTCCCACACCATTAGTACTAACTGAAGCATAGACAGTTAATCCGCAGCAGAAGGCTGGCCGTTTTCAGCCTGGCATCACAACTGACAAAAGGCCCTTTTGTGGTCCTGGCGCCACAGTGTACAAAGTTCCCCACCTGCTGACAGGAGCCAAGCTGAGTGCAGGGCTGACCTGGAGGGACAGGGACAGCAGTGCTGCTCTGAGCGTGTACCCCAGGTTCACTGCCCAGCGCATCAGTCCCACGTTCTGCATTGTCCCCAGGGTGCCCCCGCCCCCCAAATTACCTGGAAGTTGGGGTTGGGGTTCGGATATGGCAGCCAGGCTGAGCGAGAGTTCTCCTGGAACTTGAAGGGCCCATTGAAGGCTTGCGAGATGGCACTCAGGTTGAAGACACACACAGCCGAGGCGGCAATGCTGTTGCTGGGAGCAGAGGAGAGAAAAGAGAGGTCGGTCAGAGAGCCCAGCAGTGACCCCGGCCACCAGCCACAGGGGTGGCAGAGGACACCTGAGTAGCTCCAGACACCTGGGGACCCAGGGTCCCCAGGGGAGGTCCTTGGAATGGTGCATGGAGCTGGCCTGCGGGTTCTTTGTGGAGAGAAATACACAGCAAGGGAGGGAAACAAGGGCAGTGTGCAGTGATGACTCTCGTCACGCCGCCAGCCTGGATCAGTCCTCTCAGCCACTAGACAGCAATGGACTACATGCGCTGCAGGCTCGCCTGCCTTTTAAATTCTGGAAGAAAGACCTTCTCTAGCGGACAGAACCACCAGCCCTGCCGGCTCTGCTCCTCTCCTCCACTTAGCAGGTTAATCAGCTAGAAGTGGGGTAAGCATTTTGTCTCTTAAATCTCCAAATATTTTTGGAAAAGAACCCAAGTGTGGTGGTGCTTGCCTGTAATCCCAGCACTTGGGATGCTGAGACAGGAGGACTGCCATAAGCTTGAGGCCAGCCTGGGGTACATAGTGATTTCAAGGTCAGCCTGGACTCTGTAGTGAGACCCTGTCTCAAAAAACAACAAAAATATATGAATATATATATATATTTTTTTAATTTAAAGAGGATTGTAAATTCAAGGGGTCAAAACATTGACTGGAAATCTTGAAGCTTTAAATTAGAATTCAAGCTTTGCAGAGAAAACTGAAAATGGGAGACTCTAGAAGGTCAGTACCCTTCAACAAAGCCTGGAAACAGAAACATATTCTGGATAAATTTGCATTTAACCTCAGCTGTGGTTCTTAAGGGAAAATGGAAATAAGAGTATGTATGTTTTTCCCATAATAATGCTCTGAGACAATAAATAGGTCTCCTTATAGCGACTGTTTTTCTTGTCAAAGGAAACACCACCAAGACTTTGGAAGTGGAACACTTAGCTGTTTGTTTGGGCATGAATAGGTACAAGACACCTTCAAGGGGCTTCAGTAACCCCGGTCCATGAAAGCTTCATCGGGGAGAGCCCCCAGATAAAGAATGTGGCGGCTTGGGGAAGGCGACTGTGGGCCACATTCGGGGAGCAGCACCTGAACTCCATGTAGAGCCCTAAGACCACGGTCTTCCTGCTTTGTGAGAGGTGGGCGAGAAGTGGACGGTATTAAAACCACAGGGAAGTGTGGACAGGCTCTGATGCGGGTCCTCCTGGGGCGCTGCACAGGGGCAAGGCCAGTCCTGACGACCACGTGCGGGACAGTGCCGGCAGACACCAAACGTCGCTGTGTGCGTGCGTTTACTTCTCTTCACTATCCTCAGAGAAGAAGAGGAAAGAGACTTTGAACTTGTGACCGGGCTTTGGTAGGACAGGAAGACACCTGTGCTGGATGGAGAAGGCAAGAAGCAGGCTGGGTTCCACGTGGGGGCGGCAGTGACAGCTTGGAGGGCGGCCACGGATTTCTCACCCAGGCCTCAGACCCCGGGAGGAGCCTAACTTCCTGGATGGGCAAAGAGCAGCACGGAGCAGGGCCTGGGCCAATGCCATAGCGATCCGGAGGCGGAGCCAGGCTTTGTGATGCTTTTCCCCGGAGTCCTGCTTCTTCCTGGTAACAGAAACCCCCTCTCGCTGGTAGAGGCACAATTCTGATCTTTCCATTGACCGGCTCTGATTGGCGTCAGCCCAGCTACTCCCCAGAGGTCCTAGTGGCTACTGGGCTTAGCACCTCTCACTGGGGCTGAGGGAAGACATGTTTTTACGGGTGTATGGGGAACTGAGATAGATGGATAGGTAGATAATCTTGATCATTTCCAATCCCTTCCTCCTCTCTCTTCCTCTGCGGATCCTCTTCCCCATGTCCAAGAAGTCTGCCTCACTCTTTAGTACAATCTCTCTTTTGTTTTATGCTTTAATTCACTTATGTTTTGGGGTTCTCATATGAAAGAAACCAGGCAATATTTAACTTCCTGTGTCCCACTTGTCTCACTTAATATTACAGTCTCAAGATCCATCCAGTTTCCTACAAAGGCTGGGGATGTGTCCTTCTTTATGGCCAAATAGTACTCCACTATATACCTGCATCACATTTCCTTTGCCCATTCCCTGTTGATGGGTGGCTCACTTGCTTTCCTATATTAGCTATTGGAAACTGCACTCCTGTAAACACAGGTATGCGTGGATCTCTTTGAAGCTTGCTCCCAAAATGTGCTAAGAGAGCATCATTGGTGCCCCCACACCCACGCAAGCACTGCCCCTTTGCCTTTAACTGTGCTTTGTGCTGGGAGCGGGAGCACCTATGCTCCGCCTCGCCCTCCTTGGCCCTGAACCTTGCTCTCCCTCTGGGATGGGCCTGGCTGCAGGAAGTGCCTGCCACCTTCTCTGCGAGGGCCCGACCTGGTCCAGAGTGCCGTGACCTTGGGAGCAGGCTCAAAGCTGGCTCAGCATGAGTAAGCCCAGGTGGCTGACAGTCCTCCAGCCCTGTCCTCCAACCTGGCCTTCAGAGGTAAGCACAAGTCTTCGATCCCTGTGCTGTTTTATTTCTTCACTGTTACAATCCAGGTGGATCAAAAGGCCTTAGGGACCTACCGGTGAGCCCCGCAGTTGGGATATTAAACTTTGCTTCTACTTGAATTTCATTTAAAACTGTTGGCAGAAAAGCTTTTAAAAATTCTTCCTAGGTCTCAATCACCTTATTTGAGAAGAGCAATGAGCATCTTTCCCCAGTGCTCCACCCACACTTACTCTTTAGATACCCATGTCCACAGACCTAACCTTCACTGCCCAGGTCATGTACTCGCTGTACCATGCACAGCTACACGCTGAGCCATTGCTTATAGGTTCCGGAAAAAAGGCAAAACCTTTAGATTCCACTGCATTAGGAGACAAGTTCTTGAAACCCAACTCAGGCCCAAATGGTGGAGAAAACCCACATGGTCCTAGTGAAAAAATGAACCAGAAAAAGTGCCTTCCGCATTCTCCTGGTGCTGAGAACCCCGCCAAAGCACAGAAGCAAATCCAAGTCCAAGCCACAAAGTCACAGCCTCTCTTTCAGAGGTAGGAAATTGCCAGGCCACCTAAACTCATTTTCCTTCAGCTGGAAGCCAGTCTTCTCCAGAATGTGGTCCTGAGATCCAGGCTGAGCCATAAAAGGAAGAGGCTGGTAGGAGACATTGTGGGCTGGTGGTGGACAGGTCAGAAATCCCTCTGAGACTTGGTGACAGTACATGCTCAGCGGAGCGAGAACATTTGTGGCTACAGGCAGGCAACATAGAAGCTCCAGCATCGGGAATGGGCTACACACCGAAACCATCCATGGAAGTTTATAAAACTTAACACAACAATCAAAACAGACCATTCACCATCTTGGAAGGGTTCAGGCAGGGTACTCACAGAACTTTGGAAAGTGGGTTTTTTGTAGTTATTTTTGCTCAGAGCCAGAGGAATGAGCAGCCACAGAAGCCAAGCTCCCATTGTGTGTAAAATTGATCTTGACTGAGCAAGTCAACATTTATCTTGTAGCCTACATAGTTTCTTAAACAAGGTTTTAGAAAGCAAATCAACTTCAGAAACCATAAATTGATTTTTTTTTTTAAAAAAAGAAACTTCTCAAGGAAGGAATATAACCTCTGGGGTTAACAAAAGCATATTTATAAGAACAAGGACAGCTGCAGAGCAGCCAGGACACCCATTGTCCTAACATCACAGAGTGCTATTGTCAAGTGAATGTCAACACTTACCAGCAGCAGAAAGAGCAAGAAGAAATGGTTAACAAGAAATCAGTGGTGGGTAAAGTAAGGGACTGCAGAAATGAAATTCCCGGGCAGGCTGTTGAGGCTGAAGAGATCAGGAGGTAAACTGGGAGTACACAGGGACAGAGCACCATCACAGCCACGCCGAGCATCGAAGGATCCAGGGCAGCCCTCAGGCTAAAGCTCCGGTAATCTCAAGGGATCCTGCCACTCACCCTGCTTCTCAGAGCTTCCCACACATCCAGTTTTAGATCCTTTGCCTTGAACACAAATGCTTGGCCTTTGTCTGAAGACTTAGGTCTCCAGGTGAGCGATTCCAAAGGTGATGATGCCAGAACCCAAATGATCTCAGGCACTGCTGATATGGAAGGGAGTGCAACTCAAGGTCTCACTGCTATTGCCTGGGGAGGGGACCCAGACTCTCCGTGAGTCTGTGTACAGCACACCGGCTACGGACAGGAAGCTACTGTGGGCTCATGTGTACCTCCCAGCCTAACTCCTGTCAGAGCGAATGACAGCCCAGGCAGCTTCCCAGACTTCCCCCAGTCCACAGACTGACCCTCCGCTATTATGAGTATCAGGGCTGGGGATTTAGCTCAGTGGTGCTGCCTGCCTCAAGAGTGCAAGGTCCAAGTTCGATTCCCCCGTACCCCCCAAAAAAAATCAACCTTGATATTATGAGTATCTTCCCCCCAAAAAAAAATTCTTTCAGAAATATTTTAAAAGTATAATCATTGTTTAAGAAACATGTGCCCAAGTTAGCCATGTTCTAGATCAACCGTTCCCAGAACAGCTATGGGGAGATGAGAATATGCATTTCATATAAAAGCATATATAAGACAGTCTCAGGCAAGAATTATGTTAACTCAAAGATCAGACTTTCCAGAAAATATTGCTTTCATTATACACAAATGCATGACTTGTGCAAAGAGTAAATACACCTAGTATGCACCAGTATTTCAGAAAGTGCTTGTACCACACTCAAAAGTCAGGAAGTAGTGATTTATAACAGAATAATTTGCTATTACTATTATCTAAAAACAAATCAGAACTTTTTGGATGAACTTTATTTTCCCAATGCCAGTTTTGCAAAGTACATGCCTTTCCCTGTTACTTGATTCATAGTGAAAATGCTCTTTTTGTTATTTTTTGGCTGTCGGCCCAGTTAAGGAAGAAAGATTTCCTTTAAAGGAACTTGCAACCTTCAGAGGTTGAAGAAGAGGTCAAAGAACAAGAGGCCTATGGAGAATGAGTGAAAGGGCAGAGAAAGACATCATTTCAAGCTACGTACATGTTGGTGGTAAAGATGCCGTAGATCAAGTCCAGCTCGGGCAGGAAGAAAGTGCTCTGCAGCTCGTTGTAGTAGAAAGGCACCTCCCCGGGCCGGGAACAGTTCAGGCGCGCCTTCATGAAGGTGGTCCAGGTGTCCTCCAGCAGGAAGCGTCCCCCGATGTCGTTCTTGCAGACCCGGGCAGCCCTGGAGAAAATCACCTTTCCACAGTCGTGCTCCACAGCATTTTCTCGGAAAAAGAAGTAGGTGAAATTTCCGATGTCGTATGAGGATACGAAGTTCGGCTCTGCAAACAACAGGAGAGGAGAACAACCTCAGCAACCATATGCTGTTCCTCCTTCCTGTCATCTGCCCAGTCTTTCTTCCAGAGGACGTGGCTTGGTTTAGGCAACATATGGCTCCTGCAGCACAAATGGGGACCCAGAGCACCGCTTCCTATCCACACTGCTGGGCTCTGGGGTCCTGCACAAGTTCTGAGAAATGGGGAATCTACAGCAAGATCCGCACTCAGACATCCTGAACTATAAGCCACCACTCCAGTAAAATGACACTCCCACCATCAAATGTGGACAGCAAAGACGAGCAGAGCAAGTCAGAGCAGTGCCTCTTCCTTCATTTGAAAACTCTTTCCTATATCCAGAAAGAGAACAAAGAAATAAAATGAAAAAGATGAAACAGGATTTAGAATACAGAGTCTGCAGTTACGTTTGCCTGTAACACTGTGAAATTCTTTGACTTACATATGTGCGTGACTGTGATATAATTTGTACGCTTTTAGTAAGGATTTTTAAACATGTTTAAAACTGATCGAAAACTCAAACTGTAAGATTAGTGTCTCCAAATTAGCTTTAGCAATTTCTGTTGCTATGGTGATAGTGTAACTGTGAAAATCAAGCTTTATTTTCTTACTTCTGGGTCACCGGGGGAACCCACTGAGATCAGGAAAGAGTGTTGAGATAGATCCAATGCCTAGAAGCATTCTGGTCTCATAATTAGCTTAAAGAAAAGATTGAGAAAAGTGAAAATTACGGTAAAACCTTTAATTACCAAGCTCACTAGAAAACAGAGAACACCAACTGAATTTTACATATGGCATGTAAATGTTATCTTTTTAACTTCCCTTTTGAGTTTTTTGGTAATAGAACTTATACCTTACCAGACTCCTAAGATATTCTGATATTTATTTTTTTTAAATCTCTAATAACTAGGTTTTTCACAAAGCATTCCATCCAATCAAGTGTCTGAATTTTGTGGTACAGTCAGGATAACAGTGGCAATAATCACTGTTGTTCAAAATTAATGTGAAGTCAGAAACAACAGCTATGTCCACAGGGAAACATTTTCATGGACAAACATTCCTAGAGCACTGTTGCTTTATCCTGAAATGAACATAATTTTTAAAAATTTCATTAAATTGTATGAAGTGGACATCAGATGGATTTACTATTACTGTGTGCTTCAGAAACCTGGGGAGACACTCAAGACACAATGAGCGTGAAAAGTGTGTTTTAAGGATGTGAAGAAAAGACTGAGAACATTTTGAATCTTTTTTCTCCATGAATGTCCACAAGAATTACCTATAGAAGCAGACCTTAAAAGCAAAGATATGAAGCATCTACAAAACTATATTTAGTGCTTTAAAAAAATGTCACTTGTATGTTCAGTTCTAAAGAGAAAGCTAAATCATTTCAGAACAGACTCTATACCCAGGTTCCCAAAAGGAAATTACAATCTGAGCGTTACACTAAAACCAAACCAAAAACCATCATCATCATAAAGCACAACAGCAGTAAACCATCTAAAATGCAGAGAATGACACAGGGTGTGTCCAGCCAGGACTATGGTTACCCACACACATTCATGAGGCAGGAGGCACCGTCCACCAAGCTCTCTCAAACACGCTCCCAAGTGTCCACTTCTGCAAGTAATCTGGGACAAAGATTGGAAGTCACATGATACATAGCTCTAGCAACTTCAAGAAGCCTCAAGCAAGAAAACAACCACAAAAGAGAAAAAGACCTTCTGTGGCTTCTTCCAGTCGAATGTATAGAAAAACAGCTAATATATGCCGATGACAGATTCCACTGTGTCCAGCTGTGCTCAGTGCCTAATATCCATGTGCTCATTAAATTCACAAAAGCTCGAGAGGCAGTCCGGTGTATTCCTTAGCTCTGTGTCTCTGGGACCAAATACACAACGTTTGCAACTTAAGGGAGGAAGAGTGCATAATTGCTCATGTTTTCGAGGTTTCAGTCCATGGTCAGCTGGCTCCAAACCAGGAGCATCATGGTGGAAGGGCCAAGAGGAACAAAGCAGCTCTTCATGATGTCTGGAATCAGAGGATGGGGGAAGCAAGTCCTCCACAGGTATACCGCCTGTGACTCACCTACTCAACTTGGGCCCCACCTCTAACAGCACATTCAGCTGTGAACATTCTTGGATTCTTTCACCATCACAGTACAGTGAGTACATCTTCCATAAGGGAACATCCTGTATGCTAACAATAAATCCAATGGGATTGGATTTCTGGACAATACCCTTGGAAGGGGAGTCATCACATTCTTTTGTGGGTGGTAAATTGGTTTACTTGCGCAGATGCTTAGGAGGGTTTGAGAATTGGCTATAGGGGGAACATAAATGTTTGGAAAAAACTAACCCACAACTGGAAGATATGTTAGCAATGAAACACAAAGTTTCTCTAAAGCAGGAAGAAGAGGCCAACGACTGAAGGACTTATAAACAAGAAGACAGTTGGGGAGTGTTTGACCAACCCCGGAGTGGGTATTTCAAATGGCAGCAGGATAGCCTTGGTGAGCCAACGTGTGCCATCCGGCAGTCTATTCCACCCGCATTATCCACTCCTCTGAAATGTTCTCAGCCAGGGGGAGTACTGAGGGGCGGAAAGCAGACTGTCCCACTGCTGCCTCTTTCGACAGAGAAGCTGTCTTCTCTCCAAAGCTCCCAGAGCAACTGTACAAGGCAATGATGAGCATTTCAGATAGAAATGCTCAAATGCATTCTTCTTCTGGTATTAAAAAACGAGAGAAGTTTTTTAATGTGCAGATTGTGTTGTTCTCCAATTCACCACATGCCACAAGCCATGTGGCCAGGGAGTGAGTGAAACTACATTTGGAAACGTGTCCTGCTACCCGAAACTGACCCTTCAGGATGCGGACGAGTCTGACCGTGGGACCTGCTGTGAAGGCAAAGAGCTTGGCTGCGTGGAAAGCAGACCTTGCTGAAATTCAGCCAGTATCCCATTCCTTTTCCAAAACCAGTAAAGATGTAGCAATAATTGTTTGCAGACAGTTAGTTACCTCTTGCATTTCTAGATATAAAGACAGAAGGGGATATCTGAATTGCTCCAGGCAGAACAGAGATGCACATGTCGTTTGTCTTCCATTATTAGTTGTCCTTTTTAAAAATGAAATTCACTCAAACTAGGATTTGTCATTTGTGAGTAAACTGACTAAGTCATCAGTCAGCCCTCACCATCATGTTTGCAATGGATATGAATGCACGATAGAGATCTAAAAGATGCTTTCAACATTATCATCATCAGAGCTACAAATGAGGGGCACATGTGCTGCTATCTGACTCACAATAAAGACAGGCAGAAGTCTAGGTCAGCTTCTATATAAACATGTGCAAGGGGAAACCATAGTTTCTCATATTTGTAAATCTAATTGAGATAAATATTGCAGAGTGGCCTAAAAAATGTGTCAGATTAATAAGAACTGTATTAGAAGAATTTTTATTTTGCATCTTTACTTATATAATAGACCATGATGATGGGAGTACAAGGAAGGGACATTATCAACAAACTTAAGTGAGGAAAAAGCATCAAGAGTTTTTTTTTTGTTGTTGTTGTTTTTGTTTTTGGTACCGGGGATCGAACTTGGGTCCTTGCGCTTGTGAGGCAGGCCACCGAACCGCTGAGCTAAATCCCCGGCTTTTTTTTTTTTGCATCAAGAGTTTTGACCATAGAAAGCCTAATGAGTCTAGCCCTCCATTCTGTACTTTCGCTATCTCAATACTTAAAGTATCAATATGGTGATGATCACTCATAGGCTGTTGATATAAAACATTTGACCAATAAGGATGAATATTAAAGAAAAATTCCATTTTTCCAACTCTATAGAAATATTACCAGATCTTTCAATCTAGTAAAAATTATCTTATACCCCAAAGGCCACACTGCGGCACATGTGCCAAGAGCAGGCTGGAAAACAACCATGCACAGGCCAAGGACACTTCTGCTCGCTGGGACTGGACTGGCGACCTGTGACTCGCTCTGTCTTCCCTGAAGACATCTGGGAGCACAGCGGTCTCATCCGCAAGGGTTTAAGGATGCAAAGGGCTGTCCATGGGTCACAACAGAGGATGGCCACCAGCACTGTTTCTTGACTGGCTCTTGATGTATCTTTCAATGATTTCACAGCTAAGAGAACTTCACACAAGACAAGGAATGAAACGCATATAACTAGTTTGCAGGTGATCAGAATTTGAAGATCACAAATTCAGCTATGCTGAGTTTTCAAAAGGACAAGGAATTTCACAGCGAAAGAAAATAAGTTCATAAAAACAACCTTGTCTTTTCTGTTCCTTCATTTGCTGGTGTCTGTCACTATGAAGCCACTTCCATTCATACTCGTAGATCTTAGAACTTCGCTTATTGTGTACATTGTTTCCTTTGTCACAGCTACAGCAGTGAAATGCACTCTAGAAGTTTCCAAAAGAAATCTAATTCCACTGAGGTATGTGTAAGCATGGGTAATTCAACTAAAATGAAATGAACTGTGGTGAGAACTCATTGGTGGAGTAGAGTATTTTCCACTGAGATTTCAATGAAACGAGAGTGACAGGTGAAGAGCTGGGTGGATACTAAGTAGGTGCACGTGTGTGTGTAGATGTGCGTGTTACATGTATGCATTGCTAAACTCCATGTATATATGGCTCAATACTTCCACCTACTGGATGTATGAACTTAGTCACGTCCGTTGAACAGTCATTCAACAGCATATCTTGTGTTTTCTTCAGTGTTACAATCGCAGTAACAACACAGGCCGTGAAGTATTATTATGAGAGTCAAAGGCAGTGGATGTCAGGTGCCCAGCATTTGTCTAGTAAGCATAAAAATTCAAATTACAATATATTTATTATAACTGTTTTACTGCATAGATCAATGTCACCACAGGTCAGTAAACAGATCACCCATATTTACATAACAGGCTGACTCTTTCATTGTCCATTCTGTATATCAAATTTGAGTCCTTTACTTCTTTCAGAGAGTTTGGGACCTAACGCAGTGGCAGGGGTGGTGCTCTAGATTTAGCCTGGGGTGCCAACTACAGTGGGCACCTGGGGCTTACTGCCCGGATTCTGGGGAGTGGGTGCCCCTTGGTAAACTGATGGATGCAGCTCATGTTCTCAAGAAAAATGTGAGGGGAAAAAGCGAGACAGAACAATTCAACAACTAGGCGCAGATGGCCAGCTCGGAGAGGTGATTTTGAGAATAAGAAATAAGAGGATTGGGGAAATGGCAGGTATGAAGTTGGAAAGAGCCACCAAGTGAGGAGGTAAGAGAGGAGCCAGGCAGGAGGGAGCAGCTGAGGGAAGATGCCCAGGCTGGCCAGGAATGGAATGAAGCTGGTCAAGAGAGAAGGGGCCGGGGATTAGCTCAGTGGTGCTGCCACCTGCCTCACAAGCATAAGGAAAGGAGTTAGATCCCCGGTACCAAAAAATAAAAGAGAGAGAGGAGGGGCCACAGGACAGGAGGCGTAAGGCCGCGCCAGGCCAGGGACCCACAGCAAGGAGCCTGGCTTTAGTCTCGGATTCCTCAGTGTCATGGTGGCGGTGCTGGAGGACTGAGAAGGGGAGGGAAGGAAGGGCTGTGCACACCCGTGTTTATCAGTTACACAGCGACCTGGTGAGCCTCGCTTCCCCAGAGCTCTGCTGGGAGAAACAAAGGCACTGCTGCCACATGGAAACCGGTTCCAGAACATGATTTTCTCTTCCTTCTTTGAGAGCAGTGTCATAGGCTGAAAAGGTATTACATATGTGGATTTGCTGACTGCAGAAGAAACTGTCCACATCATGTGCTGCTTTCTCCCTAAGGGAGAACTACAACCTTCATGTTAGCATGTGTCCTACCGGGCCCGATTGCCCCTCTGGCATCTTCCTGCATTTGGGGCTGCCAGAGCTTCCCTGCTCTGTCCACAAAGCTGTGGGCTGACTTTCCAACTCCTTGTAAGACTCCAGCCCACACGTCCCTAGGCTCACTTTGTTACAAAGAATTTCGCCAATAGTTCCAAACATTTTAAAACAGGACACTTCTACTTGCTGCACTCATTTTTTTTCTGATGCTGTTTGAAATGTATAGATTCATTTATTTTAAGAATTAATAATTTATTCTGTGGAATCAATACTTATAATTTTTAATTGGAATGCTAACTTGAGTTCAAAGATATGAGAAATACTTTAATGTCTGTAACATATTTTAAAAGATTAAAAGTAAAATGTAATTATTTTGAAAGGAAATATCGAGCTCCAACATTATTCGGTTTTGATCACGCCCAAGAAATGAAGCTGTGTTTGGCTCCTGCTTTATCTATGGAGTTCAAGGAGTCCTGCGTTAAAAGAAAGATCATAAATAGAGGCCACTGTCCAGTGTCTACCTGTGAGGGGCCACCAAATAGGGAAAACTAAAGGTCGCTCCAGATCAGGCAGAGTGGAGGACTACTAGGAACCTTCTGAAATCTCTGTATGGCTTTCCTGATTGTGTCAGTACTAGTTGATAGCTATATGTTCTTGTCTCAGAGGAATACCTTCTTTGTGTGGACTGTTTAACTGCAATCTCCCTGTGACTCAGTGTACAGAATTAATGCCTTTACCCCCAAACGTTTCAGTGTGAGAGGAAGGGCCCATCCATCCACCCTCTCTGGAATGTGCATATTAACCCCCACAGGCTGCCAGTGGCTCACTGGAGAGGACAGAAGCTCTGTGGACACCACACCACGAACATCACACCATTTTAAAGACCACAGAAGAACTGTGGCCGCACGTCCCTCACCAAGCTTCTGCAGCCACAAAGGGCTATACTAAAATCACCCCACAGGCGTGTTTCCTTGGTTTAATAATGACAGCTTATCACTGTCTTCATGCAATGCTTTAAAAGTAACCAAGAAGAAATCTCGACATTTCCCAGAGTCCTTGTGTCCCTTTTCGGTAAATGCACGCAGGTCAGAGAGACGAGGTGGGTTGTGGTGCTGGTGTTCCCTGAACAAACGGGAGGCTGGGCAGTGTGATGGGGGAGGACGCAAGCTCTCAGTGAGATCTGTTTTCAAACCCTGGCTCAGATTCACGTCAGCTGAGGCTCCCGTGGAAGTGGTGGAGATATCTGGGTCCCACAGTGCTCCCCTAGAGAACAAGGCCCATACTACAGTCACCCTTGGAAGCTGTGTGGAGGTTACAGATGATGCGTGTACTAAGCCTCCTCTCTCCCTGGCAGGTTATAAACAGCCCTTGGGACCTGGCATCATAGTTGGAGCTAGTAAGACTCACAGGTGCACCAACAGGCAGGTAGCGTGGTCATTTTTTTAAGAGTTTCAAAACTTATGAAGATGATCGGATTTGCTTTGCAACATAGTATCCAAAATATGTCCATTTATACAGCACGGAATCTGCCCAGTGCCCTCCCATAGGCTCCATCCTGGCTGGAAGTTGGAAACAGGAGATTCACTGTTGCACAGCTTCTCTGGCCACGTGTCACACCCATGCCTGGTCGTCCTGGCCAGCTTTAACGTCATGAGTCAGGTATCTGGTGCACTGTACCGCCCACTGTAAGCATCTCCCCGGAGTCTGTCTGGCAAAATATCACACTAGGATTCTCTTCCTTTAAAACATATTGGTCTTCCCGCTGAGGTATGCTTCATTCCCAGTCACACATCTTTATTTCATTTGCTCTCTGTCCTCTGCTGCCACTAATGAATTTCTAGCTACAGTAGGTACATGTCAGTTCTGAGATTGCCAGGGATTTACACCTTCGAGGAACTTTTCTATGTGAACGCCGCTAAACAAGCCCTTCCTGTCCCCAGGATGGAACCCAACAGAGTCCTCATCACCCAGCTGTACTCATGCTGACGAAAATCAGCATCTGGCTCCTGAGGAGAAGCACCAGACCCCACAGAGTACCTCTCCAGGGTCAGCAAAAATGATTTCTCCTTGAATTACACACAGAGGGGATTTTCTTCTCCCAAGCAACTCATCTCTGATCATTAGAAGGTTAATAATTGCAATTAAAATCCTCAAAGAGTGTGCATTGGCCTAAGTAGCACCCTCAGTGAATCTCAAACAAGAACCAAAGGTGGTTACCACGTTTTCTTAACTAGAGCTAAAAAAAAATTCGATTCTGTTAAATTGCAAATGATGTGGATTTAAAGTATGTTCCCTTCCACAGGAGGTCGAGGCTGCAGTCTCAAGAGAACAGGGAAATTGGGCATGCTCTGGGTCAGCCCAGGTGGGCAGAACCTGTCCTCTGGAGAAGGAGCAGGGCCCGAACCCTGGGTGGTAACAGTATGTCCCTGTAGGGTTCATATCGAGTTACTAAAGCTCAGTCGAGAGTTAGCACTTTCAAGCTCCTACTGATCTTTATAATATGCCCAGGCACACAGTTCCTTCAAAACACACAAATGTAATTTGCACAATATTAATTTCAGTGTAGCACTTTTCCTCTTTTTGTGTTTATTGTTTCCCCAGTTTGACTGCCAGTTTCTTGAAGGCAAGTTTTACAACTTCTCTATTTTAAGCATCAACCATTAAACTTTTATTATCCTGCCTTACAGTAATCATTTAATAAGGGTTATTAACGATAAATATTTTAATGCATTAAAGCTGTTAAGGAATTTCTCTACACGCGTAAATTTGTTTTAAGAGCACTTTTGGCACAGGGGAAAATCTCATTTTGAAACATATTCATTATCAAACACATAACTTAATATGATAGATTCTGCCAGAACATTACCCAATCAATCCCACTGCCTCTGACAGTTGAATAAATAACAGCTGAAAAGGAGATGGGTCCAAACGAGATGGGGATTAAAAGGAACATTTTTCAAAGAAATCAGGTTCAAACATGTAATTCTGTTTGTTGGTGGGCTTTTGTTGTTGTTGTTATTGACTTCTTAGTCTAGATTACAACTAAGACATATTCTCTTCATAAACTAGTATGGGAAACAAAAGTAAACTATTCACCCATTGTCTCTGTCTGTTCAGCCTGCTGTAACAAAAATAAAATGGTACCATGGTTGATGAACTCAATTCTCCCCACGAATCTGGTTGCAAACCAAACTGGACAAGAATTTATTCAAATTTCCCCCTAAGGTCCACATTAAACCTAACCATTCAATTTGATTCGGTTTTGAGCCCATCTCGGCTTGTGGCCAGAATCCCGGAAAGAAACAAGTTCGTGAACTGAGGCACCACTGTAGCAGGATAGCTTTAAAATAACATAAATTCACTTTTCCCAGATCTGGAGCTGGGACATCTCTAGTTAAGGTGCTAGAGTATGTGGTACCTGGTAAAGGCTTATTCCTAGCTCAAGGATGCAACCTTCTCAGTGTGGTTTCTCATGATTCAAGGATCCAGGCAGTGGTCTAAGGACTCCATAAGGGCAGTGACCCCATCATGAGGCTTCCACCTTCACGACTCAGTCCCCTTCCAAAGCCCCACCTCTCATCAGCACACTAGGGCTCAGGATTGCAGCCTATGAGTCGGGGCAGGACACAGACCACAGCATATATAAGCTCATTCATTTACAACCTCCTCACTGAGTGCTTAGTCTATGGCCACTGCTATCAGATCTAGGGAAAATAAATCAGTGCACACAGTATACAAGCTCCAGTCATAAGAGAACGACCTTCTGGGTGGAGAAAGCAGCCATGCGCTAAAGGACAGGCAGGGCTAAGGTTGAAAATAAGCATGGGAAGGGATCATGTAGGCTAGAGGGCAATGGTATGATCTTTAAATGACGTGCTCAAAGTAAGGTCCCATTGAGAAGGGGATGATGCCACCAAAACTCAAAAGAGTTGTAGTTGGGCAGGTGGATCACCCATGAGAAGAGCATTCCAGTTAGAACGTGCTACCGGTCCCTGGGCCAGATCCTACCTGCTCTCTGTTTTGTAAACAGTTTTCTGAACACAGGGACACACTCTGTTCATTCACGCACTGGCTGTGGCTGCTTTCATGCTGTAACAGCAGAGCTCAAATGTTGCAATAGAGATGATATGGACTGCAAAGCCTAAAGAGTTTGCTCTGTGTCCCTTCAAAGAGAAATCCTGTTGATCTGAGAAGAAGAGGGCAGAGCTGGTGGCACAGTGCAGAGCTTCAGAGGCTGAAGCCAAGAGAGTAAGGAGTCTGTTAGGGAAAGGAGGACAGGCAGGGAGTGGGCTGCCAGCTAGTAGCACTTTGGTCTTCTCTGAAGGAGAAATGGAGGATTTTGTCGGTTTTAGGCAGGGTAATCCCTAAGTGCTCCTGTGTCCTGAGAATAAGAGGCTGTGCTGAGAAGTGGACAAAGAAATCTGTGTCAGGGGAAACTCGCACCTTCAGGAGAAGCTACAGAGGACCAGGAACGAGCCAGGGGGCAAAATTCAAGAGAATCGAGGATAGGAAAGATACCATCTGCAAAGGAATAAAGGGAAGAGCCACAATGCTCACAGGAAACCGCTCACTGGTCCTTACAGGAAAACAGTCTTGCCAGGGAAGCGGCAGTGTGAGCCAGGGCTGCACAAGCAGGGAGAGCAGATCACATCAACCAGTCAAGAGGACACAGGCACAGCTGCCAAGGTCATTCAGAACCCAGGCCAGCCCTACCCCTTGCCTCTGTTCCGTCCATGTCACAGTGGAGTCAGATCCCACCACCTGGTCCCTTAGACGGGTACGCGTGCAAAGCTGCTCATCACAGGGGAGTCCATGGTGCTAAAGGTATGGTACGAAGCTGTACTGGGAACTGTAGTACCGGTGGTATAAGAAATTGGACCTGAAACTGTGGTATTAGCTCCCAGAGATACACCTGCTAAATGTAGGTTTGGGGAGCCATACTGGATATATACGGTGGGCTTCTGGGAGGTATAGGTGAAAGATCAGAAGTTTAATACATCCTTACTCCAAGATTCTGGGGTCCAGGAAGAGCATCACTTTGGACAGGTGAGTGCCATGATCTGCCTGAGTATTAGTCTTGATTCACTGGGGATCCTGCAAGGCTTGGGCCAGCAAAGGCAAAACACCTGAAAATGTAACCTTTGCATTGGTGTAGACACTTGTATAGACCACTGTGTCAGAGCACACATGCCAGTCCTTGTGGGGTGGGAGCTCCTGAGTAGGAGGAGCAGGACAAGGGCTAATGCAGTCTTGCATGGGTGAGAGGTACCCTTACTTCCCCAGAGATTCCAGGAAGGGGAGCAAACAGTGGCGAGAGCAGCCTCTGCAGTGGAGGCTGTGGAGTGCCCATTCTAGTGCTCTGCCAGAAAGAAAGAAGGAAGAAACAGACATAAACCATCTCTGTCACAGACAGTGTACACAGATGGTCATCCTCTCCCTAGCTAGTGACCTCTGGTTCTCATGGAAACCAGAGAGCAACACAATCTGCTAAGGTTTTTGCTGAGAGGGAAGCCTGAGACATACACAGAGCACAGCCCAGCTAGGAGGACGGAGGTTGCTGGTGAAGTTCCACGTGTGCCGATGCGAGCACTTCCTGGTTAGAAGAGCATTATGGGTTCTACTGTATCCTCTAAAAGCTATGCTGAAGTTTAAACTTCCCATTCTTCCAAATGGAACTTATTTGGAAATAGCGTCTTTGCAGAAGTCATAAAATAAGCTCTAATCAGTGAAGACTCCTGACCTTCTAAGCACAGAGTCATCTAGACAAGAGACACAGGCACATGTGCACCAATACAGGGCAGGGCAGGAGTGATGCTACTGCAGTCCAAGGGAGGCTTGGGAGAAGCAAGGAGGAAACCTCCTCTCTAGGCTTCGATGCACTCCTGGTCCTCTCAGCACCTTGATTCTGGAGCTATCGCTCCCAGGGCTCTGAGAGAATGCATTTATTTCTCTTGTATGGAGACATCTAGTTTGTGCTGCTTTGTTCAGAAAACCTTGGAGGCAAACGGGCACTGTCTATACTGTCCCAAATGCCACGGCTCAGCTCGACGAAGTGAAGCTGGCCTGGGGTCGGCCAAGGACAGTGCATGGCACAGGGCTGGCACAGCCAGCTAATGATCATCACGGCCTGCTCTGCTGGTCACTTCTTCAACTTGCCCTGAGTGGAGGAGGAGGATCATGGGAAGGCCTGACTCAGACTGTGTGCAAACTGAATCATCAGCAGTCCTTCTGGACACAAACAGCTTGCTGCCTGTGCTGGGCAGGTGCTGTCCTCCACACTTCCTGCTGAGACAGTTTTCCTCCCTTGACATGAAAAAGGTAGGAGAAATCTGGAAAGTATTGGAAACAACAGAGTGTGTTCTGCCTCCTGCAGGACAAGAGCAGCTGTCAGTGGAGCGACAGCCGCCTAGAGGCTCCAAGTTCTGCAGACCTCACAGACATCATGCCGGGTGGAGCTGGGCAGGCACCATTATCCTGGGAGCAGGATGGTGTAGCAGCACTGCAGAGAGGTCTGAGCAGCCCAGGAGCACTGAGGAGGCCTCCCAGGGCTGGTAAGGAGAGCAGAAGAGGGCTCTCGCCAGTTTCAGCGAGCGAGGAAGCAGAGCTCAGAGCTCATGGTTTACTTTCAACAAACATGTACTATCTGCATCTATGCATCAGATAATGGACCAGACCCAAGGAGTTACTGGTAACTGCCTTTATTTACTGGTAACTAGCTGGATGTCCAGCACTAATATTTACCATCTTTTCATGGCTTCATCTTATTCTCATAACAGGTGTGGGTGGTTACTGACGCCTGGTTGATAGAACAGGAAGCCGGGCTCCAACCTCAGCTCTGTCTACTCCAAAGCTCCACCTCTGCCCAAAGATGTAGACTGTACATTGGGAAACAAGCACCTCACCATCCCAAGCCACTGGGTCCAAATATAGTAAGGTCCGAGAAACACAAATGAGGGAGGGCAGGGTCCTGTTCTTGGAGGGGAGGCCCGGGAGGTTTGCAAAGGGCTTCTTGGTGCATCGTATGATTCCTGAAGGATGTCGAGGAATGAGCCAGAAGAGCAAAGCCTGGGGTCAAGAGACTCCAGGCCCAAGATGAAGATGAAAGGCAGAGAGTGAGGCTGGGGTATAAAAGGAAGGTCCAGATCTGACAGCAGCTGATTTGGTGAAGAAGCTCAGATTTCACCCTGAAAATCTGCAGCCTGGCTGAATTCACCTCAAAAAATGAGCATTTCACCATCTCTACTATGTTGGTTAACATCATCATTAAGAATGGTTAGCTGTCAGCATTATAACAGCAGAGATTTTACAGGAAAAGCCAAATGTATGACTGATTTAAAGAAATCACAGGGTTTGGCCACACGTTCTGGCACTGCTCAGCCAACGCTGTTTATCAGAGTCCCCCGAATTCCCACTTGTACGCTGACCCACTGCTCTCATTCACACTAAACAACAAGACCTGCGGCTGTCACACTTTCATACCCAGTGGGCTGCTCTGTAAAGGCTAGGAGACGTATGACAAGGTCGTAAGTATTCAGAAAAACCCATCTGGTCAAACCTAGCAAGGAACCTGCAAAAGTAGGAAAAGTGACACTTTATTCACTCTTTTAAGCATTCACTTATTAAATAAGTAAATATTGGTGAGCACTGTCCAAGCAATGAACAAGACTAATTCAATCTGAAGTATTAGTCAGTTTTCCAATTGCTGGGACCAAATGCCTGACACTCACAAATTTTAGAGAAGTTTAGTTTGGCTGACAGATTCAGAGGATTTAGTCCATGGCTGGCTGGCACCAAAAGAGCGACGGCGTGGAAGAAGGATGTGGCATAATGAAGCTGCTTAGTTCATGGCATTCAGAATGCAGAGCAGAGGACCCTAGTGCCAAAGAGGAATGAGCCAGTAATCATGCATAGTACTCAAGGAGTACTATAACTGCATGACTTACACAGACACAGGCAGATGTGCACTTCACTAAACCCCAGAACGTTTCTTAATCCAGTGAAGCTGACACACAATCATTATCTGTCACGGTCCACCATTGAGAACTTGACAATGAGATGTTTCTCCTTAAAGCACACTACGTCTTTCAATAAAGATAATAGTAAGTTCATAATCCTGCCTAGCATGATACAGCTATCTTGCACACAACCTAGAAGTGCACCAATTCCTTCCCTAAAGTCTCAAAAGTTCCAGGGCTTTTCAAAAGTCCAAGTCCTTCTGAGACTCAAGACAAACTTCTGGTTATAAATATTTGTTTAAACAGTCACATAATTCCAAGTTTTTCATATTTTTCTGCTAGGCTTTTTGTCTTAGTTCTCACTATAAATCTAGCTGAAAGCAGCCAGCAGTATACATACTATATCCTGAACTGCCTTGAAATTTCCATTGCTAGATCAGTTAGTTCACTGTCCTTAATCTCAGTCTCTCAGTCTCAGGAAGTGGGCAAAATGTAGACAGTTTTGCTTGTTTGTATGTTTCTTTTGCCAGCGTGTAACACACACGGCTCTAGTGAGGACCTTGCTCCCAGCTGAGACCACTGAGCCTGCTTTACTGTCTGCATTCTTACTAGCATTCTGATCTTCTGAGCTCCCACCAGAGTCATCTATTAAGCTTTGCTTACAGCACTCCAGAGCCTCTGCAATCTAAATCCTCAAACATTTCCAAATTCCTCCAAACCTGGTCCAAATGCTCCTACACTGCTGGTCAAGTAAAATCACAGAAATGACCTGACTTCTCTGGTAACAATGTCTTATATTAGTGCACTTTTCCACCATTGGAAACAAACAGCCAATTACCCACAACTTAATGGAAGTAGTGGTTGATTTGACTCATGATTTCAGAGGATCCAGTCTACAGTCAGCTGCTCCCAAAATAGAAACATTATGGCAGAAGGGCCTGATATAATAAAGCTGCTTAGGTCGTGGCAGCGCAGGGGAACAGTGCCAGAAAGAAAGGAACAGGGGGCCATAAATAGTGCCCAAGGTCAAGTCTCCATATGCCCCCACACACACAGAGGTGTGCTTTAGAAATTCACTGGGTATTTCTGAAGCCAGTAAAGTTGAAATATAATGGTAAATGGCCACATCTGGCATAGTTCTAGCTTTCCAGAGACAAAAAAAATATTCAAAAGGGTGATGTTGGAAAGCACATTTGGAGGGTGCTGGGACGGTTACCTGGGAAGCTCCTCTGTCAGATGTCCAGAGGAGATTCCAGGAGGGCTTGCACATAAGCTGGCAGACAGACAGAAGAAGGGCCCAGAATGCAGGGAAGAGGATCTGTGGGAAGGGACAACTTGCTCAATGGGCCAGAGTAGGAGAGGATCTGGACTGTGGGAGGACCGTGAGGAGTAGCTCGACTGAGTGATGGACAGGTGCAGGAAGGAAAGGAGAAATGGCAAAGAGGGCATGAAGAAGCTATCCAGGGCCAGAAAGAGCCACCGAAGGAATGAATTCTCTTTTCCCAATAAAAGGAACATATTAAAAGGGCTGAAACTGAAGTGCCCTGGATTACAAATTTGAAAGATGACCCTGGTTCCTCCATGGAGAATGGGTCTGAGAGGGGCTTATGCTGCATTTCAGAGAAGAGCAGAGTAACTGGGAAAAACTCACATCTGCAGGCCAGGCTATTGGGGTCCAGTCCATCTGGGAAGTGAGAAAAGCAACTGTCTGAGATGTGCAGGGGGACAGATCATGAGCAGCTGAATCAGAAAGCCTGTTGCAGCTGAAATGTATACCCCAAAAACTGTATGTTTAAGTGGCCAGAGGTTAGTATCCATCTTGCATGGAGGGTGAATTACAGAAGACACTGGGGCCAGCAGCAGAAGAAATGGCATCATGGGCTTCAGTAAAAGCAAGAAGTATCCTGACAAACACAGGTGAGAGGATCAAGATGCCCTCCCAGGCCAGATCCTGGAGTCCTCTGGGTGGGTTTTCCACCTCCTGGATGTGAAGGTCTCCCAATGCAGGCCAAGGATGGCAGGGCTAAGCTTGATTTTCTGAGAAATATAGGCTGTTCAGCATAACGCAAGCTGTGCTAAGCCAATGGCTTGAGTGTAGGCCCACCACACTTACTCTGAAATTATTTTCAATTTCTACAGTTGTACCACATGCCGTAAATGAACAACAGCCCATAGTAGAAAGTAAAATAACATCATTATGCTCACCACAGGCAAGTTAAGCATTGAGTAGGTTATTCCACTGCCTGTGGATATCAGTTGGCCCCAGAAGACATGGATTCTACCCAGTGGGCTTGCAGAGTCTCATCGTGGACCAGCCAGCCTGGGAGTCTCTGAGACCCATGTAAGAAAACAGCCAGTATTTCTAACTATTTTTATGGCCTGGATTATTTTGCTAGGATATTCTTAATGTATCACTTTTGAGAAAAGAAACAGACTGTGCCCATGATTTTGCTTCATTTTGCTTTTGGAAACTAATTACAAAGCCTTTAGCTGTAGTGGTGCTGAGGTCCTTTTTCCCCCAACTGGACACTTTGTCTGGCCAGCAAAGATCAGCAATAAACAGAACAACTTTGAGCCACACAGACAAAAGCTCTGCCACCGAAAGGGGGTCATCCGTAGAGTCCACAGGTTCAGCTGAAATGACTTCAACGAAACGGACACTAACGGGAGAATCAAGCTGCTGCTTCACTTGGGACTCCGTTCGTGCTTCCCTTTAGAGCAGCAGTCACTCTGCCTCCTTCTGCAGAGGACACCGTTTCCTACAGGAGGGTCTCCTGAAGGCACACTGCGGTGCTTAGGCTGGTTGTACTGTCTGGCAAAAGTAAGTGTTCTGTAAGTATACACAGGAAGATAAGCATGCAGAAGGACTAAGTCAAAACCAATAGCGCTCAACTAAGGGCAATTTTCCCCTTGGGTGTTATTTCAAAATGTATGGAACTTCTCTTTACAACTGGTGTTACCAGCTTCTTGTGGGTGCAGGTCAGGGATGCTGCTGGACCTGCTGAGGAGTGGACAGTGCTTCTCCCGGAATCAGTCACAATCAGCCCCTTTCTCCCCATCAGTATCACTGAAGGTGAGACACTCTTTATAGATCATATAGAAATCTTTACAGATCTTGAACTATCAAATCAATAAATATAATGGCAAACTGCGACTGTACCTTATGTAAACCAAGAAATAAATGCTGGGGTAGTGGACGTCACATCGTGCACAGCTGCTGCCTTTGTGAGGGTGAATTTGTGTGCGTGGCCACACCCATACACTCATGTGTACACAGCACACATCAGGACCTTGTACACAGCCAGCCTCACATGGATGGGTGGCTCCCGTGTGGTTCCTTCAACAGCAGGTGATCAGGTTCTATCCCGGAATGGAAGGACACCATCTACTTCCACAGGGATGCACGAAGTTGTCCCAGATGGAGCCGCACCTGGATTCCTCCCAGAAGTGGACATGAGCGGTGTGGTGCTATTTTTCTGAGGATACTGCAACATCTGAACACAATGCCAAAGCTCCAGCAGGGATTCTGTGCCTGTGAGCTGAGCACAGCCACCTGAGGATCAGTTTGACAGGTGGTGGACACCACAGACTGAAGAGACCAGATTCGGACCTGTGTCAGCTCTGAGGCACTGAACTAACCGTCCTGCAGGCACCTGCCCACACTGCTGGGCATGAGTTGGTCAGTTTTTTGATTGCCAAGTTAATTGGAGTTATCTGTAGCCAAATACATTTTTCCTTATGCTGTCTGAAAATGTCCCGAACTGCTAGCACTGTTTCAAAATACACAATACCCAAGAAAGCCAGCACATGAGTTCACACATACCTATGACCCAACGTCAAATTTTCTAGGTTTCAAACAATAATACAGGAACAAAAACACTAAAACTGTGATGAATGTTCATATCAACAGCAGCTGTGTTATCACGGTCTATAGTGTTGGGAGGTTCACACGTTCTCACGAAAGAGCCACGCAATGCTGTTCCGATCAGTAAAAACCAATTACCTTTGATATTTTTAGAAAATGAAGGTTTGTTTTGCTTTAGCAAGTGTGACAGTCTGTGCATTAGCATGAATAACGAGATGACACACACATGAGCCGAGACACCAGGTATGACCACAGGGCTTACCATTGAGCCACTTGGAGTTGTACTGCGCAGTGCGGAGTGGGGGTAAAACCCCCAGACTTCTGTAAATGGCAGGATCGCGCCCCGGAAAGTCCATGGCTGTGGCAGCGTAGAGCTCACCGCCGGCCGTGAGCAGGGCTGTGGAGTTGTGCTGGGGACTGTAAGGACAGCGGGCCATGCCGCTGATCTGATCGTGGACCTCAGTCAGGTTGCTTAACTGCAGGCCAAAGGAGAGGGAAACAGGTCATCCTTGGAGAAGCCCCTGTGGAGGCCCCAGTGGATCGCATCTTCCACAATCACAAGTGAAGTGTGTGCCGTAAACTCTCTGGGGCCCATAACAGATGAAAAACTTTCATACTCAGACTGTATGAAACAGCCTGTTGTGGTCACGGCTGGGGAATCCATCAATCACGCTGTCTGCCCCATCCCTGAATACTTAAGGAATCTTATGCTATCGAATACTTACAAACGATGAAGCAAGATTATTTTAGATATGGCTTTGATTTATAATGCATGACAATTGCCTATTTTTCACTTTAGTAAAGAACTCGAATTCGAAACTTAGAGATATAAAACATAATAAAGAATTATGTACAATTTTATCAGCATAAATGAATCAGAAGCTTTAATACTGAACCCACAGGTAACGATGTGTGCACGTTAAAAGGCACTGCGGGGCAGCTGATTACACACATGTAGGTGAGAGAGCCACCTAACATGAAAGGGCCATGCAGTGCTCCTCCATCACTGGAATACGCTGCTTACACTGGATTTATTTAGAAAATGAAGATTATGCTTCCCTTTAGCAAGTGTGGCGGTGTGTTTATCAGTAACAAACAACCAGGAATCACAAACACATGGGCTGTGACACTGGGTGAGACTCGGGGCCACTGGGGGGTCCTGGCGTCACAATGAATGAAGACAGTTTCCTACATGCTGAGCTCCCAACTGCTCACACATGGGAAAAACTCCCTGGGTACTGGGGAGTCTTCACACGAATCAACTGGCCCCTGACTCTCAGCAGCGAGGGAGCATTGCAAGTGTGAGACGGACAATGAGGACCCTCTCTTCACGTGGCAGTAGGAGGCGGAGCCCAGGGAGTGACTTAAACTCCTTGCCTCTCCAGTTCTTCTTCTATCTCAGAAGGGTCCCGGAGAGAATGGAGCTCAAGGGGTTTGGCAGGGCTGAGCGGCTGCACAGGTGCTGAGCCCTAAGAGCAGGGTGTGACCCTCCCTTCCCTCTCCCTTAGCCCTCCCTTACTTCCGGTCACTGAGCATTAACCTGAAAGTAAGGAGCAGTAGCAACAGGTGACAAATTAAATTGAGAAGCGAAGTTGTACTACTGCGAAGTTAACATAATGGTATCTCCCCACTGTAGTCCCCAAGACAGATTAGATTAATTTAATATCCTGAATTAGGAAGATTAGACAGGAGCTTGATGACCCTGGCGTGATCCTGCAGTAGGGTGTGAGTGCTGAAATCTCGCTGTCTACGGATGGGTTAGAGAAGAGGTCCCTCTATAGCTTCGCTTTGTTTATCGCTGTGTTTCCTTTGGTGTATCCTTTGACAGGCTTCTGTCCAATCTGTAGGCTGCAGTTCTTTTGCTGGACTGTGTTTTTGTACCATCTTAATACTTAACAATAAATCTACCATAAAGCACAGTGAGAGAATGTAACATGTTTATGAATAATGCCTGGGTTTCTGGCGGAAAATGCGGACTGAAATAGTTTGGAAACATTTAAATCTGATTGTGGAAGCTATAATTATTTCCAGGTCCTTATATAAATGATTAGACATAAATTAATAAATCAAATATTTATCCAGTTTTATAAAAGCTGTTTTCAATATAAGAGAACTCCACGACATCCAGAGATGCATTTAAAACTAGGGCTTCAATGGTATGTTTGGCTCCCGAGCGCCAGACGCAGCTGTACCGAGCGGTTGGTGCACACAGGGGTGAACGCGTGGGTTCCGCAGGTGAATAACCGGTCGCCGCCAACCAAAAGCACCCGGATGTAGTTCTGACACTCCTCCTGCAAAAAAATCAAATCAAATCACAAGAAACAGGTTAACGAGCCTGAGACAAGAGGCATGGCGACAAGAGGCAGTACGTTTTGTATAGTTAATAAAAAATAAATAATTAAGCCTTTCACGTGTTCGCCAACAAATAGTAATGGAACTGTTAATCACGTTCATCTGACTTTCTGTAGCTACACACTTGCTTCGTAAAGCATATTTATATAGCAAGCCTCACATTCGGCACTCAGACAAATTCTCAAACCATATGCCTTCTTGGAACATGAGTTCATTTTGAATTACAGGACAAACTTTAAATTTTCTTGGACATGTATTAGGAAAATAAATAACATGAACAAATTAGATGCCGCGCGCGAAACAGTGCTTCACGAAAATGCTGCAAATGCTTCTCTGCTGAGAGCATCATGTGAAATTGTCTACAAACCGGAATTCATTTCTAAGGGCTCACACTGCACGAGGTACATAGACAGTATCTACAGGTAATTCGAACAGAGGATTGAAAAGTGAAACTATGAGGACGAACATAAGGAAAGGTTTTCCGGGACAAAGACCGCACTGAGAGATGGCACAGCTAAAGAAGAGCGGAGATGGGGCCATTGGAGTGGCGCGGTACAAGCTACGTTAGAAAGCTCTGCATGCTACAGCACTATGGCCGGCTATTCTTTGGTGGGCAGAGTGCTAGAAGTCGCAATTCAGGCAGAAAAATGAAAACATAGCATCATGGCATTGACTATGGCTGGATCCACACGCCTGGTGAGGAAGCATGGAGCAAGGACTTACTACCTGGTTCTGAAGGAAAACGGAAGTGAAGGAGCAGGGAGGGCAATGAGACGATTGGAGGCTTCGGATTCACGTTAATTAAGGGTGAGACTTAGTGAGGCTTCCTCGAGCTGCTCGTTGCGTGCAGGACTCTCCTGAGTAGAAGAGGAAAAGATGGCCGGCCCGGGAAAGGGACCCGTAGAGACATGGTGCCCTTCACTGAGCACGGAAGAGGGGAGGCATACGCTGGGGAGGCCAGGCAGCGGGTGTGCACCGGGGTCTCAGTGGGTCGGGAAGGAACCAATCACTGTCCTCACTGCACAAAGTTTTCAGTCTATCTCACATTTGTCATTAACAGCATGGAAGAGAGATTGTGGAGGATAAACTGGATGTGGGAGGCAGACAGGGAGGCCTCCTCCATACTTCCTATTCCTTGTGCCAGAGGGAAAGTCAGGCGTGCAAAGACAGAGCGACCACCTGGTAAACTGACAGGACCTGCTGGGTGGACCCAGCAAGGCCCAGACGTGTTAGGATCATTTGAAACACACTGAGCAGGAAATTCGGACAATCTGGCTTTCATGGCATGGCGGCCCTCTCTTGAACTTGGAGAACCCCGATCTTACCGGCAAAGCTAAGTTCACGGGCACCACCAAGGCTGCTGCACAGCCTGGCTCTAATGATGCCCAGTGCTCAGATATGAGGAATTGCTTCCTAAATGAGAAATGGAATATCAAAGGCAGATACATCTCCTAAAAGCATCACTAACCACAACAGCAACAAGTCACTGTTGGCTGCTAAGGTGAGGGAGAAAATACGCAGAATGCTCTGAGTTAATTACCAGAAGAGTTAAGAAATAACTATAACCAGTGACAGTAAACTGGGTAACTGAGGAAGGAACCACGGCAGAAGGAAGCCTGCTCTGTTTTGTTTTGTTCTGTTCAGTGGTGTTTTTATAACTCAGATGAGTTCCAAAGGAAAAGAATGAAACAAAACGCTTCCAGGGAGCAGCATCTACCCCTTCCCAGGCTGAGACCTAGGAGAGCAGAGCCCCACCTCGGAGGGCAGAGCGATCCAGAGATCTGCAAGCTCCGGGTCAAAGTGAGGACTAGAACGGGATCCATGAAAGTGCTCTGCAGGAACAGGACCGAGTGAGATCCATGGCCTCAGCCGTAGACTCCGACAGGACAACAACAGTGTAACAAAATCCGGGTGGAAAATCACAACCAGTGCAGAAGGGTAGAGGTTCAGTTTGATTTCCGTTCCTGTGTTTAGAACTTTTTCAAAAACAGGACAAAATGTTCAAGGACTCTTTTTTTTTTTAGCTAGTGCCTGCCACAGGTATAAATGTGCCAGATGCAGTCACTTAACCATGAACAACATGGTCAAGGGTAAAATATTCTAAAAGAATCATCCGGATTGAAAAGATAGGACCAAAGCTGAGTTCTACAGACCTGGAGAAGAGACAGCGAGAGCCGCTAGTCAATTGCAGGGGGCTGGGATCAAGAGCACCTACGGGTGTTTGTCTTAATCTCCCAAAAGAAGAACACAGCACAGATGAGACCATAGTTAGGAACAGTCCCGAGGGCCATCGAAGCCTGACGGAGAAGCAGAGGGTGTCTGGGTTGTGTGGGAACCAGGGTGAAAAGTGAGCATACGGGAGAGGGAGGGCGAAGGAAACCGGTAGTTTACAACAATCAGAGAAAGCGGGAAATGAGAGAGGACACGGAAGAGGATGAAGGAGTTTGCTCTAATAATGAGGACATCATGGGAATCCACTCAGCTGCTTCCCCCAATTACTTCCTCGCGGTGAGTGTTAAGAAAGGAGGAAATAGAGCAAAGCAGGGCAGCCAGACAAGGAGGCCAGCGCAGGCCTTCGGAAAGGATGGGGGTGGATTCAGCCCAGAGGAGCTCGTGAGGAATGGAACCCCGTGAGAGTAGAGGGCCATGTTCCAGCAGAGCTTGGGCACCAGGAGGTCCAGCGGGAGACGGGTGGAGGGGCACGAGGAGGAGGTGCAGGGTCTCCCGTGAGGCCAAGCCAAGGTGGGCTCGGCACGGACTTCCCAGGCTGACTCGCTGGAAAGTTCCCTTGGTTTAACTCACAGTCTGCTTCCCTGGCGCGGGAAGAAGACTGGATGTGAATCCTACACAAATAACACTTAAATAATAACCAACTTGTTTTAAAGAGAGATTAATTCAAGCCAAACAGAATGCAAAGCTGAAAATGAAGGAAATGGCGATACTTAGCTTTTCAAGAGTCAAAATTAAGAAAGTAAATGGCATAGAGTGCCAGACTTGTGTAATAATTAATCTCCTTTTGATGGTGATTCTAAGACTACAATTCTCCTGCAGAAAATCACCCGGAAAATTGTTTTGTTCATTCCTGCTACAAACTCAGCCTTTTCTTTGCTTGTCTGAACTTGCTTGAAGTATTGCTTAGAATCACCTATAATATAGGCCCAATCTCTAGGGAAGTCCTTAGGGGATTCCTCTAAAGGTTTCCCTTATAAATCAGCATAATTAAATATCTGTGGTTTTCCTTTCCTCATCTAACATTTTTTCCTTCGGTTCCATTTCTATCCCTTCAAACTGTAGGAAGTAGACCTGGTGAATTCTGGTCCTCCAGGAAGTCACCATGCACATCTTCAAGGCCCAGTGGCCTGCTGCCCAAGACTTCTGCAGTTGGTAATGAGAGTCATCTATCTAGGTTTTGATAACAGCATTGGAACATTACAGTGAAAAAAAAAACTTTTTTTCCATTCCATCCTCATCTAACATTTTTTCCTTCGGTTCCATTTCTATCCCTTCAAACTGTAGGAAGTAGACCTGGTGAATTCTGGTCCTCCAGGAAGTCACCATGCACATCTTCAAGGCCCAGTGGCCTGCTGCCCAAGACTTCTGCAGTTGGTAATGAGAGTCATCTATCTAGGTTTTGATAACAGCATTGGAACATTACAGTGACCCACGTGTGCCTGTGACCTCAAGTCAGCCTGTCCTTGATGTCCAGACAGAGTCTATCTGAGTTGATAGCAGAGAGGCATGGTCCCGGCCTCACAGGAGGAGCTGAGGGGGTCAGGCAAGGCCCATGTGAGGGCCAAGGACACAAGGCCCCAGTGCCAGCCCCAGGAAAGTCAGTGTATGTTTTAGGGCCCTTTTCTTAAAGAATAAACTGGTTTTCCTTTAGCCTTTCATTCCCCACCCCTACCCCAAACAGGTCTATTCTGCTTTTCAGAGGTGGCTCAATCTAGAGAGTGTGATGCTGGGATTGATTCATGGTGCAATGCTAGGCTAAGGCATAAGATTAAGGGTGTGAGTGTTGCCTTCCCTAAGTAGCCTGGATAAGATAAAAGGGCAGAAAGATGCTGCTAAGGCCCCTTGCTTGCTTGCTTTTGCTGTTCTCTGCTTACCATGGACTTTTCTGCAATGCTCCTCTGCCAAGCCACCTTGCCTTGGAGCCAGCCTATTATGGACTAAAACTGTTTCAAACTGTGAGCTAAATAAATCCCTTCCCCTCTAACTTTGGGTGCTGGGTGTTTTGTCTCAGCAAAGAGAGAAAAGTAACTAAGACAGTGGGGCTAAGTACAAGGTACATGACCCACAGCTGGCTGAACTGTGCAGGAGAAACTTCGGGATAAATTGAGAAACAGACTGTGGGAGGACACACTTTTATATAATTGTATGTTATATGCTATGTAACATATAGTGAAATTATACATTAAGCATGTTATATTTATTTACATACTATTTTCAATCAACCTTACCTCATGATAAAATTTGAGCACTTCATTAGAAAAAATTAAGGTGTGTAAATCTGCACAGGATGTTAGTATCCAGCCTCAATTATTTTTTGTTTTGTTTTGTTTTTGGTACCAGGGATTGAACTCAGCACTCTAACCTTGCGAGGCAGCCGGTAGAACCACTGAGCTAAATCCACGGCCCACTGGAGTCTCAATATTTAAAGCAATTGTATAGGATAAAGATCCATTTATGGGGTGTCCAAGGCCCCAACTAACTCACAGTTTTCAACCACTGACATTTCAGGTGCAAAGGTCAGGACCGGGCACTCCCCGAATGGCCCTAAGAAGCTGTCTGGTTTCCTTTCTTCCTGAGAGTTCATCTCTTCACTAGCACAGATGGACAACATGGGCAGGAGGGCCATGGGACACAGGGGAAGAAGAGTACACAGAGCCCTGGATTCTCATCAAAACTCTCCCACTAACTCGCAGAACAATTCTAGGAACTTAGTGTCAGAAACCCTAAAATGAGATCATGAACAAGGGCCTTTTGAAAATTACGAAGTGTAAGATGAACTAGAAGCAGCTCTTTCATTCCCTTTAATAAGCAGTGTGCTTCCTCGGTTGGGTTTCTAATTGTCCTGGTGGGAGGGGCTGCAGCCCAGACAGAAGAGCCCTGGGCAGACAAGTGACGCTTGTGAGGCATCCAGACAAGGGAGCATTTGTCTTTAAAATAATATTTGTGTGAAATGTATTTAACTAGTTCCACAGTTTTTTATAATTTCTATCTTGCTATTTCCAAAGGACTTACATACAACTGTCCAGAATTTTGAATCCATACAAATGGATTCTTCTCCCTTCAGTACATGGGAAGTTACTTTCATCAGCGATTGAGAATTCCAACCTTGCCAGGAATTGACAGTCACAGCATTTAATACACACACTCACACACACACACACACACACACACACACACACACACACACACACACACACTGTGCCCCTTTTCTTGTTTCTTTTGCGTTCTGGAGATTGAACCAAGGGAACACAGCTGCACCTGCAGCCTTTTATCAAATTTTATTTTGAGATAGGATCTCACCAAATTGCCTAGTCTGGTCTGAAACTGGGGAGCCTCCTGCCTCAGCCTCTCTAGGGGCTGGGATTACAGGTGTGTGCCACCACACCCAGTACCTGCATTCTTTTGAGCCTGGCTTCAGTTGTAAATTTAATGTGCTGTCCTTGAAGTAATGCCGGTACCCAGCCCCAGCAATGCCTGGAAACTAAAGGAAAGATGTCCTGGGCTCTGCCAGCCAGTGCAGGAATGCTTCCATGGGAGCAGAAAGTGGGTGCAGCTTGGCCCATCCGTCCACGCATGGCATTTAGGAAAATGCATTATGCAGCACAGCACAGGCCATGTTTTTAGAAGCACAGCAAAAAGGAGTTCAGTTAAAGTGGCTGGGATTTTTCTCATTTCTGAGATGTCACATTTTGCATTATTCTTTGAGAGAATTGAAACCTTGTAATTCTGTGTAAGTTCTCAGAACGCTGCGGCACAAGTGGAAATATAATAGTTGAATTCTACTTCTAAACTCATGACCACTAAGAAAGCCTGAATTCTACTCCTCCAAGGAGAAATTTCATTTCTTTCAAACTGAGCATGAAATGTTATCTCATTTGACTCCTAAGAACTGTGGGAACAGGGGAACCGGGGTGTTGGAATTCTGCACTGGGGGCAGCCGGGGGAGGCTGTGCTTGGCATGGTCTCCCCTTTTCATGTGACCTGGGAAGCTGGGCTTTGGGGCCTCACCTGCTGGCCACCATCAGTGACATCTGAAGGCAGCCAGAGAGAAGTGAGGAAGGGACCCGCACAGGAGGCCACGAGTCCTCTGCTCTCACCTGAGGACCAGGTGCCGGGCTGCTGGGCCAGCACCTGCACAGCCCCTGCTCCATGTGGCACAGGCCCGGTCCCCTGCACACAGTTCCCTAGGCCCACTGAATTCCACCTCACAGGACTGCGGGCTCCTTAGAACCCCAGGAGCATTTATCAGCATGCTTAACGCAACCTCGAAGAGAACGCGATCTGTCTTTCTCAGTGTGCACGGCACTAACATTCATCTTCATTTGCCTTTAGGTATTAGCCTTAAAAAATGTGGCCCACACAGTTTGAATCAATTTACTATTTGTAAGATGTTTTTATTACTCTTAACATTAAAACCAAAAACATATGAGTTATAAATGTATGACCTTCCTTTACCTTTATTTTCCTCATTTTTTTTCTTTGTCCCAGGATAACTCTGCCCAGTGTAGTGACAACTGATCCTTTCAGTGGTACATTACTCTCTAGGGTATATTATTCACGAGGCAGAAACAAAGGCCTTTTCCTAGTTTATGGATTTTAGTTGCTTGATTTTTAAACACCAGACCAAAAAATGATCACGGGCTAAAGTAAAACGTGAGCCAGTTTTGATTCAGCAGGAACAAACTTCCTCTCGAAATAGGAATAGTACACTAGTAAAAGAAAACCAAACAGATGCTTCTAAAACTAGGGATTCACACAGTATGCGGAAGAGGAACCCGGGGCTAGATTGAGTAATCAGGTGTTTGTTTTTTTTTAATATGCAAGTAGAACAGAGAGACGGAAGTCCTCAGAGGGGAAAGGAATTAACCTTTAGTTCCGTAAACTCTGTGAAGTAAATATGTGATACATGAAAACAGTCCCAGGAAGGGCACAAAACAAAACGAACACCACAGAACTTGTCTACGCCTTCACCATTTTAGAAATTAAAGCATAGATTCCCAGCCAGGTCGATGTCTGGTGATGCCTGGGGCCAGTTCTGCCTGTGAGTGTTTGCAGTACCAGGGTGGGAAGAGGCTAGGGAAGCTGCTGGGCAGCGTGCAGGACAGGCAACGGTGATGTCCACTGTCACACTGTGGGTCCATGTGTCTGCCCTCTCGGTCAGCTCGCTGAGGATCCACAAAGAAGCATCCCGTTGGCTCCCTGCCCCCGTGCAGGGCGGGACGATTAGCATACATTAGCATACAATGAGACTGGAGGAGGACGAGCAGCTCCTGGGACGTGGGTGTCCCGAGCCGGAGGGTGAGAGGCGAGGAGGCAAGGAAGGCGCGGAGCAGCGGAGAGGGAGGGGCGGAGGGCGCGGGCCACTCGGGTCTGGGACAAACGATCAAACATTTCAGAAACAGACACTGCAACTGGTGCGCACACACCGTGCTACAGGGTGTCCCCACAGAGAGGGAAGGAGAGCCAGGGGACGAGGAGTAGAGAAGAGCATGGCTGACTGAAAAATAGGGCATTTAAATTTGTATAAAGATTTATTATGTGAAAGACACACCGCCACTTATCCCCTTCAAAGCGTCCCCCTCACTTCATACACACTCAGCCCGTCCTTTTCCCCACTATCTGAGAGTCTGTAGTTTACATTTACAGCGATTTCTGTCCAACCAAAACACAAGGGTGTCCTCGTCCTCCTTATTTTCCAAAACTGGCTCTGTGCCACTTCTGGCTTTTCCTCAAAGTCAAAAGGGCCGTGAGAGAGAAACATCTCTGATCATCCAGGACACAGAGGCAGCTGTGACGTCATGGCTAAAGACACAAAAGAGGACTCCGGAACTGCTTCAGAGAGTGTCAAGGATGACCGGAAGTGTTCCAGGCAGGATCCGAGGGAGGTTTGAGGCAATGTGCCTTTCACTGTAATACACTGAATGTGAGCGTGCACTGTATTTCTTGACCGTGCGGTGCAGACCACCTGGACCACCTGGACCACCTGGACAGGTGCAGAGGGCCCTGACCAAGCCATGGGCTGTGTAACGATGGGCCTGTGAGGTCTTGGCGCTCCCCGGCCCTGTCACAGGCTCTTTCTAGGGGAACTTGGGCATGTAGATTTTTAGCATCAGAAAGGAAGAAGCTAATTAAAGGAATAAGCTAAGGTAAAGTGTAAAGAACACATGCCAGATTATTTTGATAGAACAATTTTACTTATCATAGAGCTACTTTTATAGTTAGCAAGGAAGTAGGAAGAATGAGATAAAATAGTACTTTTGAAAGCCATGCCGGTGTTGTTTCCAAGTCATATCACAGTCAATTAATTCCAGATCTTAGTCTGATGACTGGAAGCACAAATTAGATTTGATCTTAGGTTCCGATCCTCTGAGACGCTGTTTGATCACTGGTTCATTTTCACTTATTGTGAAGCGCTGGTGGCCGGGTGCATATTTTGAACCAGGCTTCTTTCCCTCTGCAAGGCCCGGAATTGGAAAGCTTCGGACACAGACCTTGCACACACAGTGGTGGTGACCGCGCCTCCCCGCGCCTTCTCACCTTTGATTTGCCTTTGCTGTAGCACGCCTTCTTGGTCGCCTCGTCACACTCCCACTCAGCAGCCTGCGGGAAACACCAAAGCAACACCGACCATTAGGGCTTCGACGCGACAGCAGGGGAAAGCCTCAGAACACAGGGTCAGCAGGGCGCGCCCCGACACCCACACTTTCACACCAGCGCAGAATCCACACCGGATACACGAAATCCCATCTGCGGCTAACATTTGGCTTTGGAGACAACGCATTGGAAAGACTCATTCCCTATTTGTCACAATACTCCTTTTAGTAATAATAAAAGGAGACTTAGGTCTAGTCACCGCCAGCGAGCAGCCCACTCCAGTGTGAAAGCAGAGAACAGACCCAGTGGAGGCAGAAAGCAGGACCTGAGGAATAAAATGCCTAAATGTTCATTTAAACCGGTGGAATTTATAGGAATAGAGAGCCATTCATCAATATTCACGACAACAAAGTGAGAGGGGCTGTACATTCTCACCACCCAGATGCATCTACACAGGACGGTCAAAAAATAAACGGCTCGTGCAAAGAACTCATCTATCACGTCCCCCAGCAGCAGTTTTCATGCTGATCTCAGCTCCGCCTAAATATTTAGAGTCACAACTTTCAAGGACTTTTTCTCAGACTTTCTGAACCTAATTCCTGCTGGTCAATTTGGCATGTGTATTTTCACATCTGAAATCACAGAGAATGTGTGATTAGCTAAGATAACTGGCAGTGCTCCCTTCTCAGGGATAAATGTTATCCGTGCTATCCGTGGGCATTAATATACGGAGATTGTGAATCCTCCTCAATAAATGTAGCCATCTGACTTGTTTTTCTTTTCTGTCATTGCATGTGATCTGGAATTTTGTAGGGTAAAATCTTTCTCCATGTCCTCCCACACCATTGACAATTATTTTTCATCTTACTGTTAGAATTGATTTCTGAAGAATCTGAGATGTGTATCAGTTAAGTCACAACAGGAAAATGTTTAAGCTAGAGATGATTTTTTTTATTAATTTAGAATAACGTCAACTAAACTAAATCATAAATAGATTACTGTCAAATAGTATGAAGGAAATATTGGTTTTAACCTTGTTGCTAGTATGATCTCTTTTCCTAATTCAATCTAAATTTGGAGGAATTAAAAAGATAGGCTAAAAACATATCTAAAATCTTTTAGCCTCTAAAGAATGTTACATAACAGATTAAGGCATAACACACTGCATAACTTATCTTACTTGGCAAACATTGGTTCTTAAGAAAAGTATTCCAGAAAAAACAATTTCATGTCTTTTAAACAATATTGTAACTGTTCTCCCTTGGGCAGACTGGAAGCTTTTTATCTGATGAGAGAATTTGTTAATTCTTTCCATGTTTTGCTAATTCTTTCTGTGCTTTTTTTCTTGGGCATAACTCTCGATGGCCAACAAGTAACAGATAATCAGTATCTGAATTCCACCCAGGATGGTAAATATTTTCATGAAAAGTGAAAATACTCGAAAGGGGGTACAAGCTTCATATACAGCAGTATCTCTGGAACCCCATGAAATACAAGTAAATAAATGAAAATAGAAGCATTGTGAGGATGTGATTTGACCACAGTACACTCCTTTTAAAAATTTTTTTAAAAAACTCACTCTGTTGTTTCGTTTAGAGATATCCATCACTTTGCCTTTACTTGAAGAAGGATTGATATATTCTATGATATAGTCTCTTAGAAGAGTAGATCTCACTGTAACTTGAATTGGATACTCCAGAGGGTTTGGTGTTACAGATCACAGGGAGGAATTACTATGCTATAATTGCTAGGAAAATGATACAGTGAAATACTTTAGTTAAAGCGGTATTTAGCTAAAGAGGTATCTGCAGTGCTTCTCCTTGGGTCTGGGGCTTCTGTTAAAAGTTAAATATTAAGAATCTCTTCTTTAAACACAAGAGCTAGGAGGGGCAAGGTTAGTCCCAGAATTAGGGAGAAGAATATTTATCACATGCAATCAAAATTGTTTAGGTTCTGCTGCTGACAAGGCAAGCAAATAGTTCCACAAGTCTATCTAATGTGCATAGCCTTTGCATTCTCAAAGTAAATGCTGGCAAAAGACCAGAAAGGAAAAGAAATGGAAAAATGTAAGAGTTCGTACAAATATCCTATTGTTTTACTAGTTTACTGCTCATCCAGGTTTATTAGACAAACAGAAAATAGGAAGAATACAGTTTTTTTCAAAGAAAATTACTGAAAGTGAAAAGTTACTTTTCTGAGGCATTTTTATTATAGAATCACCAGCATGCCAATCATATTCAAATCCAGATTTAATTAAAGACCATGATTCTACAGTTTTTCTGTGGATTCACTTTCTATTGGAATAGAAGATAGGATAAAGAAAAATGTTACAGTAAGGATGCAATGTTGCTGACTGCAGAAGATAGCAGGGCGAACACACAGCACATCACTAAACGGTAACTGGGTCTGAGTGACAGAAAGTGATCCTTCCCAATTCCACTAGAACTGGGGGCTCCATAGTGCTTTTACTTTTTACCCTGTGAACTAGCCTCTGCCCACTGGGTTATTTGGCAGCTATGGGGAAAAAGGGCTTCCACAGGAGACAAATATGGACATCAGCTGAACGTTCTTAGATCCTGCCATCCACTCTGTGTGAATTCAGCTGTTTTTGTAAATCTGGTCACAACTTTCTTTATTCCATTAGATCCATGCTAATCAATTAAATACCTTTTAATTGAACTATCCTGTTCTGTTGTCACTGAAGACAGTTTTCCTTTCCTATAGGAAAGGAACAAACTCTAGTTATTGATTTCAGAAGCCATTTGGGGCTTGTCTTCCAATTCACTTGGACCATTTCCTACCACCTACCCCTCATCTCTGCAGCAGTAGATACCACTACCAAGGTTTTCTATGTTTTGGATTTCGACTTCACTCTCACGGGCTTAAGTCCTGCACCTTCTTTTGCAAAGAAATCTTTTCTATTTTTTCTGCTGCATAATAGTCCAGGTGAGAAAATAACTATTTATCCTCTATTTGATCCAACATTTAATGTTCATTATACATTTCAGCAGCAGACACAGGACAGTAATAATGTGTTTACCTGGGTTTCAAAGACTATATGGAAGAAACTGTAGTTAAAATGACACAAAGATTACTGATTGTGTCTCTCCCGTTTTTGTTGTTGTTAATACCAAAACCATCTGTTTTACTGAACAGCTTAAAAGATTTGATTTACTCCCATGTACCCCTTTTCTCTTTCACTTAAATAACCACTAAGAATCTACCAAGTACAAGATAGTCTGCTAAATAATGATTGATAGAAGGAAAAACAGACATGGTCAACAAGTGTACAAATCAGATATCAATCTGCAATAAAATGTATGAGAGTCTCAAATGAGCCTAGCTGGCTTCCTGTGAACTCTAAGAAGAAAATGATGTTCATTTTTCTTGTCACAATAGCTAAACACTCCTTCAATGTGGACGGAGAGCATCCTCAGCTTTCAGGAAATGACAGATCTTTAATCATCAACACACAGTGAGAGGCGGGGAAGGCTCACAGAAAAGCCCTGTTGTATGTACAGAAGTCCCAGAGCCGTGAGGAAGCACCTGATGTGTGTGTCATTAGACAAGCCACACCCCACTGTCCTGCCCATGGACATATTCTAGTTAGGATAAATGGGGCTATGATCTTGGGAGTAATTCAGATGCTGGAAAGAAAGAGAGCCGGGGTCTCTTTATGTACATGGTACACACATCCACATCCACGGTTCTCAGAAGTACATAAACAAAACTGTATTATCACATTGTGCAGCAAGAGAAGTTAATTAGATAGGGACTAGTGATGGCAGATACTTTTCATAAAAATGAAGGGAACAACATTCTAGGCAGATGGGACACTGCTCTTTCAGCAGATGGCTCTGCTAATTAGATACTGGCAAAATATAACATTAAAAAAAACTAGTTTAATCACACAGCACCAAAAATTAACAATCACCTGAGGGCTTATCTGTTTGTATATCTGCATTTTCTTATGTCATGTATTTGTGTGACACATTGGAGAAAGTTACCTTGTCATGTCGATTATAAATAAATTTTCAGGGGATGGGAAACCACATCCTTGTTCCACACAGAAGCAAAACTCAAATAAGTATGAATCTGAAAAGAAATGACGTATTCGACTGGAGTAAAATGTCAATTTAGTTAACCTTTCATGTGTGCTTCACTAACCACCTCCAGTGGCCACACGGGTCAGTTTCTAAGCGTGTGACCCCTGAGTTGAAACTGAGTGCATCAAATGGTCATCAAATGGTAAACGCTTCAGTCACGTGGGAAATACTGCTCTCTGCCTTCCCTTCTTCATAGGTATTGTGCATCTGTGCACTCTTCATTTGAGTTTGCAGAACACTCACATTTCTGCCCACATCAAACACAGGCAAGTCCAATTCTCCACTGGAAACCTGCAAGGCAGGAAGTAGGACAGGAACCTGGTCCCATCATCTGACTTTACACTGAAGTCACCCCCAAGTTAGGAGAAGGCACGGTAACCAAAGCAGCAGTCTCCAGAGTATGTTACAGTGTTTCCAAAGCCCTATAGTCACATAGGATCAAGTCAAACTATCTTGGATTAGCTGCACAGCCAATTGTAGAGCGGTTACTGGGCATGTTGTTTTTTAACTGGTATAGGCAATGTGTTAGTTCCTGAAAACTGGGTGACAAACGTAACCACCGACTGGGTAGTTTGAACAACAAGGCTTTATTCTTAAAGGTTTAGAGGCTAGAAGTGTGTAATCAAATTCTGCCAGATGACTGCTCCTGGAAACACCGAGGGAGAATCGTCTCAGCTCCTGCCTGACTCCGTGCTCACCCTCTATCTCGGCATAGGTCTTATTTCTGCCTCTGTCACAGCACAGTCTTTGCGTGTGACTCTTTTGATCCAAATATCCCCTGGTGTTTGCATTAAGGCCCTTCGAAGCCCAGTAACACCCCTGTCATAAATCCGTACCTCAGCTACAAGCAGCCTATTTCCCAACAAAGTTCTGTGCTGAGAGGTCTAAATAGGCAGGATGGGGGGAAGATCATTCAATCCAGTGCATACAATATGACAAAGAAGTAAGACTTTGGGATTGACAGAAAAGCATAAATCTGGGGTAAGCTGGTTGCCAAATCAATGCAAAATATGATAATAATTTGTTGGTCTTGTGATAAGGTAACTACACTTAGTATAAGATTTGGAGGGCTGGGGTTTAGCTCAGTGGTTCCGGCGTCTGCCTTGCAAGCGCAAGGTCCCAGGTTCAATCCAGGGCCCCAAATAAATAACAAATTTTTAAAAAAGATTTAGATGAGGGCATTAGCTAAATAACTGAAAGGTAACAAGATACTAAGTGGCCACTAAAGATTGAAACATTATGACTTTGATCTGGACTATCCTATTAATGAAATGATCAAATTAATTACCCCTTATTGCCTGATTCTCATAGTTTCTTTTTTTTTCTTTCCCCTAAGTAAAACAATATATATATACTTACAGCATAAAAGTTTTTGCCTATTAAGTTCAGAGCTGTTGGCATTCAGTAAATATGAATCACAAAAGTTAATGATTCCCTTGTTGTGGAATGTATTCATTTTTAAAAGCCTCTGGATCCATCTATAGCTCTAATATCGACTTTAAACATCATGTGATTCATCTAGTTTTGGAAACTCTGTTCTCAGCATCTGTATGGCCAGGAAGAGACCTAAGAATCTTGGGTTAGTTTTGTGAAATTAAATATATTGAATGTAAAAACACAGACTATGCTCGACACAGTGGTAGAGTTCTACTTTTACAGTAGGGGTAAAGGCACCATAGCTCCTCTGCTAAACCCGGAGTTCCTCATCCCACGTGGAATAAAAGCCGAAGCCATTTGGCACATCCCACATGTCCAGTCACGTTCCTTGGGTGTGCCCTTCCCCAGGTGACGTGCTTTCTTTGGTGCAGTCCTTGGCTGTTGCAGGCATATTCCGTGTGGCCTGGTGCACGGCCCGTGGAAGAGCCGCCTCCCCGTCCAGGAATGCTCTTCTTCCAGCCTTAAAAATGGCACCTTCTCCAATGTGTAAGCTTAACTTTAGTGAAACATATCTAATTACTGGAGAAACACCTACTTTACATATGAATTCATGAGAGCTATTAGAGTATCAGGAACTCAATTCAAAGCCAATCAAGCATAGAATACAAGTATTGATATCAGAGTTGATAGAGCTCCCAAGGACTATTTTGCTAAGTGTAGTACTTCCTGAATGCATATGGTTGAAGAACTACCGTTTCTAATGTCTTATTTCCTCATTGAGTTTATTGGCACATTTTAGATATACAGTACAGTTACATTCATTATTGGGATCTTGTACCTTTACATGACAGGTCTTGGTTCTCATTTCTTCCCCTTGTCCCTGCCCTCTCTTCACCCCCTCCTTCCCTCCCTATTTACAAATATTTTATTTCCATTTTTTCATTTTCTCATATTTTTTCTTTTCCCTTACTATATCTTGTTGCACACACGACACCAAGTACTATACTATCTATAATGTTCCACAAAAATTGTTGCGTCTGTCAGAAGTTGGATAAACCTATCCAAGACAAACTAAGATTAGACTTATCTGAGGGTGACACTTCTGCATATGCAGAGGTACTCCAAAAGCAGTGAGTGATTTACAGAAAGTTGTAAAAGACACATCGGGCAGAGCTGAACTCAGGCTATATGAAGACCTGAGTGGACACTGAAGTTAAGTCTTAAAAATACAATTTTATACAACAGAAGAAGAGCACGCTGGCCTGAGAAGCTCTGCAGGGAGAAAGAACTGGGTCCAGTGGAGCTGCCCTGGGAGTGTCTCACACGGTGAAGCTGGCGGTGTGCGGCTCTCGTGCACACCAGGGGCCACTGCCAATGATGCAGTCCAGCAGTACGGGGAAACTGACGATAAACCATTGGGTCCCAGCACAAGAACGGACTCCCTAGCTATAGGAGGAGATTTCATCTAGCACTGTTGCTAAAGGGCTCAAAAGGGGCAGCCTCTCACTGGCAATACGAGGAAATAAGGCTTCTATTCAGAGCTGGCAGGAAATAGATGAGAAAAAGATGCTGGCATCCACGGCACGGATACAGACGAAGGTGCACAGTCCCTGTAAGTCTCTGTTTGTCTGGCTTAGAATTCTGCTTTATAGATACAAGTACAATATTTTTGTGCCCTTAGGAGGACTATCTCATCTGTGATTTCTGTGTCTGAGATTTCTCTCACTGGGAATGTACAGTCACTCATACTGGGCCATCCCTTTGGGTCTCATTTTTACTGGGTATTCTGCTTAAACCCTGATGGAGACGCTCTACGTGAACTCTTCAGCTTAATAGGCAATATACATGTAAATGTGTGGCTTCATTTTCATTGTTTCTTTCATAAATCTTTGCTGTGTTGGACGCCACACTCCACCCCGGGTTAACTCTTCTCCACAGATCTGAGTCAGAGTGTGGGCTCCAGATCTGGCAGCATGTTCATGAGGCCCAAATTACTGATGTGCGCTGGGCAATGACTTTCTGCTCACTGAGCCTCTCAGAATATATATATTACTCAAGCTATAAATGCTCGATGTGTCCTATCTACAAAGACTGGCTGTACTTCCAGTCTGAGACTATATTGATCTACCTGCTGGATGTTACGATTTGTAGAGAAGCGTTTTAGGAACCGTATTGAGCATTATTTCTATGAAGTTTTGTTTGCAGCCAAGAGAAATGAACATTGAATATGTTTCCTGAGATACATTTGGACAGTCATATTTCACTCATTTCTAAAAATACTGTGTAATGGGAAGATATATTTCTGTCCAAGAAATACATTATTTATAAGAGTATCTCAGGTTCATTGAGAAATTAATGAACACCATTGATATATTCATTTTCTGGTTAATATTTAACATTCTCAATTTTATGAATATCTACTTAAACTTCAGTCAAATAAATAATTCAGCATTAAACAGCAATTATGTGATTTTATCATTTATCTCTTCAAACATTACCTCTCTTCTGCATTACAATCTGCTTATTTAAATATGAGGAGGGATCCTAAAGTATCGCTATTTGTAATCCCTGTTGAGAAAGATCTGTGTCTACAGAACTGAAGGTTAAAGAAAGGTCAAAAATGTTTTGTGTGAAAATAAGAAATGGTGAGTTTTTGATATCTGCAATAAGATATTATGACTGACAATGCAAATATTGTTATTATATATTCACCATAAATATAACTGAACATCACACATTCCCCCTTTTGGTGTATTTTCAGCAGCTCTTTTGTTATGTAATTAACCAGAGTTGGCAAGTAATTGCCAAGTGTGGAGACTTCCTCCAACTTCCTGTGGAAGGAATTTGATTTCTTTTTTTTTTTCTTTTTATTGAGGTTATTGGTACAATCTAGGTATACAATACAATTACATTCATCATTGGGATTCTGTACCTTTACATAATAGGTCTTGATTCTCATTTTTCCCCTTGTCCCTGCTCTCCCTTCATCCCCTCCTCCCCTCCCCATTTACAAATACTTTATTTCCATTTTTTCAGTTTCTCATATTTTTTTCCTCTCCCTTATTACCTTTCCCCCACCCTTCCCACTTTCCTTACACCTTTAGCCCTTTACTTCCTATTTCACATTATTATCTCATTAGGATCCTGTGTACTATTATAGTTTTTCACACCAAAGAAACTATTCAGTATTTCAGTTAAAGAAATCTCTATATGAACATTTGCTGTTGTCTGGATATTATTCTTTTCTTTGTTTTTTTTTTTTAATGGAATGTGCTGAATGTCTATAATTTTGTTCAGATGACTGCAAAACCAGGAATTTGATTTCTAAATAAATGAATTGTGCCGGGTATGCCTGTAATCCCAGCACTCGGGAGGCTGAGGTAAGAGGATCACTGTGAGTTCAAGACCAGCCTAGGCTACATAGTGAGTTCCAGATGAGTCTCAACTACATAGTGAGACCCTATCTCACATAAATAAATAAATAAAATAAAATAAAATAAATGAATCGCGTTGCCCACTGTTAGTTTTGCTCTAGGGCTCTGGGTAGAGGTTCAACACACGAGACTGTGTGGACCTGGGGCTAGGCACTGTGGTAGGTTAAATAATAATGGCCTCCCCCAAAATCTATCCACATCATAAAGCCCGGAACCTGTGCATGGAACTTAACTGTGGCAAAGAGAAGACTGAAAATGCAATCAAATTAGGTATTTTCGGTTGGGAAATAACCTGGGTCATCCAGGTGGGATCTCAGAACAACTGAGTGCGGCATTATATGCGGGAGGCACAGGAGATGTGATGCCAATGTGACCACAGAGGCAGAGGCCAAAGGAAGTGTCCTCAGGTTCCAAAAGGCTGATGGCCACCCAGAGACGGAAGAGACAAGGAAGAGGTCCTCCCCACGAATCTCCGCAGGAGGAAGCCCTGCTGACACCTTCACTTTAGCTTCATAAGAATCAAATTTATTCTCTCCTGGAAAGAATACATTTCTGCTGCTTTAAGCCACCAAACGTGCAGTAATTTTTTTTTTCTGCAGCCACAAGAGGCTCATACAGATCGACATACACAGGATTTACACAGGAGTTACATGCCCAGCCACACTCACAAGCCAATGACTTTAGGATCACAGAGTGGACCTGTTTGTTTGCCTGTTTCTGCCAGATATCACAGCAGGAGGTCAGAACACAGCTCCTCAAAATGTACCTCTTTGCATTGTTCTGGCTTTGCCCCTTCTTCATCTGTAAGTCTCTCTCTCTCTCTCTCTCTCTCTCTCTCTCTCTCTCTCTTTCTCTCCTTGTTTGTC
>NW_022900913.1:6237757-6252332 GCF_012274545.1 Fukomys damarensis
TCTCTCTCTCTCTCTCTCTCTCTCTCTCTCTCTCTCTCTCTTTCTCTCTCCTTGTTTGTCTCTGTGTCTCTTCTCTCTCAGGCACTGACTTCGGTCTGCATAACAAACTTTACCATCCTTACACTCATTTACCTGCTTGTCCTGGTCCTGTCTCCCTCCCCTCACTTGTTTTTCTTGGATGTACCTACAAATGGTATCTATCGACTCTTGACTTGTAAGCTTCCACTTGAAATTTACCCATCTCTGGGTATTTCCTAATAATATGAAGTACATATTAATAAACTTCTGTTTGTTTTTCTCTTCTTCTGTCTTTTGTTCCAGGGGTCGCAGCCAAGGACTTGGAAGAGTAGAAGAAACATTGCATATTACTCCCCATCATAAATAGTGAATATGCAGTGGCTGGTGTCAGGACCTCGGAGGAGACGTGCGGTGACCCAGGGACACCGAAGGGCACCCCTGACACAAAGATAGAAAAGTGGCTGAGGAGTTTCCTGGGCATTCAAGGTTTGAGTGATGGAAGTGAGGAAATGAAGCCCTGGAGGTGAGAAACACACAACTGTGTGTCTGTACAGCAGGAATACAGCTCAGGATGGGCCAGAACCACACAGAGGACGTCGTGTGTGTGTGTGTAGGAAAGCTATGGATGAGATTTTTTTTAAAAGCAGATATTAGCAAAGTTAGATAGTAACTGAGAAAGAGCTCCCTGGGGACATCAGAAGGCCACAAAGTAGAAGTGAGGGGGGATCACAGGAGAGTGGTATGGAGGTCATCACAAGCAACTAGCAGGAAGGTGTGGAAAGTCCAAACTCGGCAGGGACAGCAGAAAAGGAACGTTGGTAGGTGGTAACTGGCTCCTCATAACGGGAAGGAGCTCAAGATGTACTGGTCTATAAAGACACCAATTCCCACCTCTATCCCCATCTGGGTGCCACGTACACCTCTGGGCTGGCTACTTTCCACCTTTGTGTGGATTCTAGTCTTAGAAAAATAAAACTATCCTTACGCTACTGTTTGAAGAAAAACATAATAGGAAAATAAATCTACTTCCAAAACAGCACAATAATTGGTGAAAAAAAAGAGACCAAGTGCAAGCAGTGTTTTGATCCTCACACATTGGAATCAAACACACTTTAGTTTATAGGCAATGAATTCTTGCTTTTCAAAGCAAAAGTAAAGAAGAACCAAGGGAGCAAAAGTATATTAAGCATACAATGGGTACTGCTATCATCATAAACATTCAAAGTAGTTCAGTTCAAGAATATCTTGTTAAAAGTCATGTTATAACGATTTATTTGCTTGAGACCCCATGACTGTGAGAGTCAAGTAAATGAGATGAATATATATATATTATATATATTTATCATATCATTCATCATATATATGATATACTATAAATGAGAGATGAAAAATGAGAAGAAATTTTTTATTTCTAAGACATTTAGCACAGCTAAGGAAATCTATATTTACAAGTGGAAAAATAAAAAATTTCATATCTACAAGTCTTACATTTCTCTTAGATTCTTACATGTTAGAAAAATCTGAAAAGAAGCATCATAAGCTTTTATATTTTCTATTTCCAAGGGACATTTCCTCTATAACCAATTTCAGAATTATTGCTAGAATTTCAGCTAGGCTCTGTTGCAATTAGAATTCTTAGCATCAACAGCCAAAGGCCAAAGCTACTCCCAAGGAACCCTCCAGGACTGAGTCTTATTTCTCTAGTTTTCATGTCTAACCTGACAACAGGACCAGCCTTCAGATCAGCATTGAGATGTTAACCGGATGCAACCTGCCCAGCAGAGAGCCATCAGCCAAGTGGAGCCACACACTTCTCAGTGTAATTGCTATGTGGAGGGACAAAGTGAGAATAGAAACCAGAACCAACACTCAACAGTAAAACTCCCTGCCAGCGCTGCCAGCAAGACTCAAAGCAGAAATGACTCTGGAGGGGCTCAGAAGAGAAGGAACCGTTTCTCACTAGCAAAGATGCTTGTGTTTTTCTGTCCATCGTAGCTCACTCGGTCCTCCTGGGGAGCTGTAACACCTGTGTTAGCATCACGTTCCTGTGAGCCAGGCAAGTGGGACAGTGTGCCACAGGCTGCCCTGCTCTCACACTGAGGACCTGGGAACTGAACTCAGGCTGTGGGGCTCTGGGTTCTGTCAACTTCATCCTGGTCTGTGGTCTCCTCTGGCTGAAACCCTCCAGATTGCTAATTCTTTCCAACCTCACCAGCATCCTCTCATAAGATTGGATTTGCCTGCTTTGAACTTGTCAAAATAAATAAATAAATATGCCATTTTTAGTAAAACAGAAAGACCCCAAGTAAGGGAATGGCTAGAGAGGTGCACACCTCTTTGTGTCTTCATTGAATTCTAATAAAAATGCATAGGATTCCAGTGTTGCTTCCACATCCAGTCATCCATGTGATGAAGGTGGATGAAGTTTCTCATTTCAGATTTGTTTCAGATGTGTGCTATAAGCGTACACAGAAAACACAAGAGTGAGCTTTAGTTCTATCCCTTGGGACTTTGTGCACTTATCCAAATCCAAAAACAACAATATCAAAGAACTAGACAATGGGCACATGACGGTATTATTAGGAATAAATGTAGTGACTTTTAAAACTAGAAATTTAGAAGACAAAGTGACATTCATCCCCCTTGGACTAACCCATCTTTCTTTGAACACTGATTCCATAATTCTTGACAGTTTCTTCAGCAGTTCTGGAAGTACTCTTTCATTGGTTTCTATAGTTGTGCTCTCAAGTCTGTGCCAATGTTCTGAATCCATTCAATATGTTTACCATCAAGGCCATTTGACTGTGGGAAAAGAGCCAGAAGTCGCATGGTGCCAGACGTGGTGACTAAGGTCGATAAGGATGGACCACATGTTTTAATTTGGTAAGAACTGCCATATGTTTTGAATCAATTTGGGACATTGAGGCAACTGCAAAGTCAGAAAGAGGACTTCAGAACAGTTTTAGAAAGTGGCAAGAAAGACAGGTAACTGTGTGTGAAGCTCGGGGGTGTATTTTGAAGATGTTTAATAGCAACCTGTCTTCTGTGACAGAATTTTTAAAATTTTTATTTAAACATGCATTGTATTATTTGATCATACTGCATATGTGCCTGTGCAGTCAAGTGAGAATATCATCACATATTATGATACATCAGGTTTTAGGTAAAGATTATTAAACTCTATACAAAGAATTGCAAGCAAAGTGATAGTCTAAACTTAAATTGCTATTTTATATTACAAAAATAAAGAAAAATGGTTCCATGTGGATCACAAGCTCATGAACACCTAGATCAGCAGAGCCTGTGTCCTAGAGATGGTAGGAAAGCAAAACCAAGAACGCATGTGAAGTCCCAATGCAGCCTCTGAGAAGCTATGTCCCTTTCTTGAGAATGACAAGTGCCCACATGGGATATGGAATCCAGTCATATCCTCTTGGCTGCAGGGCAGAGTCTTGGGTGTGAGGGCCACAGAAGAGATGGGAAGAGGAGCCCTGGGCTGGGGATCACCGCAGTGCACCCACTGTGCACGCTCTGCACCTCTTGGCTTTCTCATCTGCTCTCCCCAGAACATCTCTCTTCCTTGTCCCCAGACAAACTTGCTGTCCCACTGCTGACCTTGTGCTGAACTAACCAGCCCTCTAGAATGGCCAGGCTGACAGTTAACACCCTCACTAAACACTGGCCTGGGCGATGGGTAGGTGCTGAATTTTATAGTTAGTATTACTGGGGAAAATCAGACCTTAAAGGAGCTCCCAGAGCTCTGGAATAAGGAAAAGTAACAGTTTTCTGTCTCTTCTTGTAAAACCTACAAGTCCAGTAAGGCTGAATTATAAAGAAAAGCCGTTTTTCCTTCTTCATTTTTCCAAATATATTAACTTTCCTCTGTATGTTTCTAGGCACGTTGTCACTGAAGACTTAATAAATTATGATGATAGATAATTACAACTCTTAATTATTCTCTTAGGATTATTAGAGCTGTGAAATCAAGCCACATGTACATACATTCAAACAGCAATTATAAAATATTTAATTGTTTTTTCAGTTAGAACAGATTCCTACTTTTGAAAACTATCGCTGGCCCCAATATATTCAGTTGTCTTTGCATACTGAGAGATTTTATAAATCAATCTACGACCATTTGTTATACTTTCTATGGTGGTCTGATGATTATTTTAATCTATTAGACTTGTGTTCATACTGATACACAGTCACAGCGATTTGATAAATGCATAATGGCCAATTTTGCAATTATATGTGGAGATTTAAAACTATGGATATGACAAGTCCAAATGGTACAAAATCTCAGAATCTTATCATTTTTAGACATTGGACACAAGCCATTATATAAAAAAAAAAGGACTTTTCCTGGACCGTTTATGCCAACTTCTCCTCTTTCTTTAAAGAACTACAAGTGTTAAGAGAAACTAGTAGCATTAGGAAGTAGCTTTTATACTGCCTTTACATTCATGATAAAAAAAAAAACTAATGTAATAATTCTAAGATGAAAAAGTAAAGTTTCCCATTTCCCATGCCAAACATTAAGGACATCCCTTCCTTAAGACTCATTTATGTTTACTATTAAAATATTCACAATACATGAAATATATAGGGAAATCCATGTCAGCTGATATAATCATTTTACTAGTTCTATGCCCAAAAAAACATGTCAAAACAGTACATAACTATTGATCATACTTTTATGAATTCCAGGTTTAACTTGTAAATGTATTCAACTAGTATTTGCTGAACACCTACTAGTGACTTCATTTTAGGATACCCTGTAGTTTTCTGAAGTCTCCTACATTCCAGAAATTCTTAGTCTAGGAAAGACAATGGAAAAGTAATTATGAGACAACATGAGAAGCAAAAGCATACACGGTATCCTTAGGTATGCAAGACAGATGGGTTTCAGGAACCCCCAAATCTGCATATATCTAGTCCCTATATAAAATGGTATAATATTTGCACAGAGTCTATACACATTTTTCATATACTTTAAATGATGTCTGTGTTACTTATAATACCTGCTACAAAGCAAATGTTATATAAGGATATACTGTGCTTTTATTGTTCAAGGAATAATGACATGAAAAAGATCTGCACCTGTTCTGAACTGATGACCTTTCACTCCAAGGATTCGTGATCCTCAACTGTTTGAACGCATGCACAAGAGAAGCCAACTACATCTGCGGAGCACAGATGAAGGAACATAATGGTAGAGAAGATGGGAAGTCTACAGACACACTCAGCTCAGTAGCCATCTGAGCAGGGAAGGAAGAAAAATGTAAGTTGTGGCGGAAGAAAGACACAAACGTTTCCTGGGAAGAGGCAACAGCATGTGTAAACACCATGAGAACCAGAAACACATCTCATGTTCAGAGAACTGTAAGAAGCAAATACAGAAAAGTGGGAACACAGAAGTCTTGAAGATTGAAAGGTAAGGAAGTTCAGGCCAAACAGTCTTCAATCGTGTGCTTTCAAAATAGGATCTTTTTTACTTCAGCATTTTAAGTAGTAAGGTAATTCATAGCTTGGATATATTAAGACATTAACCACAATCTGAGGCAGGAGAAACCGAGGTGAGGAGCGTTGCTGCAAATGACTGTCCAAGGTCAGAAAGCACTGGAGGGAGCTGGGGATTCTGATAAGACTGGATGGGCAGTTTAGGGGAAAAAGGATTACATGTGTGAGGGAGTAGGAAACAATTCATGAAAGGATATTAGGTAGTTTAAGCCCCAGGGATAAAGCCATAAGGTTGGATTTAGAAAATCACGTGGAGGGCAGAGTCACTGCAGACTGGGAAGAATGGGTTGGGTGTGCACTGAGATGCCACTGACCCAGGCAGAGACTACACAAGGCATCCAGTGCTCTGGAGCTACTATCTGGAGACCCAGAGGCCAGTTAGAGGTACCCCATCCATCCAAATGCTAATGGGGATCTAAAAATAAGCTCTGTTCCAGAAAGAACCTGGCTTGGAGATAAAGACAAAGCCCTGTTTATCTTTATCTGTGTATTTGCCCTTGCTTGAGAACAAGAGGGATATAGTGATTCAAGCACAGAGGAATGTTGTGTTTATGCCACCTTTTGTTTTGTTCTTTTGTAGAGGAGGAGTGAACCTAATGCAAAGACATTCCATGCTTCACAACCACAAATCTGCATTTGATGCTCCTGGCAGCATAGGTGGTTACCACATGAAAGTTTGGGTTACATTATTAAGGGTATGACTAAGGATAACCCAAGACAGTGCTGAAAATTAATCTTATTCAGCGTGAGAAATATTTTAACACCAACACAGATACACATGGCTTGGACTTTCACATTTAATCTTATTCAGCGTGAGAAATATTTTAACACCAACACAGATACACATGGCTTGAAGACTTTCACATTAAGATTTTTTAAAAAAAAAGCGCTCTACAATTAGCTCTCCTGAAAAACAGTGCAAATTACCTATCTTGGCATTTAACAATCTAAGCATTTTACTAGTGTTCTCAGTAGTGGTAGCCAGAGTTATAGATCTACCTCTTCCCTTGGACTACATCTGCCCAGCATTATGTCACCATCACTGGCTGCCTGCATCAGTTAGCTTTCCCATCACTAGGACACTACAGGCAACACCTACAATTTAAATAAGTTTAATTTGGCTCATAGTTTCTGGGGATTCAGTCCATGGTCATCTGGCTCCAAAGCAGAAGCTCTACATGGAACAGCCTGGCAAAGCAAAGCTACTCAGTTCATAGCAGCCAGGAAGCAGAGCAGAGGAACAGCACCAGCTGAAGGGGCCAGCAATCAGATATAGAACTCAAGGCCACGCCTTCACAATCTACCTGGATATGTCCAAGACGTTCTTTACTAATAATCTTCCGGTTGGCTCTCAAGCCAGTCAAAGGCACTACCTCCCATACCACTGCATTTTCATTCTTGGAAGCACATTTACCATGTTTCAGTACTTTGCTTAATTATTAGTTGGTTAAATGTTTGTCTCCTCCAACTATAACAATATTTCTGAAAGAATGAAGTCATTCTTTTTTGTTCAGCAATATTTCTTGCACTCAGGAGTCTGACTAGCCTACAGGATAGTCTAATTAAATGTGTGCTGAATGAATGATGAATCTGGGAGCACCTAAAAGATACAACGACTCTACTCTTAGTAACTTTCTGACAGATGATGTGAATTGCAAGGCAAGAGACTTAACTCATTTGCCATCAGATGGACCTGGTTTATAGATCATAGATTCATTTTATATTTCTGAAATTAAATTTCAGAAACCCATCTTGCCCAGCTCTACGATGGCCATGACAGTCCCTATCCTCTTGGCTTACTGTCCTGAGAGTCAATGACCTGGTTATTATTATGCTCTGTAAACTCAACAGAAAAGTGAACCAGCAGGAGCAACTGGGCCTGGAATCTTCTGTCTCCTTTGGTTACTGGAGAGTTCATTCTTGCCACCTAAGGGTTGTCTGGCTCATTATGCAGCTGTCATTTAACGGGCTGGGAGTTTCCACCTGTCCTTAAAGAGTTAGGCATCTGGCAATAATCAACAGAAGGACTCTCATGCTGCATGATACAGAGAGAAGGCTTCTTGTCATCATCTCCATCACCTAATAGGTGTTGCTGCCTCTCACTGTCATCAGGTGATGGGCTGCATGGATCGTTGGGGAGGGAATGATCACACAACCATTCTACAGTGGAGATTAAACCTCTGCCCTTCAGCAAAACAAATTATTTAAACTATTCATACACAGTCCTTTTTGATTCTATATTAAATTTCACTGAAAGTTGATCCAATGAAATAAAAGCTTCCAGTTCATCTCTGACAATATCCATGCACACAGGACTGGCATTCTGTATGGTTCTAAACAACTGACTATAACTTCTCCTTGTGACCAACAGGTCAGTGGGCAGTTTAAAAGAAATGAGGCCCGTCGCCTCATCCATCTTCTATCTGGTCAAAAAACACACCTACAGATTCACAGCTACAGCACAGGAACCGTTCAGTAAAGCTTCATGGCGCTGGCCATGGCTTCCAGACGTTTTGTATTGTTGATGGCAAGGGCATTGGTGGTACACGGCACAGGATTTGGAAATGGGCCACTCAGGAGTGAGCAGAGTGAGGTCACTCTCCCCAGAAACCCAGGCTCCAGGAAGCAACGAGAAGCCCAGCCCTGAGGCTCTGACCTACTGTCTCCCCTGGACTGAGTGTTAAAGTTAGCTGAAAAAGGGCCGTAGGGGAAAAGCCGTCAAGCACATCATGCTGTCATGTCACTAAATTAAAATAGAAACAGCCCTGTTGATTTGGGAGACTGTCAAGGTGACGAGGGAGACGCCTTACTCTCTTCCCTTCAAACTGGGTCTTCAAATGCTAGTTTGACACACAGCCACATTTTAAAGTAAGTTCTTAAACTAAAAGTCTCAGGGAGCCACAAAAGTCCTGGTTATTAGCTTTAAAAACTATTGATTCAACTCAGTCTCAGGATTAGTTTTATATTACCTAATGAAGATAATTCATGGATGCTGCCAATCAAGGGGGCAGGAAGAAACAGCAGGCCTGTCAATTGAGCTGTCTTCCCCCTTCAGGCCAGAGGGCAAAGGCAATAATGTCCCTGGGTCTCTGTCACAGAAGAAGACCCTGGTCCGACTGCCCTCGGATCTCTGGCTGTGGAGAGCTTGGAGGAATCCTGGCTACGCGCTGTAGTCCCGTCTTTCTCTTTCCCTCACCTCTGCCATTGTTTACTGACTACAAAAAATAGCAACAAGGGCCGGCGATTTAGCTCAGTGGTTCCACCACCTGCCTTGCAAGTGTGCAAGGTCCCGAGTTCAATCCCAGGTTCCAAAAAAAAAGTAAAAATAGCACAATTACCAAAGGGTCTTGGTGAGTATAAAAGATAATTTATAAATGTGGTCTAATACAATGCCTACATACCCTAAGCTGGTAAAATATAATTACTTTAATTACTCAAAGAAGTGGCCTTTTTAATCCCATCTTAATCCTTCTGTGATGTCTTTAGCTTAGAAACACAGCTATAATAGAAGAGAGAAATGCAAACTTCTTTTGGGCAAGATGTGTTTAATATTCTTAGAAGGTCCATAATAGCAAATATTTCCACACGTGTTCACCAGAAATTATCCTTTGCTTTGAGGGAGACTTAAAAATAAAATTTCAACCAAATGCTTGTGGAACTCCAAACGAGTGGAAGAGCTAAATCCATTCAGTCAGTAAAAGGGGGGAAGAACATGCAGATGTCTGCCAACAACAAAAAAATCTGCTCAGAATATTAAGTTGCTTATTGTAATATTTGGAGAAAGCTGGAATGAAGCCATGCATTAAGAATTTCTGAAAATTTGTTACCAACGGAAACAACAAAACTCACACATGAGTATTTTCTGCTGTTTCCCAAGGCTCCTGGAATTCATTAGACACTGTGTCCTAACCTTCGGCATTCACCTGTGATTTAATTTTGGTTCTGGCATAAGGGCAGAGAACTGATCACGAATGACCATGATGTGTGCCCAAGTGGCCACCTGGAGGGTCAGGTCACTCACGCTGGTCACTTCAGGAGTTTTAAGCACAGGGACTGTTCTCAAACAGGAGATTCTCACGTCCTGAGTTTCTCCATTCTCGTGGCTATTTCTCCATGTGTGCTCCTTCTAGACAGCAACCCCAAAATGCTAGGACAACTTATTTTTTTCTCAAACACATGCATCTCATCTTGCCCTGTCTCCCCCACAGAGATTGATAAGAAGTAAACTGATCTGGTAAATCTATTTGAGTTATTGCCATTAAGTTAAACTGAGGAGTGGAAGGACTGGGGATTTAGCTTAGTGGTTCTGCCGCCTGCCTCGTAAGCTCAAGGACCAGAGTTCAATCCCCAGCACCAAAAAGAAAATCGCTACTGGAAATTCTCACATGGTGGCAGGGTGCCTACTTGCTCTTAAGGAAATTCAAATTGGTAAGGAAATATCTAAGGAGACCCAAATTCAAATCTACTCTGGGGAAGCATGTTAACGAGACACAATGAGAGCACAACTCAGCACTAAGATAGATTGCATTAGCTTGGGTTTATGTCTACTACTTATGTTTCAAAATATGTCATATTTTATGAATCCATTTCTATAAACCATGAGGATCGTGGATTGAGAATAAATATAATAGAAAGAAACAGGAGTCAGGAAGGAAGAGAAAGGAAAAAAGAAGCCCGAAGAAGAGAAATGGACACAGTCCACGGAAAGAGAATGACAAGAAGGAGGAGGAAGTGGGAAAGCATCACAGCACTTCTCTTCCAAGTAAATACCACATGTTGTTTCAAGCCGAAGTCTAGAATGATGTAATAGCACTTGCAATTAAAATAGGGACATACACAGGAGGGGGTTAGCTCAGCAAGGTGCCTACTGCACAAGCACAAGGTATGGGGTTCGATCCCTGATACCAAAAAAGAAAAAAAAAAGTTTCATACACTGAGGGAAGAACCTAATGAAGAAGTGAAGCCCAGTGTCAGTGTCAACTAAATTCCCTGAGTAGAAAACACTCCAAAGTTCCCAGCTTCAAGCTTCTGGGCTTAGGAGCCTGGCGTTCTTGAGCTGACACCTCCCACCTTAGTCTTCAGTGAGACCAGGGGTAGAAACAGAAAGCAAGAAGCCCATTTCTGGGCTTATAGTTTTATATATTATATTTGAGGACAAAGAATACTATCTTTTTCCAGGTAAAGGATGTCACACTTCAGTATACAACCCCACCATTCAACACTACCACTGTGTGATGTTTGAGAGACTTCTGCACGAAGGCTGGGGAGAGAAGGGGAGATGGGACCGCAGTCAACAGCCAAGTACCTCTGCCTTCTAAGGAAGTTGGCCCTTGTCCTGAGCACCCAACAAGTGATCACGGACTGACCTTGTCTGAAATTCCTTTGACTCTCACTCTTGGGATTTGTCACTGGACAGCATGTGCATTCTAATATTTAGGAAGAAAGTAGAGCAAAGTATTATATTTGAGTTGCATGACTGAAACTGAGTAGCCTTTAATAAATGCATTTGCTTTAAGTACATTTTTGGCCCCAGGCATTGGGATGTGAGCCTAAAACTAAGGTCCGATCCACCACTATGTGCTTCCTCAACACCAAAGTGGAACGGGGCCCCAGGGGTTGATCTTCTTCATGTTCCCTTTCTTGCAGCTCTCTCGGGTGAGCTCCTCTGCCCAAACAACCCTATCAATGGGACCAGTGCAGTTTCTGCTTCTCCCTAAGAAGAGTACTTGGGATGCAGCTTCCCAAAAGCCCATGGAATTGATTCCAAAAAAGCCAGCTATGCCCTCCTGATGCTGTGGGAAGCTCCAAAGCTTCCCACATCACTGTTCTTCAGGAAGACCCCTGTCCCGTGTGCGCTCCTCCCACTGCCAAGTGTGAGCATCTCATCTGCCCAGCTTTGGGTTTCTGTGTACAGCTTTCAACGAAGCCCTATGCAGGGGATCCCTGCCTCGTACACAGGGTGCACATGGGGCAATTAAAGCAGGCATCATCTCGCAGGCTCCAGTGAGCTACAGACTTGGCTTCCTGCTGGGCCACTGCAGGACCCCCATCTACCCACCCTGGAAGTCTGGGGTCCAGACACAGAGCCCAGGGAGCACTGCCTGGCTTGCCGCCACAGTCCCAGGGCATGTCACGAGCTTGGCCCGAGTGCCACGCTTGCACGAGTAACTGGCATCTCAAAGATGCTGAGAGGAGAAGGAAGGGCAGGATTCGTGGCGGAAGACCAGAGAGGAACTGCTAACTTTTAATATTTTTTGCCCCATGGCCCTTGAGCTTCCATTCCTCCCCACATCTTCTCCCACCACCACAAACAAATCCATTTATCTCACATTTTCCAATCTGCCTGTGAACAAAGAGTATCAGTGCTGGATGCCATCCTGCCTGAGGGCATCTGTAGGGAACTCGCCCCGTTTGCACCTGGGAGGGCAGGCTGATAATTCCAGAGGAGAGAAGGGTCCTGCACAGAGTTCTGTGCTGTGCTTTGGTGTCTGAGATGGTGCAAGATGTCAGAGGTAACTGGGGCAGATTTCAGAGCACACCAGAGTGTTGGCACTTTCTAGGCATCCTACAAATAGATTCTAGTGGCAAAGCTCTGCTTTTATGTAAGATTAATAGAGATTCATGGAAACACGACTTAGGTGTGCCCTGTTACTTGCAACAATCTTTAGCACTCTGTGGCTCCATAAATAACTAGATATTACACATTTTCAAAATGTGTGTCATTACAATGATGCAATGCATAGCTGAATAAACCATTGTTGTTTGGAGTAATTTTAGACTAAATTTTAGACTACAGTGAAAACTTTTATCAAATTCCTAAGATAGTAGTAGAAAACAATATTTTATGTTGTAAGCAACACCCTCCCACGCTTGCAAGGAAGAATGTAGGAAGATGAAAGAAATAACTGAAATTACTTTTTTCTGTTGCAGAAAGTAGGAATCGTCAAACCATTCCTCTTAAGAGTGCTAGTTTAAACTGGCCCCAAATGCCCATCAGATTCCTGGCAACTTCTGGAGAGATCCCATATGACTCATTCCTATGCCTTCAGTAAGAACGCAGGAAAAATTCATGAAGATTCAACTATCTCAAAGCCACGTTAATGCAGAAAGTTTGGGAGGCCTCAGGCATTTGAACAACAAACTAAACAATACTATGCACCTATCTGAGTACAGAATAAAGGGGTGAGACTTCATTATGGACCTTTATTAAGTCCTTGGAAAACTTTTTAAGAACCCCATGATAGAGATCAAAAAAGGCAGGTTCAGTGAGGGTTTGGCCCAGCAAGTGCCTGGCAGAATCAAGGTGGGTCCCTGGATTCCTGGATCTTTCCACAAACCTCTGTGTCCACATTAGAAATACTGAGGTTCTTCCTGGCTTCCTCTTTAGAAAAGATTGTACTCTTATTTCATGTAAAAACTAAAAAGTTGAGCTGAGAATCCAGCCATCCTTAGCAGCTTTTAGACTTGTGACATCTAGTCTCAGCTAAATCCCTTCTACCTTCCTTTCTCACCAGAAGCTGGCATCCTGTCCAAGTGGAAACATCTGAGAGTGACAACCTCTCTTCTTGGAGCTGATCCCTGCAATTTGGCCCATTCTGTGCCAGAAGTCCCTTCCTACACTGAGCTGACATCCATCACCCCATTGCTTTCGCTCACTTCTACAGTTCAGCCCTGGGAGACACAGGGATCATTCTTTAATTGCATATGCATTTGTGTCCCTTCCCTGTTAATCGGCCACTTGAGTCTTTCTTTCTAGACCAGTGCACTGCTGCATCTCCTCTCTCGATTCCCCCCTCCGAGGGCATTTGACTCCGCTCACTGGCCTGCTCCCTTTCTGCTCTCATTCTGGTCAGCTGCATTTCTGAAGGACAGAAACCCACGAATTCATTAAAGCTAAACTGGCACACTGTCTGAGACTGTCTCAGAGCAATCTGGGACCCCGAGTGAGATGGGATTGCCAATGGAGGAGATGAGATTTGAAAAGTATGAGGATGTCTTCGTCACTTTGCTCCTTGCTGGGACAACATATGCAACACTCCAAACTTAAAGGAGGAGAGGTTTACTTTGGCTCATGTTCCAGAAGTTTCAGTCCGTGTTCAGCAGGTTTAACACCAAACAGCATGGCGGAAGGATCTGGGAGAGAAAAGCTGCTGACACCACAGCAGCCAGGAAGCAGAGTGTAGGGCAGAGTGAGGAGGCAGAGACAGAGACCCCATCAGGCCATGGCCCCAGTGACTGGCTGCTCCCGGCCCTGCCTCCTATCATCGTGTCACCTACAAGCCCGGGACTCAGTGACCAGCCAACAGCCGTACCTACGAGAGCAAGAGGCTCTGTGGAGGCTTCCAGATATAAACCACAAGAGTGGACAAACTGTGACCAGCTGTGGGGCATATATGGTTTCATGACTTTATTTGCTTTACCTATGCAGACCTCTGAGAATTCCTAGAATGAAAAAGGGTTTGTTTGTTTTGTGTCTAGGTGTACCATCCTAGAACATGCATAGTATTTCAAATATGACGGCACCCATCAGAGAAAGCTAAGGAATAACATTTCATACGATAATAGTATACACTGAATGATGGAAAACACAATTACTTCTCTTCAAGCCACTTAAATCTGTGGATTTGTGCTTGAAACATTCTGTCATTACCCACCCTTGATCAATGTATTTGGTGCTTGGTTTTTTTATTGATGATAGATTTACCCCAAAGGAAAGGCTTATTATTTGGCCCTTGACATATCATATCATACTGGTAGATTTTGTTTGTAAGAAGTGATGGACTCTCAGGCTGTCTATCCATTATTATTTGTGGGATGACCCACAAATAATTTCAGCAGACTGATGAAACAATGGGACAGGTATGCGGCTAGAAACTTAAAAAATAGACATCCAAAGCACGCTCTGTGAAGAAGATGTGGGCAGCTAGCAATTCAGTCTGTAAAGACAATGGAACAGAGACGAGACCACCAGGGCTGGAAACCCTCAGGGAAGAACCTGTAAAACTTACTTTTTAATATTTTTTTTTTTTTTTTT
>NW_022900913.1:6252537-6289823 GCF_012274545.1 Fukomys damarensis
TTTTTTTTTTTTTTTTTGGTATCAGGGATCAAAACTTGGGTCCTTGTGCTTATGAGGCAGGCACTGGAACCACTGAGCTCCCCAGTGCATATCCTTTTTTTTAAAGGAACAAAGTTCAAAATTGGCCAGTAAGTAGAAATGTAGTCAGACTAACCTGGAATTTGACTAAAGCTTAATTATGACAGAACTAAAATTGCATCCAATAAACATTATTTGTTAGCTCCTCCCAGCAGTCAGAGCTGACACAGAAGGCATATTGACATATTGAGTCCAGAAGTGAGACAAAGACAATTTGATGTCAAAGATTTTAACTTCCTTGCACTCCAGCAAATTTCATTTACATCACGCTTCATAAATAATTACTTTCACCACTTCAACAGATTGCACGGATTCATCATCAACTTTTAAAATGCTACTTTGTATATAGATATTCAACAGAAACTGTTAGATTTGTAATTACTTAATGTGTGGATAAATTTTGCTTCTCTGCACTTTAAACATGGTAATTTGTTTTTGAATTAGGTATATATCACTCTAGTTTAGAAATGATGAAAATTGCAAGATAACGCTAGTAAGGAATGCACTTATTTCACACAATTATCTTCTGGTATGCTAGGCAAAGGCATTCTTTGTCCAAGTTGTAAGATCTTGAGACTGAAGAGACAGCCAGAAATCCATCCCACTGTCAAGGCATAGATGGGGTGAATGCACTGAGAGAGGGATTCCAAGATGGGACTGAGAGCCTCATGCATCGAAGTCCTCACCTGCAACAAATCAGTGAGAAGAGAACTGTCCTGTTTCCCATAGCTGGTTCCAACAGAGATACCTTGGTGTCAGATGGAGGAGGAGACAGCCAGGCAGGTGACACAGGAGAAAGAGTCATACGGTCCATCCCCAGGGGCTGCAGGGACTCAAGTCCTCCATGTGCAGTGGACTGCCACTTGCACATAACTATGTAAGTTCTTGTGCAAATGTGAAACTCTCTGTAAATGAGTTAGAATGCCCAGTGCAAGGTCAATGCTATGCAAAACAGTTACTACACTGTTTTGTTACAGGAACAGTGACAAGGAAGGAAAAAAAGCTTGTATATATGTTAAGTTGAGAGACAATACTTGGTTTTGAAAATATTTTTGGTCTGCATTTGGTTGACTCAACAGATGTGGACCTTGCAAACAGGGAGAGTGACTGTTATTATCTCTTGCAAACAGAGAAACAGATAAAGCAATAGTGATGGTAAAAACAAGCTATTGTGTTGGGACTGTGACTGGTATCTGACCGAGGAAGATGATTCTGGAGATGGCTGTGGAATTCATAAAGAAATAAAAAAACACTATTCACGTTCTGGCAGTGTTTTTATTAGCTATATGACCTTGGGAAAATTAACTTAGCTTGCTTACCTGAAAATATGAGGAAAAAACAAATTCCTTAATTATCAAAATGTGGTGATAGTTCAAAAGAGGGTAATGTTCTTGAAAATACCGTTATCACTAAAACAACAGAAACATTGTGAATGAAGCTCTTCTGCAATAAAGAAAAGAGGCGTAAATACAGAATGTAAGATTTTGTATAATACTGATCTTCAGGTTTCTGTGCTGTACTTCTACACAGATTATATTAAAATATAAGGTGAAAGCCAAAAATACACTGAATGTTTGGGTTTTATAAATACATTACAATAAAAGACATCCTGCCATTAATTCCCCTCAGAATACTCCCTGAATTTCAAAGTTTTTGGTTTGCCTGGCTGGGAGGAGGATGGATACCAACCGTCCCAGAGGGTAGAGGCCAGGAGGCTGCTACAATCATGCACTGCACAGAACAAACCCCACCCACTGGGTCATCTAGCCGCACTGTTAGTGACGCCGAGGGTGCAGAACTCCAGTTATGTAAAAAGCAAATCCTAGATCCACATGGTTTTACTGATTACCTATTAATTTAGTGTTTGACAGAGATCTTGAAGGACAAGAAGTAATATGTGCATTATCACAGACTCTTTGATTACTCCACAGGGTAAGGCAAAGACAGCCATGAAAACTGACCAAGAGGCACCAAGATAAACAGGTGTCCCTGACAGGGAGGCAGACAGCTGAGTGACATTCCTAAGTCCCAATCCCCACAGAACACAGAAACCTCTTAGGTGAAGTGAGGGGCAAGAGCTCACATTTCCTGTGACACTGACACCTGAGTGCAGTCAAATGAGGTTCACTCTGAGGCACACAGATAGGTTGATGTCAGACATATCTTGAAAATATTAATGAGCACAGACAAAATTGCACAGGCGTCAAATAGAGGAAAAGAAAACAAAAGTCATGGAACTAAGAAAAATGAAGCGCAGGTGAGGCTGAAGCTGGACAAACATGAGGCCAGAGCTGACCCAAGCAGTGAGGCCTACGACCACGGCAGGGGGTCAAATAATGAAAGGAAGGGGACAAAGTTCTACAGGAAATTACTGGAAAAGCTGCACATTTCAACAGTTTCCATTAAACTCATAAAAGACACAGCCTACTCTCTGCATCATGGATATTAAAGGAAAATCAGCATCACACAGCATTATACATAGCTAAATCCACTTACTTTAACATTACATCTTGAAAACAAGAACAAAAATATTGCCATCTCGAGTGCCACATGGCACTGAGAGATTATCTAGTTTCTAGCAGTCCTAACTTGACAGGTAGAGAAAGTGACCCCCCAGAGGACCCTACAATGTCAGCAGAATGTTGTTTTATCAAATATGTATTTTCCCCATGCCTCACGTATACCTCCCCATTCCACAGAATCAATAAAAGCCCTAAATTCCCAGTGAAAGGCAGAAGACAGATGTATACACAGGCCCTGGGAACCAGTGACCACGTTTGCTTCACAGCAGGGGGAAGTTGAGGCTGTGGGTGGAGTCAAGTTTTCTAACAAGCTGACTCTGAGACGGAAAAGGATGCTGCATTATCCAGTGAGCCCCCCATAATCCCAAGTTCCTTCCTGAAGGGAAGAGGGGGACAGAGAAGCTGTGATGAAGGGAATGAGGCCAGAGGGACTCTAGGCTTGGCTTTGCAAATGGAAGGGCCCAAGAGCTATAAAATGCAAGGGACCTCTAGAGGCTGGAGAAGACAGCCAGTGACTCCTCCACCAACACCAGAATGGCCAGCTGGCCCACCCACTGAGGTTAGCACAAGTGGGCCCTATATTGAGCTTAGGACGTTCAGAGTAGTAATCAGTTCACAGCGATGAAAGCCAGGAAATGGGGAATCGATAATTGCTCCTCTCCAGTCTTAGATTTCCACTGCTCTCTAATCATCACTACAAACTCTGACACCTAATGCAACATCTGTTGATTGTGTTACAATTATGGGGCAGGAGGCTGGATTGACTGGGTCCTCTAGGAGTGACCTAAGCGTCCTGAACTGAGGTCACTCTTCAGGATTGGTGTCTGCTCCCTAACTCCACAGTGATTGCAGAGTTCAGTTCCTTGGGCGACAGGAATGATGCCCTGCTGCTGGAAGCTTCTCACCATGCCCTGCCACACAGAAGTTTTCCTCTCCAAGGTCAGGGAACACATCCGCTACAGCCCTTTCTGGAGACACCCGTGGTGAGGTCAAATCCACCCCGGAGATTTCCTTTTCTGATTAACTTAGTCACATCCGATTGAAGTTCTTAATTACACCTGCAAGGTCCATTTTCTGTACCATGTAAGCTAATCTAATTATAGAAAGTGATATCCCACCATGTTCACAGGTCTGGCTCACACTGCAAGAGAAGGGGTTATATAGGGCAGGTCCCCAGGAGGTACAATCCCAGGCCATCTTGGAATTCTCCAGAATATACTCTATAGCTGGCCAAAACAGGACCTCTGCCAGCTGGGACGTGCTTATCTCTAATCAGCTCCCCCAAAACAGGCAAGTTAGTGCTGTGTCCGTCCCTGGGCCTTGAGCAAGTTTAGACACAACACGTGCAAATGCAGAAATGTGCCTCGCCTCAGGGACCTTCCCCAAGTCACTCCACAGCTGCGTCGTACTTTCTCCGAGAGTGATCAAACAGTGCCGCAGTTTCGTGGTCCCATTAGGCACCACAGAACATGGGGTGCACGGAACTGAACGCCGTGCACCTCAATACACACGATCCATGGTTTCACACACACGTGCCTATGCATCCTGCATATCTCACGTGTACATACTCATTTTCGTTTCCTTCACACTGATCCTCCTGATTAAATTCTCCAATTGAAACGAAACCACATGGTAATGAACACCTAGCACGGCAGTGATTTCCAGTAGACTGCAAAACAGGAGCTAACACACAATTCAGAAAAAAATTAAGAGTGACGGGGAAGGCAAAAGGCCTTCGTTTTCGTAATGCAAGTTCACACCCAAACCAGCTTGCCTGAGAAGTGTCAATATAGACACATCCGGGATGAATTATGTAGAAAAAGCGGCTATGGGGGGGTTGACAACGAACCAGTTAAAAAGGAACAATGAGAATATAAATACTTCCATCGTTTTTCATAACAGCTTAGGCTGATTCAAAGTCTGTGCTATTCATTACTTGATCTTAACAATTGCAAGTGATGGGATATTTTCCCTTTATTTTCTGACTCTGGAACTCTTTCGTGGGGTAAAAGTTAGAGAAAATCACAAGCTTCACAGATTCCCTGCTCGTGGGCTGGTGCAGACCTCGGCAGCTCATATGGAAAATGAGGAACAGCTGCCTTATTTGTTCGTACAGTTTTCCGCTGGAAGAAACCTACCCATCCAGAAAGGATCAGCTTTCAAACGAGGCTCGCTCTGTGCCAATGCCGCACACCCTGCTTCAATGACCGTCCTTCTCCAGGGCTGAGGGAGAGATCAGCTCTCTGGCCAGCGCCTCCTCGGGGAACTTGCTGAGGAACTTGGCTGAGCCTGCAGATAAACCCTGCCAGCCTGGGGCACCATGCCCAGCAAGACAATGCCCACATCCTTCTATGCTAATAATAACTCCAAAGCAGACAAACCATCTGCAGTGGGTGCTAAATTCCTCATGCCTCCAACTGTGAGAGTCCCTTCCCTTTAAATGAAGCATTGAGACGCAATCCCATAGTTTCCTTCTCCTTCTAACTACTGTCTAGTAGGCCTGATACTCAAGAAGGCCTTTCTAGCCTCCCGTTAGAAAATATTCCTCCACAAATCACCCTGTTTTCATGATGCGACTGATCTCAAGATGTAGGTTTCTGTGAAACATTCTGATAATTTTGGGCAATAATTCCCCTTTTCTTGTTCCGGAGGGATCTCCAGGGGTCTCCCCGCATCATTTTGGAAGGCCAAAAGTACCTAGGCTGTTTCTCCCTGAGGAATCACCGGATCGACAAGAAACTCCCCAGGCTCTCAACATTACCATGCAAGATAACCGCATCACCCAACTCAAGCCCTTCTTGTCTTGTTAGAGCCATGAGTCGTGACGCTCAGTGGCACTTGGTTCTTCACCAAGCCAAAGTGCAACACCAACTTGCATATTTCTACAGCACTTGTTTCCGGGTGCCGGGTCAGTGCCTCTGCCAGCCACACTTCCAAGGACCGAAGGTGGCGCCCTCTGTCTGCTTGGAGGGCCGATCTCAATAGCACAGTTCAGGGGACTCTCAGAGCAGAAGGGAAACAGACCTTCTGGACCAGTGCAGGAGGCCTCTTATAAAAATTTTTGAGTCGGGGCAGGGGATTTAGCTCAGTGGTTTCAGCTCCTGCCTCACAAGCACAAGGACCTGAGTTTAATCCTTGGTACCATAAAAAAAATTTTTTTTTTTGTCTTGGAGGCTGAAGCAGGAGAATCACAAGTTGGAGAGAAACAGGGCAACTAAAGTGACACAATGAGATTCTGTCTCAAAATTAAAAATTTAAAAAACTTTCAGGATGTAGCTCGGTGTGCAGGTCCCTGGTTCAATTCTTGGTACCACTAGCTAGATAGACAGGTAGAGGAATGCTTTTAAAAACCTCAATTCAAGTGTTCTACTGAGGGCAGCTTCACAAGGAACAGAAGAAATGCTGTTAAAAAGTTCTGTGAATGTGCCATAATTCCAGGATTACACATTCCAGTCCAGCCTGGGGAATTTAGAGAACCTGCCTCAAACTAAAAAATCATAAAAGGCTGGAGATGCAGCTAGTGGTAAAGCACTTTCCTAGCATACTGATGGCCCAGGTTCAATCTCCAAACAAAGCAAACTACAGATGCTATCAGGGAAACTGAGGTAAGACTTATAGATTTGAGGAAAACCTACACATTTGATCAAAACATATTGCGAATGTCTGAATTTTAAGAATAACTAATGTAGGCTGGGGATTTAGTTCAGTGGTTCTGATGCCTGCCTCACAAGCGCAAGGTCCCCAGTTCAATCCCCCCCGATATAAAAAAAAAAATCAGTAATGTAAAGGATGCATTGCCATTAATCCTCCTTAACATCTCCCCCCAAACACACAGTGGAAATCCACTCCTCCCATCTCTTGCCACTTTCTGAAGCAGCTCTAGAAATCTTCCTTCCTAAGTGTCATTAGTTCCCCTGTCCTGTCTGCCTGAATGTCCTCAGTCAGTTCAAAATATTTTCTTTCCCTGGCCATTGTGATTTTGGGGAAGAGCCAGGCGAAGAGCCAGAAGTCCCATGGTACCAGACCCAGTGAACAAGGTGGAGGAGGACACACTGCAGCATTTTCATCTACCTCCCATTGGATGACACAGGGCAGCAGCACTCATCACAGTTTTGACAGCATCTCATAAAAACATTCATGCAGGAGGACTTCTAGAACTGCTCCAGAAAGCAGGAAGACCCATGCTGTGTACTTGAACTCAGGAGGAGTATTCTGAGGAGCTTTAATGGCACTGCCTTTACTGTATTAAATTTTTTAATTTAAACAGTCACTGACCACACATTTTGATTACACCTTGTACACACTGAATATTTATAATTGAGTGCATAAAGACTGAAAAACAGAAAATTCATCTCAGCAGACACCTGGGACAAAGCTGACCAGAACTGCCTGGGAAGTACTGGGTGACGACACATGTACCCCTCCTGAGTTCTGACATGGACCAGGCTCCCCCTGCACCCGGGAATCAGGGATGTGTTTGCACTCCAGCCTTTGAACCTACCCTCTTACTTTAGTTGCAACGAAAAGAATCACAAGTGATTGGTGCTTCCTACTTCCTGTCTACACATCTCTAGTACAATAAAAGACACAGCAGGTGATTTTGTTGGGCCACAGTGCAGAAGATGGGGAACTACTGGGTCATTTAACCCATTCCTCAGTCCCAGATTCCACCTGCTTCTCTCACATAAATGCAGCCAAATGTGCACACACGCACACTCAGGTGGAAGACTACAGGCATTCATTTTTCCATTAACCTGGGCGTGAACATAATTTGCAGAATGCCTTCTTTGTCATCCCTGGCTAAGGTTAATTAAATATCTGCTAAATGGTTTCAGTGTCAGGGACAGTGTCAAATCCTACTTGTAGGTATCACAAAATACAGTGGATATCATTTAATTCAAACAGAGTAGACATTTACCCAAGATCTGTTAGACATATGTTAATTCTTACAACCCAGTATTTCTTTATGCTGTGTAATTATTTGCAGAGGATTGGAACTGGGAGTATTTTTAAACTATGATTTACATTTAAATGTCAAAGATTTTATTATTTCATCTATAGCAAAGATTTATAACTTACACTCCTTTAAAAATGCCATGCTTCAAAAAGAAATTATAACCATATTCAAATATTTTCTTACTTTCACACAAGTCTTGGTAAACTACAGCTAAGAGGCCCATCTGGCCCCCACCTATGATTACAAGCAGAGCTTTACTGAGACAGGGAAATCTGTTCATTTATACGTTGTCTCAGGATGGTTTTGCACCACAACACAGCAGCGTTCAGATACAGCAGAGATCTAAAGGCCCACAAATCCTCAGAATTTATTATTTTGTTCTTTAAGAAGTTTGCCAAACCCTACTCAAGCCAAGTATGCAGAAATATTTTGAAAATGTTTTTCCTACGAACTCTAATATAAAAAATGTATGTTAGCACAGCCAACCAATAAAATCATATATTTCTAAATATCTATCTCTCTTCTAAACCACTGATGGAAGAAAAGAAGGTGTCATGGGTTTCTTTAAATGTCTTCTATCACATGATCATTCCCTTGCCATCAATGGTTTAGAAGAGAGACTGATATTTGGAAATACTGAAAAATCTTAAAATATACTCAGAGAACAGTAATGAAGGGTCTTAAAGGAAATGGGGATGCTATGATGTAAGACTCTTTGTGAAAGGCTTTACAAGAGGAGTGTAAACAAAGACATCAGTGGGGTGGGAGGAATGCGGGTTCCGATGGACAACGAGTGGGGAACAAGGGACACACAGAGAAGACAGAGGCAACAGAGAGAGGCAAACAACAGAGAGGGCTGCACCTGGGGCGGACAGGGTCTCAGCTAGGTCAGGGACGCCAGGAGCTCAGGGAGGAGGAGAGAATCCGGAGCCTGCCCCTCCCCTCCCTCTCCACAGACTCCTAAGGCCTTTGCTAGGGGCCCCACCCAAGTGATCTCTGGGCTAGGAGCATGTTAACAGGCAGGCAGGTTTCCCAAGAGCAAAAGGGAAAAGGGTGACCAGAAGAACAAGACAAGACAACCAGGAGGGGTCCGCTATCCTCCATGGACGCTGAAACAAGGGAAAAGGAGCTTGATATTTTTCTCAGTGGTGGGTACATTTCCAAACAAGTAGTCTCATGCATGAAATTCTTTGCCTACAGGTAGGACAAGGCTAAAGTGACTTTCTCCTAACATTAAAATAGAAACAAATTTACTGAAAACCAGTTGCATAAGGAAGAGGCCGGAACTACAGGGGCGTCTGGATGAATTAACCCAGCAGGGCTCATACACCTGTGTGAAAATAGACGGCGTTCACATCATGTGATATATGAAAAAATAGAAAGGAGGAAACAAAGCGATATGGATCAGGCAAGCATTCCAGTCCCAATCTCCACACGAAGGCAATCTATCTATTTTCTAACACTTGTTGTAAAATTTAATTAAATGTCTTTTGGCTACAAAGAGAATCCCAGTCAGCTGTGTAAGCCTGCTGCAGACACTGTCACGGTGCTCGCAAAGCACCTGTGTCACAACACTGCGCGGGGGGGGTCCCCAAAAGTGCTCCTCTCATGCCCCAAGCACCGAGGCTTGGGGGTTACCCCTCACCCGTGTAACCTCCTCGTTAACATGGTACAAGCACAAGCGACAGGAGTAGCATACTTTAACTGGAATTCACCTGTTTTAAAAGGATGGCAGAATGGAAGATACTGCAAAATGTTACTCTATGTCCTAATTGAACAGAAGTTTTCTTTAAATCTTGGTTTATTAATGATGACACATGCACATTTATTTAAAAGTAAATCTGTTCCTATACACAATCTATTTTGCTTTTTAGTTTAAAAACTATAATAAACAGATGCCTGATAAATAATATATCTATCCCACTGCAAGGCTATTCCTATTCATTTTTGACACATTACTTCTACAATCTTATCTATAAATTAAACAAGTTTTTGGTCAAAATTTGTCTAGCCCATTTCCATCCTCACTGAGTGACATCAAAATCTTGTGCTTGAAAATTTATCAATAATTTTTTTTTTGGGTACTGGAGATCCAACTCGGATCCTTGCACTTGTGAGGTAGGCGGCGGAACAACTGAGCTAAATTCCTGGCCCTATCAATAAATTTAAAAATGACTTTAAACATACTGAAACCCTGTGGAAACTTCTTTTAAAAAAATGTTGAAACCATGTATTAGATATTTGATAAAACATTTTTCTAAATTTCCACATAAGTATAGATGAGATTTTTAAAAAATTAATACACGTTTGCAGCATGAGAAGTTTAGTCTTCTTAAGAAGGTGGGTGCGCATAACACAGTTTCATTCTTTTTTTAAATCTCCTTGCCCTCCCCTCCTGCCTCCCTGCCTCCATAGCTGTCTCTTCCCCCTATTTTCTTTCCTGTTATCATCATCATTATTATTATTATTTTAGTTCATGATGCATGACGTTTACAGGCACTGTAGGTACAGAACATGTCTGAAACCTTTTTACCTCCCCTCCGCTCTGTCCCCTGGACAACTTCCCATTTGTCAAGGACCCACTTCTTGTTTTTTTCTATTAATCCCTTCTTTTGTCCTTTATGCATACTATGACTTTCTCAGATGAGAAAGGACATATGACATATAAGCTCGTGTGTCTCATTTATTTCACTTAACATTATGTTTTCTGGTGCATCCATTACTAATAAATGCTCTGAATCTATCCTTCTTTATACCCCAAGTAGTACTCCACTGCACACAGACACCACATTTTCTTTATCCATTCTTCTGGTGATGGATATATAGGCTGCTTCCAGGACTTACCAGTCATGAGTGCCGCTGCTATTGACCTGGGTTTGCATGTTATCACTGTGGTGTGATGTCTTTAGCTCTCTGGGGAAGACACCTAGAAGGGGAATAGCTGGTCATTTAGAACTTCTGATTTTAGTTCCTTGAGAAATCTCACGCTGAGTTTCACAATGACTGTACTTCTTTCTGTTCCCACCAACAGTAGAGGAGGGGTCCTCTTGCACCACAGCCACGCCAGCATCTGTAATTCTGACTCCTCGATGAGAGCTGAGATGAAATACTACCTTTGTGATAGCTGCATTTCTCTAATGACCAGCTATGAGGAACACTTCCTATGTGTCTATGGCCATTTGTACTTCTCCCCCTGAGGAGTGTTTCTTCATTTCACTTGCCCATTTCTTGATTCAGTCTTTTATTATGCAAGTCTGATTCTTTTGAGTTCTTTATATACTCTAGATGCTAAGCATCTGTGCAAGGAATAGCTGGAGTATTTTTTTTTTCATTCTGTAGGTTGTCTCTTTACTGCCAAAGCTTTCTGATTTGATGTAATCCCATTTTTGTTTCTTTTTTTAAGGAAACAAATATATGTCTTATTAATCAGGCACCACAATCAAAGTACACAGGTTTTCCCATCTAGTTTTTTTTTTCATTAAGTTTATTGGTACATTTTAACCATACAATATGATGACATCCATCATGGGGAATTTGTACCTTTATGTGATGTATTTTGTTTCTTATTGTTTTACCCATCCCCTTCCCTCCCATCAATCCCTGCTGTTGTTTCTTGTGCAACTGGAGTTCTGCTCAGAAAGTCTTTGTCCACATTAGCTTTTTCTTCCAGTACTACTACAGAATGAATCAGTGCCTTTGCACTGAGAAAAGGTCTGACTCTAAATTTCATTTTTTGTTTCTTTGGAGTATTTGTTTAGTTTGAAGACAAAGTCTCACCAAATTGCAACACTGACCAGTCTAACATCGAATTTAGAATCCTCCTGTCTCAGCATCCCAGAGTGCAGGGCTTATAGGTGTGTGCTAGCATGCTCAGATCTGAATGTCATAATCAAAAGCAAATTCATAACAGATAAACACCTCTTGGGGCTGTGAGCCTGCACCCAGCTGTGCGGAACCACAACTGGACTGAGGGAAACAGGGTCATCTCAAAGATGCTGAGAGTCAAAGCAGTCATTTCTTATACTTGTGAAAGCATTGAATCCTCCAGCCCCTTCACAAATATCTCCCACATTTACAGATCCATTCTGTGAATCCCCAGCCCAGAGGTGTTATTGCAATGGCCCCAGATGAGATCCCTTAAGTAAAATTCACAATCACAATAACACATATCAAAATGCATGGCAACATCTTGCAGAAAGCTTTATTCTTCTCAACAGGAAACTGAGATGCGTTGAGTTTAAGTAACCTGCTCAAGACCAAGTACTAAGTAGGCAGAGGGAGAGGGAACCCAGAGAGCAGACCAAACTCCCTTCTTTACTGTCCCTTATTAATACAGAATTTGCAGACAGAAGGGAAGATAAATTACGTTTGCTGAACTCCCATAAACCAAATGGAATTTTCAAAATGATTAACTGTGCTAGGATTCTTCCTTCATTTGAAAAATCAGTTTTCATGGTGCTTTATTAACAAAAGTGGGGACAGAAGATAACATTCACTGGAAATTACACTCATCCTTGAGTAATATAAAGCGTGATCGTCTGTTTGAATTTCACGGATAATTGAAAATGAAGAACAAGGTCTCATGGTACAGACTGGAGTCTGTGCACCTGAGGACTTCTGCCCTCGTAACTGGCAGAAATGTCTGGAGACACCATTGGCTGTCATCAGAAGCATGTGTGTGGGTACCACTGGTGTAGACCAGGTAGAGGCCAGCGATTCTGCTAAATATTCTCCAAACCACAGGGCAGCCCCCATGACAAATCTTGGTCTGGCCCCAGACACGGAGGCTGCCAGGCTGCAGAAAGTGCCTGAGCTGGGTCTTGACCCACCTCGGCTCTCCCGACTCATGGCCATCGTGTCTCTCCTGCTTGGAGGCCCTGGAGCTGCACCTCACACACCAGCAATTAATCATATGGTGCCCATGACATCACGGCATCCCCACCATTACCTTTAGAGGAGCATGAATCTAATCTTGTCAACCAGCACAGAACCCTCTTGAGCGCTCTCAGGTCTGTCTCTCTTGGCAGAATGCAGTGCACAAAGTCAGCACCAGCTATCTCTTTGTTAATATGATTTACCTTCTAATTTATAATTTCTTGAATACTTGAAATGAAAGGAAAGACTCAGAGCAATCCAGATAATTGCTTCCTTCTGAGAAAAGTGTTTTCATTAAACGTCCTGTACTCCTTAAAGGTTTAAGAAGCTATCTATTCCATCTCCTCCTTCAGAGATAGAGGAAAAACAAATTTTCCCTCATACTGAATTGCAAAAGAAAGTTGTCATGGAAGAAATACGAAACTGAACTTTTGAACGCGTAGTTGTCAACACTGCAGCTCTGACACCACTGCGTGGATAATCAGTAATTGCCGCACTTTAGCAACAGCAACGAATCTAGTGCGTGCTGTTAAATCCTGCCTAGTTGTTGATCTGTTTGTCACCATCTGCATTTATAGAATGTTTTCATTTCACCTCTCTTGCACTATCTGATCCTTTAATACCTTTTTCCACATTTTTCTTCCTTTCAAAACTTGAGACATTAAGATCAATCACTTATCTACCATATGCCTAATTTAGCCATACATCCAATATTTCAAGCTGAGAAAATTGCCAAATAGGTAATGATCTTCAGGTTAGGGGTGGAAGGGATGTTGGGTATTGTTTTGCATAAATCAACAATATTAAAAAAAGACTCATGCTATTAGCAGCTGTATTCCTTGTCTAGAAGAGAAATAAAGAGTCACTGGTTTCTTTAATTGCAACACGGCCACTGCAGTTCCTAATCCAGCTCTGTGTCTTTTCCCAGGACAGTCCGTCTGCCAACAGTAGTGTAAGCAAGTCGGCTGAAAACATATTTAATTAATCATATAATTGGAGGAAGTGGAGAGACATGAAAATGAAATGGAGAACAAAAGCGCAGATCACACACAGCAATGGAAGTTCTCCAAAGCTTCTCTCTGAAACACAGCCAGGCGCCCCCGGGCTTCCTGCCACACATCTGCCATGCAGGGGTCCGCACACAACCACCTCAGCTGGTGTTTGTTGCAGCCCTCGGGACAGAGCCTGGGAAGAGTCGCATCTCCTTGGAGCTCCTCACACTCCTGAAAATCCTCCTGCCAGGCATCAGCAAAGCCGCCGGGCCGGGGCTCAGTCTTCACTTCCGGATGCCAGGAGATGGACACCGGAACTCTTCTGCTCTTCCCATCCTACCCGGGCTCCTTCTGGCCTGACGATGTCCTGCTTCAGTGTACGCTGTCCCAAGCTCCCCACCTGGAATATCCGAATACCCAGTGCTGTCCTTGCACTGTGACAAATTCCTCATGGAATCACTGTGTCCCTCCCTGTTACCCTCTCAGAACTCCAAGCCCCACACCCATCCTCAGCTTTGTCCAGGACCTAGACCACCACCCAACGCACCTGACACCTCACACACATCTCACAACAGAAGGGGTTTCCAAACCAGCCAACAATCTAGCTGTGTTCCCAGACACACTGGTTCCACAAGTCATTCAACAGGCGTCCTATTACAGGGACCACACCATGTCCACAGCAGCACGACTCATGAGAGCTAACTCACACTTGCAGGAGGCCTAAGTGTTCACCAACAGATGGATGGCTAGAGAAAATGCGGTACACATACATCGTGAAGTATTATTCGGCCTTAACGGAAAAATTTCAGCTGTTTTCAGAAAACAAAGGCCCCATGAGAACACAATGCTAAGTAAAACAAGTCAGGCACACAAGGGTAACTATTGCATAGTTTTTCTTCTATGAGGAATTCAAGTATAAATAATTTAAAGAGCAAGATAAAAGATGACCGGAAACAAGGAGGCAGGATCTGTGGGGATGCAAGAGAATCTGGGGAGGGGAAGGAGAATCAAGGGAGATATGTCTGTGCACGGACTGTCCACATGAGTGTGTTCATTACGTACCAGGAGCAGGTACTAATGAAGTCAGTCGTGTTCCTCCCCTTTCGCTTCCCCTCATTGTATCTCTCTCCTCAATCTCTCTTCTAGCAGATTCGAAGCTGCCCTTGTAGGTGCCACAGGACAGCCTAGGCGGATGCCTCTGCCATCACTGGAGGACACAGGGGCCTCTGTCCCCACTGCCAGAGCCGACAGCCAGCCCATCTGCCTCGGTTTGAGCTGCCATTTCCCCACCTGCCTCATGCTGAGTGGGGTCTGGGAGTATCCGGATCACTGCTGCGGTACCACTGACATGCGGTGGGAAAGGCGCCTGGGTGGACTTGGGCCGCTCTGCTCTCATGAGAAGGTGCACCTCCCCGCCTGGCCTCTCCCTTCTCTTCTGCCTCCTGTCTGCCCTAACGGGAGCACTTCTCCCCAGACCCCCTCACCCTGCTGTTTCTGCCTTGGAGTCATCTGGCCGTGAATGAGAAAGTGACTAAGACACTGTTAACCCTGCCTGCCTGCCACCCCCCACCCCAGGCTCCTGTGGCTGCACCTGCTATTTATTTATTTATTTGTTTGTTTATTTTAGTACCAGGAATCAATGCTTGGGACCTTTCACTTGTGAGGCAGGCAGCAGAACCACTGAGATATATCCCCAGCCCTAGACCTGCTATTTTATAGACCTTGTCTGGTCCATCCTGGAATCCACAAGGTCCATCCTGGAACCCACAAAGCACCACTGACACCAGGATTCTACACTCAGGTTTGCAGGGTTCACACCCAAATTGGGGATTGTCATGACCTCAACTCCGCACTCAATAGGCGTGGAAAGGATCTGGGAATTTCCATTGCTAAAAGTCTGTTCTAGAGAACATGATGCTCAACAGATTCCAGAATCACTGTGCTCAAAAGGCCATAAGCCTCTTGCCCACTCTGTCATTTGTCACACTGATTCTAGTGGAAAAGGCAGGAAAGAGAAGTAAACTTCTTTTTGTGAGTTGGGGATTTCCAGTTTACAGATTCTATCTGATTTTCCGAATTAAGTGAAAAAAGAAAAGAGACAAATTACTCACAGAGAGTGCTTGGATCTTAGGCTTGGCAGCATTTCTTAATGGTTTAGGAGCTACGACGATGTTATGGGGAGAAGGCAGGTGGTGGGGGAGGAGGAGGATGCAGAGGAGAAGAGGGGCACCCCACACACTGTTCTCCAGCATTTATGGTGGAAGGTTAAGAGCACCAGGGCTGGAGCCCAGCAGCCTAAGGTCTAATCTGGAATGCACCAAGGCTAGAGACATGCAATAAAAATCCTTATACAAAAAATCAAAGTAAAGATGATTACCTATTGAGTAAGAGCCTCTAATAAGGTTAAATTAAATATGGTATGCCTGTTCGTATTGTCCAGCTGGACACAACATGACTCATATTAGCTATAATTTCCATGATACCCACAAGTTAAAGGAAAGTGTGGACTCTTCTTATTAAATATCTCCAGAGAATTTCACTGCATGAATCTGGGAAGATCTGAGTGGAAGTCTTTGTTCTCATTCAAATATCACACTATGCTTTCTTTTATTTAGGTAGAACCAGCAGAAATGATAGTCTACCCTTTGACAAATAGCAACCCTGTTCAACCAGTTGAACCGACACATCATTACTTACTCTTGCTAAAGGATATTTTAAGGAGAAGAATGACGATGAAAGGTTCTAATTCACCAAGGCTGCTATGCTAATTTAATAAGAATGTGCGACTGGAGCAGGGAGCTAGAGCATTAAACTCTCTACCAGGAAAGGAATAGTCTAAGAGAATAAAATGTCTAAAAAGGTCAGGGAGAAGGTTAGGAGTGCATAAAACAGAATTAATTTATAATCTCTACATCCATTTATAGGCATATCATGTGTCAGAGGCTGGCCAATCAATCTTCAAATATATTCACTATATTTAACAGTTTCCATCAAAGTGAAATTAGTCAAAAGCTGGTAAAACACGGTTTGCTTTGTAAAACAGCCAAGCGCAATATCTTCACCAGAGCCTTAGCAGCTCAGTGCGTGTGTGTGCTGTGACGTGATCTGCTAGGAGACACACAGCGTCTGTGAGTGAGGGAAGTCTCTCTGTTCTGATCAAAAAATTTTTCTTTCTACAAATGCACTGCTTAAGAATTAATGGACCTTGTGTGGTGGAATTCACTTCCAGTTGGAATGTTATGAAAAATTATAATTTGGGATTTAGAATTTGATGACAATGAAATTGTTTTTTAAAATAACTAAAATTTAAAGCAAGACAATGCTTCAGATTATTTCACTAGCCGCACACACTGGATATTTTCATTAAGACTGAGCCCAGATTTCTCCTCCTTCCCAATTCATTTTCAGCACATGCAGTCCTTTCATGTTCACTGTTCATAGTGCACACGATGTCTTTTGGTACAAATCCTTCCTCTGTTCTTGACCAACAGCAATGAATTTCAGACAATGTGTATTTGTTTCAGCTGGACCTCAGGATTGAAAGGGTTGTTTCAATTGTGATTTTCTTAAAAACAACTATTATTAAAACTATACCTCCACAGATGTAAAGTTAATTTTAAAAAGTCAACAGTGCAAGATCTCTGTACCTAAGGCGTATAAATGACAAAGCTTTATGGCATATCTACATTTATGGCTACAGCTGTATATATTCTTCAACTCCTCCACACGTGTCGTGATGAGGATTCCATGCTATGCCAAGCTGCCACAAGGCACGGAATTCTTATGTACGTTGTCAGATTTCATAATGCTTAAATGTCTTTTAATTACACTTTTACCTTTCATGCTTAAGCTTATTTTGACAACTTGTTTTTATTCTCTAATTACAAATGCGAATTTTCATTTTACAGATTCTTACCTCAAACATAAATATACAACATTATTCAGAAACCAATCGGATCCAAAATTAATACCTCATGATTTTCAAATTTCAGAAATAGTTCATGAAATAATACTCTCAGTTAAATTTCCTAATTTTTAAATTTCAGTAATGGTATGGGCAATAGTAATAGTAGGCTGGGAAAAAGAGATAAAGGTAGGGAGACAGAGACAGTATTTCTTATGTGCAAGACAGTATACTCCACACTTTGTGAGGAAAAGAGCAAAACGTGCAGCACTCTCCTCTGGGAGCCTGACCTGAATTATTGAGTTTCCAGCGAAATCTTCATGGCCTCCTCCAGGAGATAACTAAAGCCATGCATGATGGGAAAGCAAGAAAGGACAGGGTAGACAGTCAGCCTCACTGAAGGTCACCATGAGAAAATGAAAGGGGTGGGAAAAGACTAAAAATAGAGCAGTTTGGGGCCGGGGATTTCGCTAGTGGTTCCAGCGCCTGCTTTGCAAGTGCAAGGACCAGAGTTCAATCCCCGGTACCAAAAAAAAAATAAATAAATAAAATAAAATGGTATGGTGGTTACCTTGGAAAAATCCTGTAACCCCCAAATGTTGGGAAGTAAGAGATTCTAGTTTTAAAAACAAATCACACTTTTCCCAGACTCCATACTGCTAGCTGAAATATTCCATAAAGGGAGGACTTATACGTGAGTGCACATACACCCTGAGTGACTGTGCTTCTTCTAAACTCACTATTGAAATCTTAGCCCTCTCGATGGTACAGACACAGGGCCTTTGGGAGGTGATCAGGTTTTGAAGGCAGAGTCCCCAAGACTGGAATCACTACCCTTATAAAAGGGCCCCAGAGAGTTCCCTCGCCCCTTCTACCTTGTGAGGACACAGCAAGAAAGCACCCTCTAGGAACCAGAAAATGGGCACTGCTTTGCTCTTTGATTTTCCAGCGTATACAACTGTGAAAGCGAAATCCTGTTTAGACGTTACTCAATCTGACGTACTTTATTAGAGCAGCCCAAACAAACTAAGAAATGCAGAGTTGAGGACTCTATCGGTGTGAACTTAGCTGACCAAAATGCTGCACGTTCACTAAAACTTGTCGTGATGTACTATGGGTAGAACTGTGTTCCCTCAGAAAAGCTCTGTGGAAGTCCTGTCTCCCAGCACCTCCCACTAGGAGGACCTAGCCTGCTAGGACGAGTGTTCGCACACAAAACGGATTCATATTCCCGGAGAGAGAAACATGGAGGGAAGGTGCTGTGAAGACACAGAGAGCAGGCAGCTGCGGGGCCGCGGCCAGGCAGGAGCGTGTCAGCTGAGTGAGCCGAGGTTCCATCCGTCCTAGCCCGGGAGAAGCACTGGATCCTGCAGGGTGAACACAGTCATGACAAGGCCTTGATTTCTGATTTCTCTACCCCTAACTGTGAAACAATGAATTTGACTGTTTCAAGCTTCACAGTTTTACTATTTTATCACTTTAGGCCTAGGAAAGGAAACCAAATGGGTAGAACAAAGGAATCCCAATAAAAGAATCACTATCTTTTAAATTTTGAACAATTCTTTCACACACAAAAAAAATATATAAATGATGAAAAAGTTTCTCTCGGCTAATTTTCTAGTCCTGTGCCAAATGATTCCATTATTAAGAATATTAAATATGAAGTCTATTCTCTGGCATAGAGTTGTGAACAAAATTGGAAGGAAAATATCTGTGGATGAAGGCTGTTTTTCAAGACTTGAGAGATAGTAGCTGGTATTTTTATAGCTTTAAATATAGACAGAGTAACATCTTCAGAAAGATGGTGATATTCAAATGCTTTAAAATGATCCCATTGTCGTGAAATTTTCAAATATCATTATCATAATATTGTAATGAACTCTCCGGGCTTTGCTCGCGGTTGAGTAGAAGCCATCAGGCTGGATAACTGCTCCCCTTACTGCGCTTTCAGGAGTGTGAGGTCCGTGCGGTTAGTTAGGACAGGCTTGACGGACCAGGTGCACAGTCAGGCCGCCACGACAAGCCCAGTGGGAGTTAGGCTTGCTGCACCCTCAATAATAAGCAACACTTAGTTAGCTTAACTGTGCAGAAGGAGGATGCGCAAATCTCAACGTTTTAGATGGCAAAGGTCCCTTTTTCATCTATCCATCTGGGTGGAGAAAGGCAGATTAGAAGAGGAAGAGGAAGAGGAGAGCCCTGCATGGAGGAAGACAATGAAAATGACGGCTGGCAGGAGCTGCGTGCACAGTACGGACAGGAGTCGGTGGTGTGTGAACTGGGGGACAGCAAGCGGAGACACGGGCGGGAGGTGGGCACCCGGTTGGAGCTCAGGCTGACACACAGGGCATGGGTGAGCTGGGGGGATCATGAATGGCCATCTTGTCCGGGGGCCTCTCGGGCTGAGACGGCATTTTGAACAGCTTCTGGCCCGGGGTTCAAGGCTGAGGAGCGATGTGCACAGGGCCAAGCGGGTGGGGGAGGAGGGAAAGGGGGAGGGGAGAAATCAACCGAAAAGTTCCGCCAGGGACCACAGTCGGCTTGGGCAAGGCTGCTCTCAGATGTCTGCCGTGAGCATCCTTTCAAGCAGACCACAGCCACAATTTCATTTCATCCAAACATCGGTCCTTTGAACGGTCTGGGGAAGGCAGCCATACATGTGTAATATCTATTTCTGCAACCTCAAGTCAAACTTTAAGAAATTAAAGAATATTCCCAGGGAAGAACTTGACAGCGCTTCTTATGAATGGCACAGGCAGAAGTAATACTGCCGGTCTCCTCTATCCCCGTAGAGCTGCCTGCTGGGTCCAGATGCAGCTGATCTACAGCAGAAAGGCTCTTGAGGGGCTGCAGGGACCCAGGACCAGGGAGAACCCGAAGTTCCCACACCCGCCTCCCTGAGACATTCTAATAGTGTGGATGTGATGTTCAGTGCAAAAGGAAAGAACACTAGAGTCCCGCCCTGTCCCTTTCCACTTCAAAAGCACACAAGTTGTTTCCCGGAACCCCCATCCCTGCCTCAGGGACACAGACACTGTGGGGCACCTGCTGTCTAGCAGGCTGAGCCCAGCTGTGGTCACCCCGAGAGGCAGTTCTCAGATGAACACTGGGGACAAAGACACGCCCCTGCATCCCCAAGCCCCCTTGGTAGCCCGAGGCACACAAGGATGGGCGATCCCAGGAGAGCTCAGCCCATCTGTCTTTCCTCACGCTTAAAGTATGGGAGAGGCAGAACTTATACTTGTCCCTGGTTCTCTGCATCCCTGCCTCTCTCACCGCTATGCTTTTCTTGCCACAGCTATACAATATGTGGGATGGGGCCTGGGTGTCTCTACCTCGGGGCTATGTGTCCGTTCAGGGACATTTGGCAATGTCTGGAGACAGTTCTGCTGTCCTCGTGGGTGGGCTGTTGCTCCTGGCATCTAGGGAGCAGAAATGAGAGGTGCAGCCTCCTCTGCACTTCACCCTCAGGTGCCCTGGCGGGGCCCCTACAACACACAGTTATCTGACCGAGTTGTTCACAGTGGTAAAGGTCATGGAAAACGTAAGTAAGTTAGACATCTGGAGATGAGATGTCCTAGTTTCACCTGGTGGACCTTAAGTCCAATCACAAGTGTCCCACTGAGAAAAACGACAAGGAAGTTTGAGACCCTCAGACACACAAAGGAGACCATGAGGACATGGAGGGAGAGACAGAAGTTAGGAAACCACAAGCCAAGGGTGACCTGAGCCACCAGGAGCCAGAAAATACAGTGAAAGGGACTCCCCAGAAGCCTTGTACAGGACCATGGCTTGCTAAAGTCCGTCTCAGATCTCCAAGGTACACAGCAGTTGGGACAGTTTCTTTTGTTCTCATTTTGCAGTGACTTGTCAAGAAAGCCCTAAGAAACTAGCGTGTGACCCAGGGGAGCATGTGTCTGGATTTCACTCGTTGGTTTAAACATGACTCCAACTAGACTTCTCAGGAACTGTATGGACAAGTTAAGTGTGCATCTCACGAGCCAAATGACTCATTTCATCAAAAACATGTTTATTTTCAACAAAAGATAGTCACATCTGGAATGTGTGTGAGACCCAACACCCTGAAGACAACCTTCCCAAGAAGCTGACATGTTTCAGGTAGAGAATTCATCAATATCAGAAGTATCACAGTGCCATTAATATCTATATTGAGAAGCATTAAGTAGCAGATAGAAGTGAGGTTATATAATCAAAGCCCTTAAAAGTCTATGGTAAATAATTAAAAACTCAATTCAAACCAGCTTAAGCCAAAAATGAACATTTTATATATTTTATAACTGAAAAGCACAGTTTGAGAAAGCAAAATTGAGTCACAGGCAAACCCACAGATGATAAACTATGCCACAGCAACAAAATGGCACCAATTCTAGATACAGTGGCCTTATTCCTGAACAGACTCCACATCATGACAAGAAGGCTGCATGCAGCCTACAGTTAAAATCATCCCTTGAGCTCATGACTGCAAAGAAAACAGCATCATTCTGTTTCTCTCAGAATACCTTGCAATGTTATTAAAGATCACCAATTAGGTACCTTTGGAACATACACAACTCTCTGGACCAAGAGGATTTCCATCATGGTTAGGTGTCTTGGGTCACTGCTCACCTGTTCGGTGGACAAAGAGAAGCCACGTGTATTAGTTTACTGTGGCTGTTGTAATAAATCACCATAAATTTACCGGCTTAAGTCAGTAAGACTTTATGCTCTCACAATTTCTGGAGCACAGAGGTGAGAAATCACATCACTGGGCCAGACTCTAAGGGTCAGCAGAGCCAGGGTTCCTCAGAATGCTGCAGGGGAGAACTTGTTCCCTGTCTGTTTGGCTCCCAGGGGCTGCCGGGATCCCCTAGCTGTTGTCTTAGCCCGCCAGGCTTCACCGTCTCCCCATATCTGCTCCGTCTTCACAGGACTGTGGCCACCACCGCAGGGTCAGGACACGGGTGTCTGCTAGAGGAGGTTTCCCATCCTATCTCACCACGCTCCGTCAGAGGGGCGAGTAAGTAACAGAGCCCCTTCCAGGGCAACACAAGCCCTGTTCGTCTCCTCGGTTGACCCTACTGCTAGATTGCAAAACAATGACGTCCAAGCAGATTTGGACCATGACATGAGCCACACTGGGCCTGAGACTGGTACAGCAAGGAGTCAGTGGGGCAGATGGCATCTTTGCTTTCCCAAGCATTTCTGTGTCCGTTTCCCTTACACCATGGACCCGGGGCATTCACAGCTGATTCCCAGCAAAGCAAAAGCATCACAACAAAGCTGCCTTGATGGTGGTACTGGACCATCTAGACAAAGCCAGGCCTCTAGGTCGGCAAAACCAGCTGCTGAAAAATTTAGAACTTCAAATGCACACGGCAACATAGCAGGGAAAGTCCACTCCTTCCACACTTTTCCCTGACTCCTAAGATGCAGGCAAAAGGAAACGAAGCCCTTGACCAACTATAATTATAAAAGTTGGAAAGTTGGAAACTAGGTTTTGAGTTTTACATGTTTCTTTATGAGTTTAAACTATGCCAATGTCTGCATATGTGCATTTATAACAATGCATATATATGGCAGACAATGTGGGAAATTACAGAAAAGAATGAAAGAGGAAATCCAAACACTCATCACATGGATATGACCATTTGCTAATTTTCCTATTTCAAAGAGTAAATTTAACTTAGATATAAAATAGAAAAGAATTTGAGGTCAAACTGAACAAAATGTGCTGAAATTCTCATTTCTTTACCATATATATCAAATCCTAAAAAGTTGCCAGAAGATACCACTAAACTGAAACAAGAAAGTTTGAAAGATCTAGAGAATTAAGTCATTAAGGATGGTGTCCGCTTTTTTAATATGTTTCTTTATACCACATATTTGTGGTTCCAGGCAGTAGAACTTGAATCATTTAACAAGAATCAGGAAAGAAGAAGCAAACCTTGGAACTACAGTGTTTAACAAATTCTAAAGATGTCTTAGAAGAGATCAATTTTTGAAATGTATGCTGCTTTTAGCATAATTTTCAAAGACATGCAGAACAGGAAAAGATGAGAATCTCTCAAGTACAATATTCCATTTATAAGAGACAAATCACTTGTTGGGGAAAAATAAAATAGGCATCATGGAAAATTGATTGTATCATGAGCCATAATTAAGCCTAAGAAATCACACACAAATAAATACTGGAGTCTTTATATTGCACTCAAATTTGTTGTTTTCATTGCTTATACTCAAACAATTGCTCAGAATCATCCCTTGTGTGTTTTATATTAGAAGCATAGTCTTCTGGTGTATCTGCTTTCTCTAAAGCACCTCCTCACCTTTCTTTTTCCACTATATCTTCTAATTGCCTTTCTCTATTTTTTATTGATAAAGCTAACCGTACAATTAACTACTTTCTAGTCATGAACCTTGTAATTTGTGATAAAAAATCTACTTTTTTATACAGCTATTTTTACGGAAACCTCTACTTTCCCTTTTCATTCTTTGATGAACTGTGTATACGAGATAACATTTTGTTACATTCTATGCTCTTACTTGATTTCTACTTCCTTTGTGCCTGGTCAGCCTTTCCTTGTCTTATGGACACATTACCATTTTTATATTATTGCAATAACCAAAAGTAACCCTGAATCCCAGTAATTAAAACATCCTCAGGATTGATTGCTATGTCTGGAATTTTATTTTTAGTTACAAACAGTACTTACTGGCTCCTTTTAAGCCTCTCTTTCTCCCAATCAGCACAGACACATTCTTACTTTCTCAACCTTCTCAATATTTATTTATCACAATTCTCCTGGGATATGCAGTGCTTACACCAGTCACAGGTAAGCAAGAACTTAGTAAGATATGACTATTTTTTGTTTCTCAAGATTTTTCTTTATACAGTTTTTACAGTTTATATGGTGTTTCTTCCTACGGTTAATAATCATCTCGTGTTTACTGTTTATTTTTTATGGAGCTATTCTTATTTTGTCTCCCAGTGCCCAATGTAAGTTTCCATTTTCTCTGAATATACAGAAAGGCCTCGGAATTCCATCGCTGTTTCCTCCCTGGAAAGACACACTCTGCCTTGCTCTCACCTGTGCCAACCTGGCCTGGCTGCCCCAGGGTTTTCAGGGCAGGGATCCACAGGCAGCCCCTCTGGCCCTGTACTGTGAGCACTTGTTCCTTTCTCTCCGTTGGGGTCTCTATTTCTCAGACCCAGTGTATAAGTCATACATCACTTCCATATTTGCCTTCATTTTCCTCCTCGTCCTCTTTGTTAAACCTTATAGGAAATTTATCCAGTTTATTTTCTAATTTTTCCATTAGTGCTGGCACTCATATTGTTATACACTTAAAATAATCTATGAAGACCTTTAAAATAAACTGAGTATTTATATTATTATTGTTTGGTGGGTATATTTGATTCCCTTTTTTTGGAGGGACTGGAATTTTCTGGTGAAATTCTCCATTCTTTAATCAGTTTGGTCTAAATTTACTTGTACTTTCTTGAATACATAAATCATACATTTTTAAAGCCATTTTCTGCTAATTTCATTAATTGGATTATCTCTGAGTTTAGTTCTACTGCCTATGTAAATCTAATTAATCTGACACAAAGATATGCCTTTACTTGAATCTAGAGTTTTTACTGCACACTGGCAACTGTGGATAAAAGAACTCTACAGATTCCAAGTTCTGCTACTTCCACCCTCCTTTCGCATCAGAGTGGGCATCTTCTTCCCAGCCAACTGGCTGGGTGTGGAAGGTGGAAGAGGTGATTCAGGCCTCTATCATCCACGCAGGTGCAGAGTCGGGGTACAGTAACCCTCTTACCTGTGATTTCACTTCCTAAGGTTTCTGACAATTGCGGCCAACTACAGTCTGGAAATATTAGACGGGAAACTCTTGGGAACAAACCATTCATGAGTTGTGAACACTGCACCCTTCTGAGTAGCACGATGAAACCAGGCTACCTAGGTGGAGCTCACTCGGGCTGTGAAATGTCCTTATTTTCCAGTATGCAGGTGAGGACACTGCCTACCCAGGAGTCCCTTCCTGTGCTCTTGGATAGCAGATACACTGCTGGTTGGCAGAGTCAGTGATCAACTGACTCTTTTAGGAAAAAATGTCAGGCTCATAATAACAAATTGATTATCCCACATTCACATAACTTTTGCTACAGCATTAGAATTATGTTATTTTATCAGTTATTCTTCATTTATCAAGTTTGATATACATAATGGGAAAAAAGAGATATATACGGCTTGGCACTGACCACGGTTCAGGCACCTGCTGGAGGACCTGGACTGTATCCCCAGCAGACAGGAGGGAAAGGAATGTCTCTCTCATCCTGCTTTCCAGCTCAGGGCCATTCAGAGTTTTCCACCAAGGACCTGCTGTGCATTTTATCTCCTCCATCCTGTAAGCACTGGGAAACTCATCCCTCCCTGTCTTAGCACAGAAATTCAGCTGCACGAGTCACACAGCATCACAGCCTGGCAAACATCACCAGGGGAAAATCGGTCATGCACTTAAGTCCACGGTGACTTCAATTTCCAATACACTTTACTGTGAGTGCTAGCATGCGATGGTTTCCCTGAAAAGTGCATGTGCATTAGAGACTTAGGTAATGTAAAGTAGTTTTTTTCTGATATTTTAATTTTGTGCGATTTTATACACATTTGACTATTCCACCAGAATTAATTCTAGTAGTTATTTGGTTTTCATCACCATATTTTACTTTGTGATTCTGCATCATTATCTTCCAACTTACTGAAGAAAAGGTGTGCAATATCCTTCAAGAATGATAATGTCTAAGATGACATGTCACCTTAATTGTTACATATATGTGACTTGTAGATACAGGGTTCAAATATTTAGTTGTACATGTATATATGTATAGGTATGATCCCCTTTCTTGTGTTCACAGAAATTTTCCTTTTATATAACTTTGTCATTTTAAATGCACTGTTTTTCATAAACAGAAAATCAGCATGAGGGTTCTCCTCTTGAACCAGAAGCTGACAGCTACATTTTAAAACTGCTTTTGATTCTGAGGCTCATTTAATCAAATAATGATTGACAGTTTTAAGGCAAAGGAGTATAGGAGGGTTTGGATGGCAAATATTTACCTAATTCCAGAAATCATCATATCCATTGCATTATGCAATAAAATACTTTATAGTATTTGGCATCTTCTACAGTATCATGGGCACCTTGCTTTTGTGTGATCTAGAACACATTCAATAGAAGCTGAGCATTCCCCCAAACTGAAAACAGGACTGAATTTCAAAATGTTCTTCTGTGTTATCAACCCAGAAAATATCATGGTAGTGTTTGTGTGCTATTGTCTGTCAAAGGCTGAATGGCCCCAGGCCAGTGAGATTTTATGTACTCAGATTAAGTACTGTGATCTAATGAAGAACAGATCCTTTAAGTTCAGCCAGGAGAGCCTGGCAGACGCCTGCTCAACAGGGCACTGCCCACTGCTGTACCCACAGTCACCACAGCCAACCCTGTCGTGGTTATGAATAAATTCAAGATGACAAATGACTCATATATCACCAGATCAAAGACTTGCAGTCTACCCACTGCAGAGAACGGTATTCTTTTTCATTTATAATTGTCCATTATTTTTCACTTTTATTTAGACTCTTGGTGATTGGGAGACTTCAGCTCCCAGAATATATATTCTCTTGGATATCCGAGTAAAAAAGTTCATGACTTACATTTAAAATAAAGCATTTTCCTGGTATGTCAGCTTCTCTATTAATGCCACCACTTGGGGAGGGGCACACAAGTAAGGAATATAAGAGTAGGGCAGAGAATTCTGAGCACATCACCTTTCACTTTGCAGTTATGTCAGGTACTAAGGCCATTTTTGAAATAGGAATAGAATTGCATTTTAGATAAATGAAATGAACCCCTCCATTTATCTAGCTTCCTGTGATTGTCAGACTGTGTTTGCTACTGGCTTACAGAAACTTCCTGACCTCATTTCATGAAACTAAATGATATACACGGCTACGAAAAATATTCATGCATCTTCAATTTAGTTTATAAGGCTACAAGTGAAGCAGAAATTCAGAAATGGATAGGAACAATTATTCAAAAGCAGAGGTATGTATAACACAGAAGAATACATTCAGTAGTAAAGTATCTACTGTACATTTTTGCGAAGACATAAAAAGATTTATCTTTGATAACAGTGAACAGTGTCTATGCAGTCAGAGTCTCAGATACCGGGGCACCTCAGGGAGAGGCCTGAAGACTGAGCAGTGCCGTGGGAGGTGCTTCTAGCCCTTCCCAGCTCTCCTTACAGAACAGGGCTTCCTGGCCCTCCTGCTCCGGCATCGGCCTGTCCCAGCTCGCAGGTGCCCATTCTCAGGAGAATCCTCCTGGCTGATAAGGAGGTCAAGTCACCAGGTCCCCGAATGCTGTAGGGCACAGCTGCAAGACTTAGGGAAACCAGGCACAAATCACCACAGGGCACCCAGTGCGGCCCACGGGTGCTCCATGGCTCTCTGTGGGTTCTGGCTGAGGCTGTGTTCCCACCCAGCAAACCCTTCCCTACTTCCCTTCTCCACAGTATCCCCCAGCCCACTCTGCTGAGAAACGCCCCTAAAAAATCACAGCTCCCAACCCCTTGTCTGCGAGGGTGTTCCCAGGGAAGCTGACCTGTAATGCATATGGAGAGTCCAGTCACAAATGAACAGCTGGAGTCACCCTAAACCGGTGGCCAACAACAAGCTGTACAGCTGCCAGGCCAGACGAGTAAAACACTGCAGTGCCCTGGCTGCTGATTAAGCCCATAACCGCCCTCTGTCATCCTCTACACCAGCTTCAAGCCCCAGGACTGCCACACACCGCATGAGACTGACACCATCAGACTTTCGGCATCTTGACTCCTCTATAAAACATGGGAAATAGCACCTCCACTTTAATGCTACTGGATGATTAAGCGGGACAATGAACGTAAAGAGTTCAGAACAAGGTATGGGAGCCATAGATGCTGTTTCATGACACATTAGGTCACTAGAGTTTTAATAAATAAACATAATGCCAAGTCTTCAATTAGTACAGGGAATTTTCTTAAATAAATAGGAATCCAGATATCATCTAAGCAACGACAGAAGAGTGAGCTGAAGGATGGTACACATTAAATTTTACTACTGATGGGGACATTAGGGGTGATCTGGTCTACACTTCTCCCTGACTCTTCTCTCCAAACTGTACCAGGCGGAAAACCGAGGGCCAGAGAGATCAAGTGAACTGCTCAGAGTAACCCTGCTTGGCACTTACAGAAATATTAGAAGTATGAATAAATCTGCTTGTGTACAGTAACAATTAGACAAGGGAGTATGGGAGGGGAGAACAGGGCACAATTCAGTAAATCTCTAGGGGCCCAGTGCCCAAGAGAAAATGCTGTCTGACAGGGTCTGCATGCTCAGGGTTTCTGCCTCTTCCTGGGTGTGTAGACATGCCGTGTCTCCCAGCCTGCCTTGCGGTTGGCTGAGGCCCTGGGAGAGAGTTGGGGTGAATGGAACGTGGACCGCAGAGCCAGACACTACATCGCATGGCGCCCGAGCTCTCCTCTTCTGCAGGATCTCCACACCTTCCCTGTGTTACCCCCAGAGGTGTGGCTCAAAGGCGAGGACACCGTAAAATACAGCCTGGTGATGTGAGTCAGCACAGAGACCAGGCTTGGCTCCTGGATGGTGACATAGAACATCGATCCACAGGCTGTCCCAAACCCTAACACACGGGAGAAATGCATCTTTTCTGTGTGATTAACATACTGGGGGGAGGGGGCAAGGCTGTCTGCCATTGGTTATTGACTCAACTTGAAGACTAATATTATTTGAAACCACTAAAACATTAGTCCTCATCTACATAAGAAATATCAATCTTCTAGGAAGTTATGAAACAAAAAGTATAAATATACTGACTATGTTGGTAGGTGAAACCAGCATGGAAGAGAATTTTTATCAGGGAGCAAGACCCAGGAGACTAGACCCTGGGAAGGAGAGTGATGATACCTTCAGTTCCACATAAGGCAAGGCCTTTGAGGGACCATGAAATTATTGTGCAAGGAATTCAAATAGGGCTCGCTTCAGTAGCACATATACTAAAACGGGAATGCAAATAAACTCATCAAGAAAACCCTGTCTGCTGAAGTAAAATGAGCAAAAAATGTACACTGTATCATATTATGTTGCCTCATTCATTCGGGAAATGTTGACTGGAAACCCACTATGTACTTGGTATCGTAATAGGTAACTACATTTTTTTTTCATTAAGTGTATCCGTACATTTTAGGAATACAGTACAGTTACAGTCACCATTGGGATCTTGTGCCTTTACATGATGTATCTTGGTTCTTATTTTTTTCCTGCCCTCCCTTCAACCCCTTCATTCCTTCCTATTTACAAAGACTTTGCATCCATTTTTTCCTTTTCTCATATGTTTCTTTTTCTTTTTTTCCTTTCCCCTACCCTTCCTACTTCCCCTACTCCTTTAGCCCTTTTCTTCCTATTTCACATTATCAATGATATAGTTTGAACCTTATTAACACATTTAGTTTTCCACACCAGATGAACTACTCAGTATTTACACAAGTGTCCTATGTAGTTCACTTAAAGAGTATGGCCTCAATATGCATCCATTTACCTATAAATGACTCTAGCTTCTCATTCTTTATGGCTGAGTACTACTCCAAAATGCATCTTCTTTAGCCAGGCTCCATTTGATGGGCAATTGGGCTATATCCAAGTTGTAGCTATTACAATATGCTGCTATAAACATGGGCGAGCATCCATCACTGTGATATGATGTTTTTAATTATTTTGGAAAGATGCCCAGCAGAGGGATAGCTGGGTCAAATGGAACCTCTAATCCTAGTTTTCTGAGGTATCTCCATATTGATTTACATAGTGATTGCACCAGTCTGCAGTCCCACCCACAATGAAGAAGGGTTCCTTTCTCCCTACAACCCTGTCAGCATTTGTTATTGGTTAATTTCTTGATAGCAGCCATTCTTTATGGGGTGAAATGGAATCTCAGTGTTGTTTTCATCTGCATCTCTCAAATTACCAGTGATGTTGAACATTTTTCCATATGCTTATTTGCTGCTTTTACTTGTTTGTCTAAGAAGTGTCTGTTCATTTCAGATGCCCATTTTTTAATCAAATCTTTACATTTGGGGTCAGATTTTTTTAGTTTTTATATATTCTAGATAGTAGAGATTTGTCTGAGGAACAGCTGGTAAAATTTTTTTCCCAAAATTGTAGGTTATCTCTTAGCTTTGTTGGTAGTTTCTCTTGCAGTGCAGAAGCTTTTTTAATATGATGAGATCCCACCTGTTGATTATTTGTGCTAGTACCCATTTTACTGAGGATTTGTTCATACAGTCTTTCCCTATGCCAATGTCTTCAAGAATTCTACCTAATTTATCTTCTAACAAGTTTAGTGTTTCTGTTTTAACATTTAGATCTTTAATCCACTTGGATTTTAGTTTAGTACATAGTGGAACATAAGGGTCTACTTTTAATCTTTGGCAGGTTGTAATCCAGTTTTTCCAACACAATTTATTGAAGAAGCTATCTTTCCTCCACTGAGGATGGTTGGCTCCTTTGTCAAAGATGAAGATGAGGAAGCTGAGTACATCTGGAGTATTTTCAGTATCTTCCAATCTATTCCACTGATCCTTGGATCTTTTTCTTTGTTTGTCTGTTTTTTGCCAGTACTGTGTTGTTTTTAACACAGTGGCTTTGTAGTATAGTTTCAAGTTGGGGATTGTGATATCCCCTGTCATGCCTCTGTTACCTAGAATGGCTTTTGTTATTCTCGGTCTCTTCTGGTTCCAAATAAAATTTTGGATTGTTTTCTCTAGTTCTGTGAAGTATACTTTTGGGATTTCAATAGGGATTGCCTTGACTCTGTATTGCAGTTTTGGAAGTTTACTATACTGATTGTTCCTACCCAGGAACAGGGGATGTCTTTCCATTTTCTTATATCCTCTTCGATCTCTTTTTTTCAGTGTTGTACTTTCCCATGTAGAAGTCTTTTGCTTCCTTTGTTAGACTGATTCCTAGATATTTCTTTCTTCTTCTTTTTTTTTTTTTGGATGCTACTGTGAAAGGAATTGTTTCCCTAATTTGGTAACTACTTTTTCTAAAGAATCAGATAGTAAATGCTATGTAGGCTGTGTAGGCCCTATGTTCTGTGTTGTAATTAATTGTTCGACTTTGCTGATTGGTAGCCACAGTCAGGGACAGTGAGTAAGGGAACAGATGTTTGCTCCCATAAAACTTTATTAACAATGACTATATTAGGACAGTAGACAAGTGTGTGGGCCTGGCATGGTGCCAATGAAACTTTAACTATGATTGGTATGCTTTAGTTTGCTGATCCTTGAAAAATGCTAATTACATAATTTTTAAGATCTTTCCACTTTTGCAACACTATGATTTTAAAAACATATAAACAAATAAAGTTTGGAATCATAATCTTTGAGAGCAACCCGGGAAGGCCAGACAGAATTTCAAGAAATTAATCAAAGTATCTCTTTGAAATAGTTATTCCATATTATTAATTAGCATATCATTCTTTATATAGAAGCTCTCCATCAGAGGGCAGTGATATCATAATATTATGACCCATGAGAGTATTACAAATTGACTCAATTTATTTTAAATTTAATTTCTTATTAATAAAAGGAAGTGATTTAAACTCAAGAATCCCAGCAACTTCTTCAGAAATGTCCACTAAGGATTCATACAAGTCTTCGGGTTTATACATCTGAAGAAATCCAAAGAGATAAATTCCTTACAAATCAAAGATCTCACAGATTTAATTAAGTAATCTTAAGGTTAAAGACAAGAAAGGGGGCTTCTTCAAAATATATGGCAACTGAGGCACTGATCACTAATCACGGGGCTTCTCCATGTGGACACTAATGCTGTTCCCAGCCAGGTTATTTCTTTGTGTGAGTGAAGGGCTGGTAGCCTTTGCCACCTGTGGTGTTTGGGACCAGCTCTGGTCTCCACCCCACAGCAGCAGCCTCCTCTCCAACTGTGCCCATGAGAGATATCCCTAGATGCTGCCAAAATGCCCCCAGGAACTAAAATTGTTCCCAGCTGAGAACAACTGGTCTAGACATTGACACAAGTTAAACTCAATCCCCACATCCAGGTGGACAGCAAAGGAAGTTTACTCTCCGTCTCCTAGAGAGCTCTTTTGCCAATAATGATCCTGTAGTTACAGGGATTTAACGGTTTTCAATTTAGAAATCACGGAGAGGCAGGTGGCAAATTGGAACACAGAGTTCAGTTTTTCTGCTTATTCCAGCAGTTGTGCATGAGATACAGAGAGTGAATACCTTTCCTTTAGTAGCAAAACAGTATGAAAATGGATTTTGAGCTATTTCCCCAAAGAATGTTAGGAAGATAGTGAGCTAAACGAGCTGGGCCCCTCCACGTTCCTCAGAATCTGTGTAGGGAGATTCCACTGCCTGAGGGCAATCCTGCTACGATCCCAGATGGGCAAATGTGGTAATTAGTCTTGAGGCCAGCTGCATTTTTATAATTTCCAAAAAGCTTTGTTCTTGTAAAATAACTGCCATGATCAAGGCAAGATCGAAACTGATGCTGAAGATTTAAGTCCACCATTAGGACAGTAAGTAGCAGAGATGTGGGATGGTAAACTACCATGATGCCTGAGAAGGCTTCGTCTTCAAAAGGGCACGGCTGCCACTGGGCAGTGAGTTTGCAGAGAATTTTCACAGCCCCCATAAGGAAAGGAACCTTATAAATGATATCACCGTAATATTTGATTCTCTATCCAGTGATGAAAAACAGCTTTTAGTTCTTTAAATTAAAAAGCTTCTCTTGGTTTTTCTCCTTAACTTACTAACAGATGTCCACTTGAAATTTGTAGCAAAGACTCCAAATACAGCCCTTTCATTTTGCATTATATTTACCTGTGAATATTCTCATGATGATACCAAGAAATCTGCCCCAAACAGATCGTGTTCACTTGGAGTAAGAGAGTAATTATATCACAGTCCTTGCTCAACTGTATTTACTCCTTTAATGACTCTACAGCTGATGTCTCTAGTAGACAAGGGAGATCAGGTTTTCTGGGGCAGAAGCACAGGGGCCTCTGATTAGGAGTCATGCTGACTCCAGCTCTGACTCAGTGTGTTAGCTCCTCAGGTGGTTTCACCTGCAGTGTGATTCTGCACATGGGGACAACCTGTAAAGGACCTTGACTTGCAGTATGGTTCTTAGAGCAGAGCCACCATGCATGACCGTGTTTGCTGGACAACATAAGATGGGAAAGTGGACAGGAAGTGCGTACTGAATCCCAGGGGACATGGCAGAGGGTGTTCAATGGAGCCTCTGGAATTGTGACAATTACCAGAAAGAAGACAAAAGGAGAAACATTTAATACCCGCCTGCTTGTCCTGATGCTGACCCAGGTCAAGGCAGAAGAATCCGGAAGAGAGGAAAGTGCAGAAGGGTGCAGTGGAGTCCGGGGACGGGGTGTGGGGAAGAGCGGGTCAAGCTCAGGCGAGGCCAGCATCCTAGCGTCTACCTCAGGGGCAGCCTGTGCTCCGGTGTGCTTCAAGTGCTTCTTATGGAAAAATATTTCTTCTTGCTCTAATCTCTAGGTTCTAATTCTTTCCTCTTCTTAAATTTAGGCACAAAAATAGGAAGTTTACCCCACACCACAGCAATGTTAAATTAAAATATTAAGAAAATAAAAGATATTATCAACTATCAAAGGATTAAAATGTTTCTAAGCACATGTCCTTACTCTACCCCCTGCAAGGGGGCCTAATCTAATAATCCACTCTAATATAACTCCGAGAATATAAAAAGAAACAAAACACTGTTTTCAGACACAGTGAATTTCGGAACAAAGCACTAACTGCTGGTCGGAAAAGAGGCACCGAGGCTGAGCACTGCCTGCAGGGAAACCAGCCATCCATCCTCAGGGTGGGTGACTCGGGGCTAGTGCCTCATGTGACACAAGGACGTGGTGTGTCTTTTTCTAGATTAAGAAAGTGGGGGGGGTGGTATTTATGAGAGACAGGACAACGAGGGAGAGCGTTCAACATTGGGAAATAGACCAAAGTCTGGGAAGCAAGGAGCACCTAGACATTCGTGGGAAGGTGCTACCGTGAAGCGGAGAGAGGTGGGCAGAGCCAGTCACCACCTGGAGGTGTCTGGCGGGTGGAAGAGACCCAGCCTGGTGCTCATCCCAGCCATTGCTGGGGCAGCTGCCACGGGTATTTCCTCTATTGCTCTCCGAAGCGGCTGTTCTCCCTGGTCCCCGTGTTCTCGTTTTTCCATATTCCAACATTACTTTTGTGTAGTGTCTATTTTTGGAAAGTGGTAGAAGGAGAAAATGAACAGCCTGAGATACACAAATGAATCTAGGTAGTCTCGTGTAAAAAAATGGCATAAATAACTGAAAGCAAAAAGTTATAAATGCTGTCTCACCTCCTATCCACAACTCACAATGCTGCCCACGCTGAACACCTGCACTCTGGCTAGTCCAAAGGAAAACGGGCTGGCACTAGAAACCACACAACCTAGACTCACTACTGGCAAAAACAACTAAAAGGAAATCTCACAGTTCCATGTTGGCGTGTTCAGATTTGGGATATAATGATACAACCAACACGTTTAATTTAAAACACTTTTCCTTGTTCGTTTGAACTTGTTTTCAATCTGTCCACTGGATAACCTCAAATCAATTATGAAGCTCACGTGCCTCTCTTTGGCAGCCCCCTCTAGAGGACCAGAGCAGAGCTTCGTTTGCCAATGTGATGATTTCATTCTGTTATCTCTGGAAGACGTCAGTTAAATTAAAATAAGATATTCAGAGAAACCAATAAGACCTCTTCCCTCAAGGGCAGTTAAATAAAAACAGTCAAGAAGAGTTGCTAGCTTTATCTCTCCGTGTGCTGAGTCCACAGCAGGCACAGAGCTGCTCGCTCCCTCACGGAACCTGAGAAGGAGTCACTGCTGTGCCTGGCACCAATGGGGCTCCGGTTTCCATCATGATGACTCCTTTTCAAAGCCACCACTCACGATGCCACTGTCCTGCATGGCCCTGTGCCAGGAGAGGACGCTCTCACCAGGGAGTGAAGCTGATGGGCTTCCCTCCTGCACAGAGTGCGTTTCGGGTGCATCAGAAACTCATACCACAACCACGCAAGGCAGCCATGAGAAGGGAAGGCACGAGCAGAAGAGAACAACTAGTGTCCTGGCCCTCACAAACACACTGTGTACCTGTGTTGGTGGCAAACGTATCTCCCACGTGTTGCATCTGTTTATACCGTGGGAATCAAAGTGAGCATACTGTATGTTTCTTACACTTTGGATGCATATACAAAGTAATTTTAAGTGACAGGAATGATACCACATCCCCTGTATATTCTAGGAAGTTTTTTGTTGTTGTTTTTGGTACTGGGGATCAAAATCAGGCCCTTGTGCTTGTGACACAGGCGCTGGAACCACTGAGCTAAATCCCCAGCCCTATTGTAGGAGGTTTTCCCAAAGAATAAGGGCATTCTGTCCATGACACTCACCATTACAGCTACCAGAATCAGGAAATGAATCCTCTTTCCTCTCCAATCACATTTTGTAAGTTGTCCTGTAACATAACTCCTACCCAGAAAAAAATCTACCAGAGATTAATTAACTTTGGATCAAGTACTGCATTTGACCATGATGTTCCTTTGTCCTCTTTTTCAACAGAACAGCTCTCTATTCTTTTTAAAATATCTTCCATGACTCTGATACTTGAAGGGCAGAATCCAGGTTTGGTAGGAAGGCCCTCACTGAGTTTGTCTGAGATTCCTCAGAGTAAAACCGATTATGATGTCGGGCTGGGATGTCCTGGAAACGTAGCTGCATCTATCTCATGGTGACGAATCACGGGCTCTCTGTCGCATTACTGGCAAAGTTACCGTGAACTACTTGGCTGTGGGACATTTACCAGGTTTCTTCTTCTTAATGTTGACTTGCAGGATATTACTTGCAATTAATAAGTAGAGTATAGGAAAGCACTAAGAAACTACAAATTCCCTGGCTGTCGTCAGACTCTGATTCATGTACCCTAGCACACATGGGTCATTTTTGTCTTGATCAGTTTGAGTGTGATGATGGCCAAATCATAATTCTCTTATTAAACCTTTCCTTCAATATTTAATAGTTGGTATTTTATGATAAGAAAAGTCCGTCCCTTCTGTGTGACTTGTTCACTCATTTAATTTGTATGTTAGTATTTGATCATGGATTATTATCTTACTTAATATATAATATTCTGCCACTACGATTATATATCTTGACCATCCAATTTTCCCAGATACTTTCAGCAAGCATGCTGGAAACTGGTTCTTATGTCCCTTTGGCACACCTTCTACATGCTTTGAATATCTCTTTAACTTCTGAAACAAAAAATTATTATTCCCTAGCCTTGGAGTCAGTTACTGCATTAAGAAACTGGTTCCTTGTGTTGGAAAGTTCCACTTGGAAACTAAGGGCTGTGAATTACTGTGCTCATCAGTAGTAGAATGGCCCTGCTTCTAGACTAAGAAACAAATGGATTTGGAGTCAGTATGCTTGGGAGCACACATGTATCTACACAGCCCACTTTTTGATACATAGTATGCTAGGTTATGAGAATCAAAATTAGCATAATATAGCCTCTTATCTATTGAGAGGTATTTTATAAAAGTATTTAAAATAATGTTTGAGATGGCACTCTGATGAAATTACTAATCATCATTTTTGAATGATAAATAAGAATCACATATCATAATGCAATAACTATAGATATGTTTATGGTACACAACATGATTATTGTAGCCATTGTGCAATGGTTAAGACAAGCTAATTAATGTGTGTGTGTGTGTGTGTGTGTGTGTGTGTGTGTATACACACACACATATA
>NW_022900913.1:6289893-6332894 GCF_012274545.1 Fukomys damarensis
ATATATAAAACCTTACATATGTTTTTTTGTGGTGAGGTTAGAATCAATTTTCAGCAATGTTTTATCATACAATATATTATTAACTAAAGTCAGAGGTCTGTACAATACATCTCCATAACTTATTCTCCCTCTTAAGGGAAATTCTATGCCCTTTCACCAACCTCTGCCCATTTTTCCCTTTGCCACAAGGCACTGGTAACCAGTACTTTACTCTGCTTTGGAGATTTCATTTTATATCTCTACATAGAAGAGAGATCATGAGGCACTCATTTTTCTGTGTCTGGTTGATTTCAGTTAACAGAATGTTCTCAAACTGTTGATCGCTTTGATTATTTAATAAGTTCACAATTTTAACAACCACCCAGCTCATTTCATGACTTGTAAAAAGTCAAATCACTGTCAAGTGTGCTGAAACTATTATGATGATTTATTATTCCCACCACTTTTTAATTTCATGTTTAAATTTATCACTGTTTGTGGTATATGATGTTTATTCCTTCTGGGAAGTTGGTAGATGTATATAAGACAAGTTAATTCCTTTTTCATCCCTTTTCCTTTCCCTTCCTAGAACTACATTCATCTCCTGATCCCTTTCCTTTTTTTAATACATATTTTCTGCACACACTGTTTACATTCCTTCTGTGGAGCTGATGCACCTTTTATTCCTTTTGAAAACACAAGCTATATAGTTGCTTGAGAAATCACTGCACTTTCTCTCCTTGGCCCATCTCAGTTTGTGTGCATTATGAATAGCATCGGGTTGGTAGTTATTTGTGGCCATTTCCTGGTGAAGAAACCAATTATTACTAAGAATCTGGGAACTAGAGCACAAATCCAGGTGTGATGTTATTCAAAGCTCTTGCTTGTTACCAGTATTAGCTCTGACAGTCAGGTTGTCGCAAGACTGATGAATAACAGACAGCTGTAACATTAAAGCCTACTGCTACAGTTTCCTGGATGGCCATAAGTACCAGCACTCCAGAGAGAATAAAATAATATAATCTCTTCAATCACTTCTTAGAGCACAGGACAGGAGGCTGTTATTCATATTAGCTAAAGAATATTTTTCAAACTACAGTTCAGAGATTGTGACACGGTCCACAAATAGCTCCAGAAATCTCAGTAAGGAAGAATATTATGTTATAAACTTTTTTACTAGGAGATTTCAATTGTCACACCTTTCCAAAAGACTAGGGGGGCAGGGACATTTATCATTCAGGTCCACAAAAAAATAAATATTTCCAAATAGTATCAAAGGCTCATTCTCTAAACTGCAAGAGCAGAAGTTGATAAATGCCATTTTATCTACTATTAACTGTTTTTGTTCTATGTAACTTTTACTCCCATATTCAACATTATGCAATTATGAACAAAAATAGGAAACAAAGGTGCTTCCTAAGAGCATCATGGCTGAATACAGCAGGAAAGGAAATAATTCAGGCCTGGGCTCTCCCAGACTTCGAGGTAATGTACCTTGTGTTGTCTTTCACTGCACACAAAGTGAACCAGGGTGATGCGCAATGAACCAAGAGCTGCCATGGCAGAGGAAAAGGCTAATCAGAAATTAAAGAACAGATGACAGGTCAGCATCCTGCAGTCCGGCTCACGGAGGAGAGGACACTCTGCTTGGTCTCTGTTCCTTCAAACAGAGAGTTAGTGTGGATGGTAAAAAAACACTTATGAAAAACAAATCGCACCTACCTGGATAAGAGATAGATCCTCAAGCTGCAATCTGAAGAGGTAGTTTCTAGAAGACACAAAAAGAGAGTGGGCTTATTTTTATTAGATCCCAAACAATTACAGTTCATGAATATTATGAGCATCAGAGACAGAAGCAATGATTTTGGCGTGAGATGCATCCCTCTGTTGAGACCCTGCATAGCACAGCTCTGCACAGTCCTCAGAGAACAAACAGGCACTCAACATGTCAGCGACACGCATGAGAGGTGGCCACGAGTGCTCACAGACCAGCAGAGTATTCCTGCCTGGGAGTCGGAAGTTATTCTCGACTCCTTAGATTCGTTTGGATTAGAAAAGGGGCACGGACATTCAAACCATAAAGGACAGCAACTTAAGTCCTGCATGCAACTCTGCTTGCTAAGTCTTCATTCCCGCCTCACACCTACTGTGTTTTATACTTCAGGGTGTGAATGCAGCCTGTGATGCGAGGAAGCCACACTCTTATTATGCTGGGTGAACTCATTTTAGAGATGCAAACTTGACATCTGCCCAAGGAAGCTGACACCACTGAAAGTCTCAGTGAGCCGTGCAGTCCATCTGTGATACAGGAAATCGGATAAATAAAAACTATCATTTTTAACAAAGCATATGCAATTGAGATGAGTGTGATGTAGGCAAAGGAAAAACTAAAACACAGGATGCATTCATGGCCTATACATCTGTAGCTTTGGGAAATAACCCACTGGCCTCCATCGACATGTGATGCTTTGGTCTACAGATGAATCATGGCTGCCTCCTTAGCACCACACAGAAGGGAACAGAGACAGTGGAAAGAGAGGAAGAAGCCAGCCAGTCCAGGTGGAAATAGGAAAAACAAAATGGCATACAAGGGAAAGCAGAACCTACAATGCAAACAAACGCTGGTAGGGATCTCAGGGGGATTGTTATAAAGGGCTGATCTGAGGTTATGACTAAGACTAAGGAAAAATTTCCAACAGCAGTTGGAAACAAATGCTAGTTCCTTTTACTTGCACTATCTTGGGAGAGGGCTGAGATAAAAGATAAGAACTAGACCTGTGTCAGGTCAAGTGACAGCAAGCAGAGCCAAAGGACACGCTCGTGGTTGTGGACACAGACGGGGAGGAAAAGCACTTTGGACACTGATGTCTGGTATCCCACTCTGCTGGAGGTAAGTGGGGACCAGGGCTCCCCTCAGGAGTCCCAGGCACCCCCAGAAACCAGCTCCTCACACCTGGTTCCCCACCATGGAGTAACAGTGCCCTGCGCTGAATGAAAATCACCACCAAACCACTGCGATGTCCTCTTCACTACCCACTTTCCAATGTAACCTCTCCGATCCACCACTGGAGAGGCGCCTGGACTGCTCGGCATACCACCCCTACCACAGAGCGGTTTCCTGCAAGCATCCCCTGCCTTATTAAAGCTGAGTCAGGGCACACCATGGAAACCAACCTCAGATGCCTTTAGGGCAGAAGAGGCTATGGTTACTGAGTTGGGCACCATGAAGAGGTCAGGCTCCCCGCAGAAATGTCATGTGAAGGGAAGGAGTGCCGCCCAGCTGCCACCTGGGACTGCTGGTGCTGCATCCCTCACCTGCTGTGACATAGTCAGCAACCCCTTCCTTAAGGGAGGCTGGAAATCCACACACAGGGGCCAGTCTTTCAAACGAGGGGCTTATAAGAGGCCAATGTGTCCATCATACCCTTGTGCATGGTCAGTGTGCACCCAGGGTCCCTGCCTGCATGCCATTTCCTGCAGGGCTTTCTGCCCACAGAGGGCTGCCCCTCCACTAAGGGAGCCAGCACAGCCTAGGGGGTTAAGAATACTCATGCAGTGGCTGGATCTCCACTGCCCCACAACCTCAGCAAGGAAGTTACTGCACTCTCCCCCAGTTTTCTCAGCTTTAAAACCGAACCAATAATCATATCTATCTCCTACTGTGGTGAAATTTAAATCCAAAAGGAACATTCAGAATGGTGCTTCACCCATTGCAAATACTCAATTTACAGAAGCAACTTCCAGTTTGCATAGTAAAATTTCCAGACACATTGAAGTTCTCAGCATAGCCCTCACTGCCCAGAGAAAGGAAGTGTGGAAACGCCCTCCAGGGACTGGGGCTGCACACAGAGGCAGGATGGTCACTTCTGTGGGGCTGCCAGTGGTAGGGAGGGTAGTGGTGATAATGGGTTTTCTGAAAAGTAGACAGAATTGTTTTCCTTATCAGTTCTGAGAACAACCAGCCCACTGTTTTCCAACCCACTGGATAGACTACCAAAGACTTTTTTGTGTTAATATTTCCAATAAAAAGCAACTCATATCTTGGGTCAAAATGACTTGGAAGCTTTGGTGATACTCTAAGTTTCTTTCTCTCCCTTTCCATTTCCCCCTCCCTGTCACTCATGCTGCAGTATTTTTCTCTGGGGACCTTCTAGAAAAGTAGCCCCATGCACAGAGAATAACCTCGAAGGTCTCTTTGGTCTCTGAGAAGAGACAATGATATTATTCATGATGTTCTGTAGAGCTCTGGGCAGAACAACCAGAGTGAAAAGTTCAGTGCTCTCTCTCCTTACAGAAGGGCTCAGAAGAGGCACAAGGATCATTCTCTGCAAGCCCTGGTTCTAGTTCTTACGTGTTTTCTAAGGCAGAATAACTGAGTGTGGATGACAAACACACCCAACTCACAGTCCAACACTCCCCGAACAAACACAGCCAGGTTGCACTGTACATTCTCTGCCTCCCACGTTCTAATAGCCTGTAAATTACTCCTCCCCTTCAAAGACACTGCCAGCAGATTTCAACCATTTGCCCCTGGGTGCCTCCTTTCCTCTTCCCAATTATCAATAGTTGGTGATCCACATGGTAGAGGCATTCAGTAGGTGAGAAGAAGGAGCAGGGAGGAGGGCTGTGCCTTCCAGAGAAAATCCCTCCACAGTTCTGAGCTGCCACCTCCACCACCAGCCAGTTCCATGACCAACACCACAGGGCAGAGACACACAGGGAGGATGCACACTGTCCCTTTGGGTTACAAGATGCAAACTGGGGATTTTTTTTAACTTATTCTGAATTTGTTTGGTCTAAACAAGCATCAAAGACCTCAAGAATTCTAGGACTAAGCAGCAACAGAAGAATATACACCCTTCAATTTATAGGTGAAGAAACTTCAACAAATTAAGAAATGCAGCATGACTTGTCCAAAATTATAAGGATTCAGAAAAAGACACAGACACAGAAAGACTCTGTGGTATCTCCCATGGTATCTCCTGCACCCATCAATTAACCTCCCAAGTCCCCGTCCTAATTACTTGCATGAAATATGCACACACACACACACACACACACACACACACACACACACACACACAGACATGCAGACACAGGAATAGTTCTTATAGTACAAGTCTTTCTTATCACCCCTGTTCCTTCACAGGAGCATTTGTAGATCACTATAAGACTTGCAAATCTTAGTAATGCTAAGCATAAGCTGTAACTGTCAGGCCATCAATGCTTCCCTCTGAAAGTGCAATCAGGCTGTGACAGGCCTACTCATTGGCAGATCCTCCTGGTCTGCCTGATGAAATGGTGTGTACCTTGTTCCTCCCTATTTGCTTACATTCTTCCAGGAACTATCTGCCCATATTGTATTTCATTTTAAGAGTGAACCAGTTTCTTAATGTTCGAAATGAGAGAGCTAAGTTATAGAATCTGTCAGGGCATTTGAATAGCACACATTCCCTTTATAAAAACATCCACTTTTAGATTTAAACAGTGTCCAGTGCAGTTGGATGAGCATCTCATCATGACTTGGTTCCAGCCTATGGTAGGAACAGAAGCTGGTCGATCCTTGAAAAGGAAGAGCTCTAGTCAGGGCAGTTAGGGCACTGGGGACAGGCCCTTGAAGGGGATATCGACACCCTGATATCTCCGTGTCTCTCCCTTTGCTTTCCACGCAACCCAGGGTTAACAGGCCTCCTCAGCCACATGAAACATTATGATGAACTGCGCCACCAGATTTCAAAGTAACTGGGCTAAGCAACCATGGACTAAACCCTCAGAAACCAGGAATCAAACTAAAACCATCCCCTTTAAGATGATTATCTCAGATACTTTGTTCCAGTAAAACAAAGGTGACTAACACAGCTCTCTAATAAAAACCTATTCATCACAACAAATTTTGCTAATTTCCTAACAAGGCCTTGATTTTCCACCTACCATTTGAAATAATCTCAAATGATACCTCATCTCATAAAATACTTTTTAAAATGCTTTATTAGTACACATTTATTTAATAAGTACTTATGATAATATTTGTTAACAAATACTTGGAAATCTTACTTGAAAGTGTTGAAAGAAGAGTTATCAGAGCTATCATATCTACAGTTGTACACAGGCTCAATATCTACTTAAAGTCTATTTTCAGGTCACTTTGTGAGTCACATACTTGTAGCATTTTTTAAGTCACGGGGTTGATAGCTGCTTTTACATATCTGTTAATGAACAATGACAGCATACACAAAACTAAATCAGTCCATGGACTGCTTGGACCTTTCCATATTAGAAATATATTACACACAGTAATATTCACCTTATTTGTTATAATTTCCAACTACCTACATGATATCTTTTGAGTAATAAATAAAACATTCATAGAATTCGCTAATTGCCTCTATGGAGTCTAAAAATCTAGAAAAATATAGTGTGGATTCCACTAATCTCAAAATCCTTTCCTCAAGCCATTTGGCTCCAAGTACAGTTCCAAGACCATTTTTGCCCTAAGAAAAATTCAAATGCAACTAGTAACATGAGAGACCTGAAATCTCTCAAGACAGCTTGATCCATCACTGTTTAGGTCAATGAACTATGAAGTGAAAGGTTACAAAAAGAAAGGAAATCTGCTAAATGGAATAAAAAATTGATACTCCTAGGTGCTGGGCCACTCAAACAGCAAAGTGAGATCTACGTCCCCTCCAGATGGTTGTTCTCCAGGGCATGCAGGACAGGCAACCACTTTATCTTGTGATTGTGAGAGTGCAGAGGAGAGAAAACAATAAATGTAAGGTTCACAAGAAAGGCCACTCGCCCTTCCAGCACGAAAGCGCAATACTTCTGGCTCTCAGCCAAGCAGGAACAGTGACCAACTATCGTGCTGGGGTCAGTTTCTCTAATGGAGCAAGGTTACGAGCAACCCAAAGCACTGAAGTGGTCTCATTAATCTTTCTAACACCTAGATGTAAATAGGTAGTAATAGGGACTGTGTGTAAATAGGTAGCAATACGGACTCCTTACAGGGAAACGCACTGGTACAAGAGGTGAAGAGATTAGATTCTTAGAGTGTCTTGATTGTACACCTTAATGTGGCTATTCTGTTTCCATTTTTTCCCTTCTCATTACAGAAGTACAAAGCAAGAGTCTGCCAAAAGGTAAATTTGGTTTGGTTTTATGGCTATGGTAAATAAAAATATGTGCTTTTCTTCCCTTCATATGATTCTACATTTTTTTATATGTCTTGGAATAAAATTAGACATTGCACATTGAAACGCAATAAACCACATTCCTTTTAGGAGTAATGATATATGAAGAGTACAAAGATCCAGGACACTGAATAATTCAAAGCACAGAGCCATTAAATTTGGCAGATGCAAAACGACAATATTAAAGCCCATTCATCCTTTCTACACGGGAGTGAGTTTTCTCCTCTTCACTGGAGTTTATTTCTTATTGACTCACGGATACGAGAACTCATTTTTGGGTCCCATCTCATCCTCCAGTGGCCTGTTAGCCACAAATCACAAAGCACAATGTTATATTCTCAGAGGGACTGATGTGGTCCTGCAGAGATGGATTTCAATTGTGTGTTCATTAAGGTAATAAAACTCAGCCAGCATTAGAGAAAAAGTCCAGCCATCATGAGCATGTTAACTGAATGAGTCATTTCATCTAGAGACACTATAAAACTGAACTCTGACCTCCATTAATTAGGAAAGACACAGGTGTTTTAAGATGACATTCTCTTAGAATAATTCAATTGGTCTCTGATGAATATGATTGTAAAAATCAAAGAAAATAATTCCAAGTTATTATTTAACCTGGAAATCGCAGGATTGCTTATAACTGAGTGGAAGACAAAATGATTGAGGGAAGCAAACTGCATTTTGCACTAAGGTAAGATAGAGACAGAAGAGGAAGTAAATCCATAGAAAACATTCCAGTGATGGTGTTAAGAAATTTTGTTGCTGTTTTATTCTTAAAGGTTTAGAGCAAAGTTGGTCAGGAAACAACCTGAAGAAACACACTTCATGTCAACTATCACCATTTGGGTACCTCTGAGAGGCGACATCAAAACTAATTTCTTCTTGACCTATGTCAGTGGCATCCTCTCTAACCTTTCTTCACTGCAAGTTCCACCTGTTAATATCCAAATAGCATGGAGCTTGACACAGTGAGGACTTGCATGATATCCACATTATCGTAATAATAGGAGGCCTGGAGACTAAAACAAAGTGTGTGTCATCCAAGAGAGAAGGGAAAACAGTGTATCTGTTAAAACAGAAAATGCTGTACTAAAAATTAGTATAATTATTTAAACATAAACATTTAACATTTCAATTATTTCAATAACCAAACACTATGAAGACTAACTTTAAAAGCTCAAATTTTAAAATTACATAGATGTTCCAAACATTGGATAGCACTATATTTAAATAAATAACATTTATACTACAAATTTTGAGTTGTTTTTGTAAATATTTGCTACCAAATTTTAGAACATATTTACATAGGTATATATTGTTGAAACATTGAGTCCAAATGTTTTTCTAACCTCAAAAATAATCAAAATATGTTGTTGGAGCTAAGAAAAATGTCTAAACAATTCTGACTTCATTTCTGTTCCTATTTTAGGATTCCAGTGCTCACTCTCCCAGAATATTCTTGGTTAATTTCATTCCCCGTTCTAAAAATGGTATTTCAAGCCCCTTAAAAGTCAAAGAATACATAATCGTAAACAGTTCAAATAACATTATTATATATGCTATTTATACTAGTAGTCTCTTGTCAGCAAAAAGAATGAAATAACAAAGATAGGTTGAAATGCAATAACTGATCAGTGCTATTATCTCAGATACGTAATATCAGAAAATCCTTTACCCATAAGTACATTTATGGCCAAAGTTATTAATCAATATTGCTAATAATCACCCTGATCATTTAAATTCTATTATCCTTTAAATACTACCTGTAAATTTCTAAGGACTTTGGAGATTATGGACAATGATTTATTGTAGTAAATTGAACTTCACGAATTGTGCTTTTGTTGGTCTACAGACTGAGTATGTGATTTGTTCTTTTCTATTTTTCAGTTAATTGGAGATAATGTTCCATTTGAAAAAAAATGTCATCTACCTCTATTATTCTTTCAATCTGTGATTTTGCTTCTAATTGCTGCTATTTAAAACTATATTTCTGTTTTTCATCAGTGTGAGTGAAGTGCAGGTTTTTCCTAGTATACCTTTAATAACTGGAGAATGACAGCTCATTCTCCAGTATGCACAACCCTAGCTAAGGCCATCACATCTGTTGCTGAGTCCACCTTTGGCCCAGCCCTCAATTAGTCCACTCTGCTAGTCCCAGCTGCTCTGCAACGCTGGCCTCTCTTCTCCATTTTCACCACAACTGGCTCAGATTTACTTCTCTCTGCCCCCTCAACTGCCCTCCCTACTTCATTCTCCCAACTCCCACACTTATGCACACAACATGAGGGATGCTGCCTCTGGTGCAGAGCTGTGCACCTGAAGCCACAGCCTTGTAAAGCTCCTGGCTCCTTGCTCATTTGGCAGAGGTTCGCACATCTTCCATGCAGCAGACGATGTGGAATTGGTTGCACCACAGTGGCTGGCCTGGCTTCCAGGGCATCTGACTGAGATGATCTGAGGCATCGAAGGGGTCTCTTCCAGCTGCTTCTGGAACTGCAATCTCTGCCCCCAGAAGACCGAGTCCAAGCTGGGACCCTGCCTGATGCTCAGGGGCCCCACAGATGATGATTACTTCTGAGTCACCAACAGCTTTGACTGCATGGAGCTGCTCTCTGCCCCACCAGGGTCTCTGCCTCCAGCACAATCTCTCTCTGTTCTCCATGTATTAGGGCATCTCCAAGCCCAGCTGGAGCAGCACCTCCCCGGTGCACTCTTTTCGATCTCAAGTACCATCATATCCTTTTAGTCTTCATGTTTTCTGGGCCCTTTGTTCAGAACTCTCAAGAGGAATAATTGCTTATGTCTCTGTCACAACCACTAGGCCAAGAAACAGCAAACATTTTGCTAAAGGACAGAGAAGCAGATATTTCACCTCTTTTGCTATGTTAAAACTGCTCATCTCCACAGTTACAGCTCAAACACAGACACTGACAATGTGCAAATGGATGAATTTGTCTATGTTTCAATAAAGCTTTATCGGTCGGAGCAGGAAATCTACTCTGGGGTCCTAGCTTGATGACCTGTACACTAGGATATAAACTCATCATGTAGATAATATGCTTTATCTTGCATCATCTTTGTTTTCAAAATACCTAAGATATTTCCTAGCACTGGGTAGGTAAAATAAATATTTGATGAATGAAGAGTCCTGAAAGAAAAACTCTATTAACTGGTGAATTATGATGGGCCCCAGGTAGAACCTGGAAAAGGAAGAGCTACCAAAGGTCAAAATTTGTCACACACGCATACACACAAAGTAGAAGCTAATTAATCTCTACCACACCCTTTTGTTGGCTCATTCATAGGAAATGAATAAAGGGAGGAATTTATTTAAATAACTAAAGATGTAACTACTGTGCTAGGCTTATCTTCTGCCATTTTAAGCAGGGGAAACAGTACAAAATTTTTTGTTGTTTTGTAGTACTATTTCTTAACAATATCAAGTGAACCGAATTGACTGGAATAAGTCTCTCCCAAAGGAGTTTCTTGAACCAGCAATTTGTTAATATGAACATTCTCCAGAAACTTAATCTGCAGAGCAAGAACAGCAGGCAGATGGATCTCAGTTTTGAAGGAATAGCCTAGCTGATCCTTGGGTACTGATGTTTGCCAAATAGCAGAAAATTACTTTTTCAAAAAGTCATCAAACAAGGAACTTTGTTTTACAACACAGACCCATGGTAGCTCAGTAGTAGGGTTGTTGACTAGTGTTGAGTTGGTTCCATCCCAGCCCTGCAAAAAATAAAAATTTAAAATTTAAAAAAATCAGGCTAATCCTTCAAGAAGACTGAAGAGAAGAGAGGGGAGAAGAGGGGGAAGAAGGACAAAGATGAACAAGAGAAAAATCTCAAGAGAAAAAACACCAATGCACCTAATCCCAGCCATGGGAAAGACAGGAGTAAGAAAGAGAAAAAACATAAAACAAAAGGCACAGGTTTACAGAAATTTCAGGGGAGGATAGGCCAAGACGAAGGGTAGAAAGGAAAAGCGCCCCCCTCTTTCTGTTGCCCACAGCCTTTCCTAAGTCATAATCAGGAGAAACACAACAGCAACTTCGTCATTACCTTAATCTTTCTGCTTGATGATTCTGCTACCTTTGGATTCACTCATCACAATTCCACACTACTCAGCACATGTGACCTCTCACTGTACAAACCTGACTCAAACACATCCTTCTGAAAATGGGAACTCACGCATCTCCCAGAAGCACAGTCTCGGATCTCATAAGCATCTCATTATTCATTTAATTATAGATTGCTTCCAGCAGGTTAATTCTAAGGTAAAACTCTAAAGTAAAAGTAGGAATTAAAACAACTGAGAGAGAATCATACTGGGAAATCTTAGAAAAATGAATTTTATATGAATCTGAAACTTAGACCCCTTTGCTTGGAACAGTGTCAGTCATTTTGAAGGGAAGGCTTCATTCTAATTAAATAGAGGCCTGCCTTCTTACTCAATATCACCATTTTGAACACACACTTTGTTAAAATAACCAACCCAGAGCCTACTAGGCTGAATTAGCCCTAGTGTGCTAGGTTCCTATGTGAGCAAACCAACTCAGCATAAGCTATAAAAGGATACAAGTCCAACTCATCAGAAACCATCAACTAACCTCTATCTAGAACCTTCACCAATCAGAAAACACCAATTAACCTCTAGCCAGGAAGTTTCTTTTAACCAATCAAATACCTTTATTTTGTCTTGCTTCCTAGAACAAGTTAGGAAACTTTCCTTGTTCACCACTATTCCCAAGAGTAAAGAGCCAAACTGCTTGTGGTCTTGTGGTACATGACTCGTGTATCACTGAATGCTAAAATAAAATTGTAATGTGCTTATTAAGTTCACCTTTTAGCAGTTCTGAATATGTAAGGCATATTGAACCCTAGGATGGCAAAAGTATTTTAATATTTCCCTTCTTATCCTGTTTTGTAGACTCAAACCATGAGTCAAAAAATGGTTCAAAATCTACACTAAACTTTTACAACCAGTTTCAGTAGGTTCTGTGACAAATACAGATACTGAAAAATATCTATCAAATAATAAAAATGAATAAAAATCAAATAATGTGAGGAAACTGCTGGGGAAAAAAGGTTAATTGTGAGCATCCCTGAAACTGTGTTTTTAAAATTTATGCTTTACTGTATTTTCCACATTTTCTAAGACAAAGGTGCCTGGGTTTAATCATTAAAATACGAATTATTATTAATTTTTAAAGAGGACTGAGTGAGACAAGTTTCGAATGCGCATGTATTTAAAGTCATACCAGAGATATTCTGCACCCTGGAAATGGCGAATACACAAACCCTTCTACAAACCGCATGAATTCCAATTCAAATACTGCCCAGTGTTACACAACCTCAGATCCCCTGCAGAGAGGCTTTTCCTCTGCAGCACAATGAAACCCCTTTATCAAAGAGTGCAAAGAATCTACAACTGAATTCAATTTCAAGAATTATAAAGTATCACTGATATAAAGTGAAACCATCCAATAAATGGTTTCATAGTGCCTAGTGCTCACAATGAAAGCTAGAATATCATTCTATTTCTGAACAGCTCATATTTTCAAACCACTGCTGATTTCTGAAATATACACCTGTTATCTAAACTTCTCTTGCTAAGTCACGCCTTCCCAAACAGGAATCTGAGGGCTGGGCTATTTTTACAGCTTTATAACTGGTTCACACCCCCTCTCAAGCTTTCCGCAACTAATCCCACCGAATTTCCTGGACAGAATTCCTATTCTCTTCCTTCAGCGATATCTTCCTGAAAAGCACATGTACCAAAATACCAATCTGCATGCGGTCCCCAGTGGCTCCCTAACACTCCTTGTCTACCAAGGGTTTGCTCATGGAATAGTCATTTATCATGGACTATCTCACTCAACCTACAATAACTGAAACAGGGTTTGAAAACTAATATATGAAATTTTGTTTTTCAGTACAGAAAAGCTCTGAGCATTTGCACCAAACTACTTCTCCAGCCCCTTTTTATTTCGTATTTTGAGGCAGGGTCTTACTAAGTTGCTAAACTGCCCAGGCTGATCCCAAATTTGTGATCCTCCTGCCACAGCCTCGCACAGTGCTGAGGTTACACGTGTGGACTACCATGCTCAACTTCTATTACCAACCCAGTAAAAATGAGAAAATCAGGCTTTGAAACTGGCTCAGCATCACTCAACTAGGGATTCCAGCCCACTGCTCTTTCCCTGTCATTTACTTTTCAAGTGTTTACAACACATTACACATGGTTCTAGAATAGCAAATACAACCCAGACTCCTAAGGTCACTAGAAATGTGTGACATACTTAGGACCAAAAACATGTATGCTGCTACTCAGAAATTCAGTCTTTAGTAGCATTCTGTTCACTGCTGTTCATTCTGGCAGGCCTGCAGGTTCCTGGCTCACACACAGTACTGCAAGCTCAGCTGACTCAGTAATCAGCCTAGTCCTTTCCTGGTTTGTCTGAGCTGGCATTGGGATGAGATGGGGTCCTTCAGGAGGGCTTGGATGAAGACCACAAGGGCAGTGAGGAGAGAGACCACCAGGGACAAGTTCCCTTTTGGAACAACTGCTCGCTGTTGTTGCAGCCAGGGCAGGCTCATGAGACAGCCACTCACAAACCCCTTCTCTCACCCATTAAGAGAAGCTTCTGTATTTGACTTGAGCCAACCACCTGAAGAGCAGAAGGTGCTGTCCTGTTCACAGAAGGATTTCCACAGACCACACAGGGAGTTATTTGAGTCAAGCTGACAGGAAAGACTTTTGCAAAGTTCTATAAAGATGAATGAGGAATGCAAGACTCAACAGCGCCAGTCTCAGGGGGATGTGCACCTGCTCCCCAAATAAGAGTCCTCTGCTCCTGGGCTGATTGCCAGAGCTCAATTACCCTAAAGGGGGACTTCGGGAAGAGCCTAGGAATCCTCCGAGTCCTTTTCCACGTGCTGCTGTCTGCTATCAACTTGCCACAAACCCAACCTCTCTTCTTCTATGGACTTCCAGATGTAAAAAGGGATATGTACAAATTAAATCATGCAAATAGGTCCAGTGAGTCAACAAGTATCTTTGAGTTTCTAGCAGGAAGAGATTGTGCTACCTTCTGGAGAAATGAAAGGAAGTCTGGCACATCCCTCACAGTCGGAGTGAAGGGCTCGCACTGACGGAGGAATGATGTGATTCTCTCAGTACAGCAGCAAGCAAACAGGACGCTGGAGGGCTCACAGGACCAGGGAGGGTAGAGGATGGGCAGCTCAGGACCAAGGAGAGAGACCCTGAGCCAGGTCCTCACACTGAGGAGATTCCCAAGCAGAAAGTATGGGTGAGAGGAGGTGGAGAGCAAGTATTCCAAAAAAGAAGGAGAAGTAGTTACCAAATCCCAGAGGTGAGAAAAAGCATCATCTACAGTTGTGGGAACCTCAAATGGAAAAAGGGCTGAGCCCATGAGGAACAAGGGACCTCAGGCAGTGGGGCTGGCAGCCACTCCAAACAGGAAGCATTTGTCAAATGGAGCAGGGTAAAAAGATGATGCCAGTGGTGGTATGGAGCAAATCTGGAGGCAGAAGGCCAGGCGAAAACCCCTGCAGGACCCAGCCTGGACTGCAGCGATGAAAATTAATGAAGTCAACATAGGAAATCCGAGTGTGCCCAGTGGATTAAAGTAAGGGAAAGCTCACCCTGTAACTCTTCCCAATCCATATTTCAGCATCCTCAGAACAATCAGTGGGGGCATGAGTGACTTGTTCCCTGTCAGGTACTAAGCTAACTTCCTTCTAGTCACTGAAAGCTGCAGTCACACATCATAATGGTGTCGGACCAAGGGTATGCACAGGACTCCTTAAAATTTGAAGGTAGAAGCAATGTTTCTAGAAAGTGATAATGCTGCTCTGGATTACCCAGAATGTAAGCTAGACTCTGCTTCTCTTAGGACTTTGTGGGAATTGTGCAATTCCTGCAGCTATAAAAGGTACATATGATAATCTAGAAAACTCGGCTGAAAAAAAATAAGTTCACTCCACTGCCAAACGTGCCTGCCTTGGAGGCCAGCAGACTAAATCTACACAGAACACCTTCTTTCAAGTTTAATGTCCATTTTCCTAATAGCTGAATGTAACATGTCTTATGCATTACCATCCTAAAAACAGGCTGGCAGGACAGATATTTCAAACACAGGGACTACTTATGTCTTCCAAAGAGTAGCAGTAAATTTGAGGAAAACACGCACAAAAATCCGTCAATTGTTCATGGCCTCACCATCCAGCTGCAAGGAGGCGGGGGCCTCAACACAGGAATGTGCACATCTTCAAAGACATAAGACAAGGACAGTTCCCTTGGATTCCCAATCCACTCGGAAAGAGTTAAGAAAGGCCACACAGAAAGGCGATGAGGGGTTGAGGGTACACAGAAAGGCTGCTTGACCTCTGCTTCCACTGGAGAACACAGCGAAATGATAGGAACGGGTTAATTTCTGGAGCCTGACTGCCTGGCTTTGAAACACTTTTATTAAGAGTCAATATGCCTCAGGACAACATATTTCCCTACTCCCTGCCTCAGTTTCCTCTTCTCTAAAATAGAGATGTTGCCAGCATTCACCTCTCACGGTTTGATGGGAGGAATAAGTGAGTTACTTCAGGCTAGAAGGGACCCGGCCACACAGTGAGGTGCAGGCAGAGCTTGCTGTGAGGGGCACACGTGTCTGTGATTTGTACACTTCACCACACTCACACCACACTTCGCTCCTCCACGAAATCACCCAGCACTCTTCCACCTCAGCAGAGAATGCACGTGTAGCTGCACAGACACAAAACAAAGTTGGAAAATGTCTTCAGTGGCAAAACACGACGTCTCTCACCTTGCTCCTACCACAAGCTCTTTCTGTCCTGGGTCAAATGTTAACTGCGAGAAATCCACAGCATTCTTCGCTCTGAACTCCTGCAACCAGGGGCCAATTTCTAAACAGAAAAAAATAAATACATGAAAAGGTAAAAATGAATGATTTTCCCCCGGAGCACCACAGAGAGGGCACATCAGGTAGCATTATACTTGGAGAGGATCTGGAGGTTCCCCACGGGGGTCATTAGGGGCCACTGGAAGTGTTTCTTCAGGACGGCTCCCCACCACACAGAGAACGTGTAAATGCAGAGAGCAGGCACCCAGTACAGAGCTAGCACGGCCCTGAGGCATGCCTGTGATTTACAAGCCAGACATGCATTTTCCTCGTGGCTCTGGGCTGGGCAGAAAATAACACAGCACACAAATGATTCATCGATACTGAATGCAAACAACATACTTTCTTGTGCCATTGGACTGGAAAGGGCTGAAGACTTTGCAAACTCACAAAAGCCCTCTTAGGAGCAAGGACAAAGTTCAGGGCACCACTTGCAGTCTATCAAATTAGACATTCTGTTTCCCTGTCATTTGGGCTCCTACTCGGGCCTGACGATCACACTTGTTAAACACATTCAGTCCTTTCTAGATGAGAAGTCCACAGTTACTTCTGGCCTCATCTACATTTTTTTTCTAAGGGAAATCAGGAAATGGCCACTCTATGGAGACAGTTTTTATAAGCACCGTTAACCCCCATTAGAAGGCCTCCAGCCCAGAGCCTGATGATTACAAAGTGATGGTATCTGAAGAGAGCTCCAATGCTGCTTCATGAGCCATTTTTGCAACTGTTGGTAGCTTGTGTCTGGCAGCTAAAAACTATGCAGTGAGTTGCCTGCCTGTCTGGGGCTACGCTATTGTCATCCTTGGCAGTTAATTGGGTTACTGGGTGGTCTTTATTCTTGTATTTCACATTTTGAATGGTATCACATCAGTTAAACAAGCATGTGACAACTGTCAAATCAACAAAGTAATGGGTCTGAGGAAAAGGAATAATCTCTTTCAACAAACACTATAAATGGATCCACTATGGAAATATACCCATGTCCCATAACATAGCCTCTAGAAACCACTTTGTGGCTGTGAACAGAGAGTATTTTTGACTAATAACGTTGTATATAAAGTATCTTTTCTCTTCTATCAGTTATTGGGAAAACATTAATATCAACTGAGTTATTTTCTGCTTAAAGGAAACAATAACTGAAGTAGAAACTTGTATTTGGTTATGGAATTTTAATATGCATTTTGGGGGTAATTTATAAAAATTTGTTCATTTTTACAATCAGGACAATTACAACAAAACATTGATAACAAAGTACGTACAAGGATCTGGAGCTACAAAAACATTAATGAACAATCCTTCAATAGCTTATAATTCACTAGGGGGAAAAACACTAATATTTGTTTTTGAATGGCATTTATAATTACAAGGTGTTTATAAGGTCTTGCAGAGGCATAGGAATCACTCGTAATATATAAAGGCGAGATGATTGGGAATTTAAGTATTGAGAAAGGAAAGAGTTGACCAGAGAGCCACAGGACAAGATGTCCTAGAGAGAAGAGAAGAAAGCCACGAGGGAACAGTGTCCCCTCTGGTGATAGCTGGTATCGCTCCACTTTACTTAGCCCATTTCTCCATTTCTGGGAAAGATGGCGCCCAAAGACTCCCTCCCACGGCTAAACTGCGCATCCACGCTTGCAGCTCAGACCAAGACACTGAGCACAAGGAGCACAATACATGTGCAAAATGAAGGAACAAGAATAAGTGAGCATTCAAGATGAGGAGAATTTAAAGGAAGGACGAGATTTGGAAAAAATAATGGCAACTTCAAAATTAGTAGGAAAGAGAACGGAAAGGTATACTTAATCTGTAGAGAAACTGGCTTACAGGCTTGGAGTTGATCTTGTACGTGATATCAAAGATTTGATTCATTTTCAAACAAACATGCGACCCACTGAATCATATACCCCATGAATGTGAATGAGCTATCCTTAGGCAGGACGGCTTGAAAATGTGATGCATGAAGGTAAAAATATTATATTCTCTAACAAAAACTGTTTTAAAAGCACAGCATTCTGGATTACCTATGAAAATACGACAGGAAAGGAAGATGTGCTGGGAGAGTCTGATTAGGATCAATGATTGAAAATGAAGTCAAGGGGAACAAATTAAAGAGAACAAAAGTTTCCACATTAAATGAAGAGGTCAGGGATGATATAGACATAGATATGAAGAGTTCAGGCTGATTTCAGAGGAAGTAATGGATTTGGGTGCAAATATGAAAATATTCTACACAAGAAATTCCAATGGCAAGCTATTCCAAGAGGCCCTGCTAACCATTCCTAGGAACCAGAAGAGTCTATAAAGATGTTTTAAGTTTGGAGCTTCATTCGGCCAGGAAACCCGTCAGCAAGGAGCTCTGCCAGTGCTGGAGGGAGGACATTGCGCTCCTCAGCCAACCCGTCCTGGCCTCAAGAGCTCAGTGTCATGAGCACTTCCCCTTTTGTGATGCAAAAAGAGCGGGCTAAGGGCTGACTTTGCTGCTGGGGGAACGGAAAGTTGAGCCAGATAAAGAGAGAAAAGGCCATGAAAAGATGCAAAATAATCAGCTTATTTCCTCTGCACTCAGAGTTCATTTTAGTTAGAGGAACTGGAAGAGAGTGGCCGATAGGACCCAGGATGGTCACACGCATTCTACGTTTGGGTTCTCATCCTGAATAACAAGGGACTAATATGCTACTTCCTACTATATCCTCAATTAAAAGGATTTGTGGGCAGAGAGAAAAGTGAGTTAAAAGCACAAAGTTCTACCAATTTTGTTTGATTTTCCTTACATAATATTCTTATGTACTCGCTAAGAAAACTATTTACTTTTAAGGTCAATACTTCATAAAAGTTGGATAATCTGCATCATCACTTCTTTTTCACTTTCCTGTGCATTCCTCCAGTTCAGACTATCTCTGCTTTGCACATTACATGGCCTACTGCCTTGGATTTCATGGCCTTGGGAGAAAGACTTGTATCAACCCACTCCTCCAGCTGGACATACATCCACATGACACCCACCCTCTCCTGCTCCCTGCAGGCAGGAATCCAGGTGCCTTCTTCACTCTTGGAAGACCAGTGCCCCAGCCTTGCTCCACTCCATCTCTCCTATCCTATTCAGTCCTTTCAATTATCTCCTTTTTACCTCCCTAACATCTCCAATGTTAGCCACCTTTCCCCCTCTCCATATAAGTATATGCACGTATCCCCTACTTTAAAAAAATATTTTATGACACTCGGTTGTTATCAAAAACCCAAAATTGCATAATAAATTCTTACTCTATGTCAATTAAAGATAATTAGGTTGAAAAAGTTATGTCAGACATAGAGATAAAACTTTGCAACTCAGTTTGAGGTATTATTGTCCTTATAATCTTGACAGTAAGTCTGGATCAAGGGGATTATGAGAAAGGCAATTCACAGCACAACATACTTAAAAACACAACTGAAGACATTCTCAGTAGTATCAGCACATGTGCATGTTTCCATCTTCACAGATGTGCACTAGACACACTATTTCTTAAGGGCTAGGGCTCACCCAGCAGCAAACGGATGGCTCAAGAAGCTGACTCAGAAAATCCATCAATGCATTTCACCCTCACGGTAACAGAGGTCAAAAGAAGCAGTAAGAAGTCATCGCTATTGCTTTCTAAGCAACCAGAACATGAATCGTTACAAAAGCAGAAGCTCTAGGACAGCTCCAGGTCAGGAAAGGCAGGGGAGGGAAGGGTCTCAACACTGGGCAGCTGGTGGCAAACAAGCCAGATGTCGCACAGACCAGAAAAAGGAAAGAGACCAGGACAAGGGCCACAGCACTTGGAGAACTGAGGGGATTCAACTTCTAATAACATCAACATGCTCTTTGCCCACCAGTTAAAGGTCTACCTCTTTCGCTCTCTCCCTCTCTTGTGATACTGTGGAAAAACTAACGATGAAATGACAATTAAGCAGCTGCTATGTCATTGATTGCAAGTAAGAGGAGACGTGTAGATTCCAGTTGAGCACTTTGTTCCTGATTTGTAATATCTGCTATTAGCCATCCTAGATAATCCAATCTTTCCCCAAATGTGATTAATTTTTCTACCACAAAATTAGGTGCATTGATTTATATTTGCCTTTTCTTACTATCACACAAGCTCCTGCATGATTATTTTGTCAATATTTTAGCAAAGTATAATGATTCAATTTTTTTAAAAAACCCAGTCTTCCATCTTCAGGAGAAAATGTTTTTCTCAACTTGAGTCAGTATTAATAAATTCAGTCCAAGATAATTGGCAAATACAGGCTGCCTAAGACAGAAACAAATTAGTGTACTCCCTCCAAAAAGAAAGAAAAGGGAGAGAGGAGAAATGAAATTAGAAAAATGGGAACAAGAGCTGCTATTAAAAGCAAAGAAAACAGCAAGCCCTCGAAAGAGAGCCAGGGATGATGAGTTTTTGAAGTTCCCTAAGTGAGGATCACAGAGATGTGGCTGCAGAACAGCAGAGCTTATCATCACATGACAGTCACCCCGAAAACCAGAAGGATGCCTCCACCAGGTAGCCCTGATCGTCCGCAGACCGACTCAGCTTGGTGAACACAGAGCAGGAAACCCAGGTTCATCCTGCACTCCTTCAAACTTCCCTCGATGAAGAAGTCGAGAATGGGTCATCTCAGTACTTTTATTCAGACTTGAAATCTACACTGGGAGCTGAGTCACGGGGTAAGAAGGGTGGGACCAGCAGATAGTGAGTAAAGACTCTTACCAACCAGAGAAGCACACGGATGACATGAAGACCAAGGAAGAGAAAGGCAAACCACAGCCTGTTCCTTCTAATTCTCATGTAATTACACAATTAGTTTAATCTACATCATATCCTACATATGGAAATAATAACAGTGCTAATAATGTGATAATCACCAAAGTACCTGAAAAACAGCTCATATTTACAGTGCATGACATGTGCTAGATGCTATTTCCCATGCATCATACATATTATTAATCCCTGTATTTCTCACACCTGCCTTATTTATTCTAGGTGAGGAAACTGAGGCTAGCAAGGTTGACTCTTGACCAGGCTAACAGCTAGTAAGATATAAAGTCAATGATTTGGGTTATTATGATATGTTATTAAGTACAGCAAATATAAAATTTAGCTCCCTATACATCACATTTGAAAAGTAACAGGAAAACAAAAACAATAGCTTCTTTGAGAGTGAGTTTATTCTCACTGATATACTGTTAAATACAACTGTTACCCATTCAGTTTCCAACCACAGACTAGAGAAATATTAAACAAAGGCAGAAAGTTAGGCTCCCAAAGCCAGCTACTACCTTGGCCTGTATACACAATGACTATGGGTTATGGCTGGTGTTTAGCTACCCCCCCCCAAAGGCTCATACGGTTATATTAGGCTTTTCAGAGGTGGCTGGATCTAGAGTGCATGATAGACTGATTAATGGTGCAATGCTAGGCTCAAGGGCTCTAGTATTAAGAGTATGAGTGCTACCTGCTCTAATAAGCCTGGATAAGACATAAGGGATAGAAGGAGCCGTGGTCTTCCTTGTTGCTTTGCTACATTCTGCCTGCCATGGACTGTTCCTCTTCAATCACGCCTGCCTGCCGTGCCACCCTGCCTTGCAGTTAGTTGATTATGGACTGAAGCCTCTAAAAAATGAGCTAAATAAACTTTTCCCCTTTAAATTTGAGTGTTGGGTATTTTTATCTCAAGAAAAGAACTAAGACACTATTTCTTTTGCTGTTGTCAATATTAGTAATAATAACAGAGAAAGATGCATTTACCCTATTCACCAGTGGTTTCAGGCTCAAGTGTCTTATGTTAGTACAGAGGAATGAAAGAGCAGCCATGTGCTCTTCTATTTGACTGGAGTGCAGAATATTCAAGAATGAAAAGGCAGGGAAGGTAGAAGCAGAGTGGAACCACTGGGTTTCTAAGTAGCCAAGCCACTGGGTTATGATGGGGGCACTGTCCTGAAAATGCTAGCTCTGGGTCTCCACCTCCTGAAGAGGGCAGAGAGATAGTGAGGTACAGGGTGGACCCCACAGGACATTCTGGAGGAACTATGTTAGATACTTTCACATATTACCCAGTTTTTTCATAATCATTTCCTAACACATGAAGCTATAGTTACAATTTGTGTTACATTAATTTGGAAAAAAAAATCCTCAGATTTTGACAGATTAAACATCTTGTCTTTGTCTGAGGAACAGCTGGTAAAAATTTCTTCCCACATCGTGGGTTGTCTCTTCATTCTGTTGATGGTTTGTCTTGGTGTCCAGAGCTTTTTAATAAGATGAGATTCAATTCTCAATTCTTTGTGCTAGTTCACTCGCTACTGAGGTTTTGTTCATGAAATCTTTTCCTTTGCCAACGTCTTCAAGAGTTCTAGCTAAGCTCTCTTCCAGCCGGTTTAGTGTTTCTGTTTTAATATTTGGATCTTTGACCCATTGTGATTTTAGTTTAGTGCACAGTGATCAATATGGTTCTAGTTTTATTCTTTGGCAAATTGAAGCCCAATTTTTCCAGCACCATTTATAAAAGAGGCTATCTTTCCTCCAGTGAGGGTGTTTGGCTCCCCTGTCAAAGACGAGGCGGCTGAATGTGCCTGGAGTTGTTTCTGCATCTTCAGATCTATTCAACTAGTCCTCCACTCTGTTTCTTTGCCAGTACCATGCTGTTTTTATCATAGCAGCTTTGCAGTATACTTTCAATTTGCGAATTGTTATACCCCCTACCTTGTCTTTGTTGCTTCGAATTGCTTTTGCTATTCTAGGATTCTTATTATTCCAAATAAATTTTTGGATTGTTTTCTCAAGTTCTGTGAAGTTTTTCCCAGCTGTTCCTCAGAAAAAGGTCTACTATGTGGAATATGTAAAGAATTTGAAAAACTCAGACCTCTCTGATTTAAAGATCCAATCCAAATATGGGCATCTGGAATAAATACACATTTTTGAGACAAAGAAGTAGAAAGAGTAAATAAACATATGAAAAAAATGTTCAACATCACTCGTTATCCAAGAGATGATTAAAAAAACAAACAAAAAATGCTGAGATTCCACCTCACTCTAGAAAGAATGACTGCTATCAAGAAATCAAACAGGGGATGGGGATTTAGCTCACTGGTGCCTCACAAGCACAAGGTCCTCAGTTCAATCCCCCCCAATCACCACCCTAAGAAATCAATCAATAACAAATGCTGGCAGGGTTGTTGAGAAAAAGGAACCTTTCTCCACTGTTGGTAGAAGTGCCGACTGGTGAAACCACTGTGAAAATCAGTATGGAGATAGCTCAAAAAAGTAGGATTAGAGGTTTCATTTGATCCAGCTATTCCCATGCTGGGTATCTTCCCAAAAGAATTAAAAGAATCTTACCACATAATGTGCCCCCATGTTTATAGTGGCACAGTGTGCAATAGCTAAAACTAGGAAACAGCCCAAATGCCCATCACCTGGGGACTGGATAAAGATGTGTGTGGTTTTTTTTTTTAATAAAATGTAGTACTACTCAGCCATAAAGAATGAGAAAGTAGAGACATTCATAGCTAAATGGATATACATCGAGATAAAGAGGACACGTGTAAATACCGAAGTTTCTCTGTTGTATGAAACTAAAAGTGTAAATAAGAATCAGAATGTATAATCAATAATGTGAAATACAAAGAAAAGGTCCAAAGTGGAAGGAAAGAAGGGAAAAGAATTAATAAGAGAAAAGGAAAAAAACAGAAACAAAGTCTTCATGAATATGAAGGGGTGGAAGGGTTAAAAGGAGGGCAGGGGGATGAAGAAAAAAATTAAAACCAAGATATAACATGTAAGGGTACAAATTCCCAATGATGAATGTCATCATATTGTATACTAAAATGTAACAATAAACTTCATGTAAAAAATCTTGTCACATGCAACCTAAGTGTAAGTGGCTAAATTGGAAAGAAAATATCTTCCTAAGTCCTAAATTAAAAAATGTCTAAGGAACATATAATACCTTGTTGTGTATCGCCAAGTGTTCATTAATCAGAAGTGGTAGCTCCCAACCACCATTGGGAAGCAAAACTTTTAAGAAGAGCAGTGGGGTCCTTTCTAGAAGGTGGACATGAGTGCTCCGGCTAGGCTGCCATGGGGCAGGGCACAACTAGGAGGAGAAGGGGCCAAAGAAAACACAAAGAAATTAGGATCCTTCAAAGGCAGCAAGGTGCACAGACAAGTGTCAATAGTGGGAATTAATCTTCATCATTTGTTAGTCCAAGATGCATCCTAGCTATGTTAGCTAACAGAAATGTGCAGCAAATATGCTATAATTTTAGCACTATAAACAAACAAAAAATAAGGTTAAGATTAAGTCAAACTTTTTGCTCCAAATGTCTGGTCCTCAATTGTTTTTTAATTAACCTCCTTCTTAGGATGTAGCAGAATCCAAGTAAGTTGATAGGAGGCGGTGACTTCCTACAGTCCAGCTCTTGGTTTTAGAGTTGATGAAATTTTGGGCTGAGGGATTACGTGAACTACCCCAGTTCACATACTGATAAGCAGAGGCTGAAAATCCCAGTTTGTAGGACTCCTTTGCCAAGCTATCATTTTCCCCATCCCCACAGCAGCAGACAATCCAAGTATGAATGCCATGCGGTTATTGATCCCGGCCAAACTCGTCAGAAGACCTAAAGTGTTTGTTAAAGAACCAAAATGATCTTCATCTAGATAAGGATACAGACATAGACACAGATAAATGGAGGCCTGAGAATGTTTATTAATACACATGTGTACGTTTTTATGTACATTTTTGCATAAGTGTATATGAAGAGATATTATACATTACATGCACTAAAGGAGATAGGACCTCAAAAATAGTAAAAAATGGTCTCAAAACTTGCCATGGAAAATGATCAAATGTCCATTTTTTTTTACTTTTTTCTTTCAAAAGAAACAAACTTCAGTCATAACTCCTGAAATTTAAACGTTTTACATCAGTAAAAGATTCAGCATAGCAAGAAAGGATAAAGCACCTTTCATTTGGACTGTATTTGTAAACATGCTACATAAAACACAGTATTTTTTGAAATGCAGAAAGTCCTTCCTCCTACGGCTTTGGTTGGGCTCTATTTCTGCCAACATTAGTCAAGCGCTCTAGCAAATCGTCTTATGCTGGCACTGCACTGATATGTGATAAACAACAACCGAAAATGACTGGAGTCCACAGGAAGGCCTTCTAGGTAGGAAGCCTGGGGCAGCATTTAGAGCCAGCCGCCTCCCTGCTTCTGTCCCCTGATCCACCACAGCACCTGCGTGCTTTCCTACAGTGCCACAGATCGCGGCCATTATTCCAAGCCTTTATATGTGCCGTGAATACAGATTATACTGTGGTTCACAGGCTATTAAAAACACATAAAGTGGTGTTTGGATGGGTGCTCAAATCTGAGACTCTTTGAGTAAAGAAAAACCATCAGTTTTTTGCCATCTAAGAAAACCGCCAATAGGCTGCCCAAAATGAAGCCGTGAACCTTAAAAGAATGTAGTTTCAGAATTTTTGTTTTGCAAAACTTATAGCCTATGAGTACTTCTTACAGTGAGCACGTGAAAAGGTATCAGGTTTATCATATGTCAGTGGAATCCCACCACAGGAAGATTTGATGGGGCACTTTTTCACTTCCTGTACGAGTATCTGGCCAAACAACAAATACTTATTGCTCCTCAAGATCTCAATGTTAGCTTTTGAGGAAATCCAGCCCACTCTGGCCCCTGAAATTCTGAGTTATCTGAGGTGTCCTCACCACACCTTGCCAGGTATGAAGAGACACTAATGCAAAATTAGCACTAAGCTGGGTTCAAGATCTGACTTGTGGGAGAGAGTTGCTTCCCCTTGTGCTGATAAATTCCAAGATCTTCGCAACTTCCTACATTGGCTTTCCATCACTGTAACAAAATGCTTGAGAAAATGAACTCAAAAGGAGGAAAGGTTTATTTTGGCTCATGGTTTTGTACATCACCATGGTCCAATACTCCCACACAAGGGCAGACTCCCAGTGACCTAACTCCTTTCTGCTGGGCTCACCTCTTAAAGGTTCCAATGACGCCAAATCTCACAAACAGGTGAAGACCAAGCTGTCTTCACCAAACACATGGACCTTTGGAGACACTTAAACTCTCAGCCATACCTCCTCTTTCATTAAACTATCTGAAGCAATTAATTAGGATAAGAATTAAGGTGATCAGTGACTGGTTTTTATTGCTGGATAATGCATACAAGCAGCATCTTCTACTCATCCATCAAGAAAGACACTTTTTTAATTTAAATGATTATGCAAAAATCATATGCAAATTAGACAAGCCCATCAAGCTCCTAGACTGTGACCAGCGTGTCCTGCAGGCCATGAGGTCAGTGCCCAGCCTGTTTCTGCCTTAATTTCTGTGTAGCTCCTAAGGACCCTGTACCATCTCCAGGTGACTTTCCTCTGCAGAGGGGTCTTAATCTTAACTTGTGACCTGCAGCATATGACTTCAGGCTGTAAAATCTAATTGCACAATCTTAATGTTGTGCCAGAGGACATTAAAAAGTAATTTACTTCAGATTTATACCATTAGCACTACAGAAGATGTTAATATGACTAAAATTATAAAAGTGAACGATTTCTATTCAATGAGCACTAACATTTTTCCAGGAGTGGCCAAGTGAGCTGCTGTGTAAGCAGTGATCCACAAATGTCCCTTAGATACAAATAAAAACATTCACTACTGGGTAACCAGGGATGGCAGAGGATAGGTTCAGAGATTGGGAAGCACCAGACCTCAGCTTTAAGAAAATAAATAATTTGCTTAAACTAATATTTCCTTCTGTTACATTTTCACTATTCACAATCTGTTTCTTTTCGGTCCTGTTGATAATGAAAGCTAGTATGTTTTAATGTAGTCCACCACCTCCACAGACCTAGGATTCAGAATAAGGTAGCCACAGGAGACTCAAAGACAAGCCAGAGTCATGCAATGGATATCCCTTGCTTGAGGAAAGGACGAATAAGGCCCAAGGCAGGCTCTTTGCAGAAGAGACTGTATCTACACGTCATGACCACACTGTGTTTTGCAAGACAGACCTAGAGTTTTCCAGGAACTACAAATTAGGGAGACATGCACCAAAATGTCAGAAAAGGACTAACTTATGTAACCAACAAATATTTCCTGAGCACCTGATGCACAGAAGAATTTACCGTAGTTATTTGCTGGGATAGGAAGTCATAAGAGACAACTGTCTTCAGGACACTTTTAACAAACACTCAAGAAGTCTTAAGCCAACATAAATACTGTCTGGAGATATGAATGCTCTAAAGCAATGCTGTCATCAAAATATCACACAAGGTACATGTGTAATTATAAATGTTCTAACAGTCAGATGATAAAAGAATTAAGATATTATAGGAACAGGTACAAGACCCCCAATAAAAGTAATCACTATGTACTACAAACATGTACTAATAACATCTGTAAAAAAGAAATAATACACAGTTGAATTCAGTATATCCAAATTTTCCCAACATATCAACAAAATGAAAATTATTGAGATATTTTCACTGTGTGGTTGCATCCTATATATCTCTGAAAAATCCAAAAATTGTACTCTGCTTCTCAATGAGAGCAGCCTTGTGTCATCTGCTCTTAGCTGAACATGGCCAGTGGCCACGCTGTGCACAATGAGTATCCAAGATATTAGGAGCAGCATCCCCCATTAATTCAGAGGCTTTGTTCCAGAACCAGAAATCAAGTTAATTCTGAGTCTCATCAGCTGCCACAGAAACCAACAGAACTGAATCCAGAAGTTGAACCCACGAAAAAACTGTCTTCTCTTCTTCAAATTCATTCATGGAAATAACATGGTCCTTGAGTTTGGCCAACTGGATTTGACTCCCAGGTATAGAATGTTTGGCCTGGGATTGGATTAATCCAGTGAGAGATGGTTCAGAAAATGTCAGTAGGTCTGGAGTACTCAAACCAAGAACACTGAAGAAAATACTTGCCTTTGACCTGCTTCTGCACAGTAACTCTAAGCCCTCATCATGACCTGCCTGGTAAGAATGTCTTTCTTTTTCTGACAGGTGTGAGTCATAGTAGAGACACCACACTAGTCCCATGCCTGGTCATGTTGTACCAGGGTAGGAGACTAAGAACCTGAGGTCAACCATGCACGCAATCCATGACTCCAAGGCCATCCCACAATACAAATCCTGCACACCAAAGTGAAGGAAGACTTCTCTGTTTGATAATACACCATACATATTTTAAACTCACTTCTGGGAGAATTAATTACTGTTCAAGTGACACTATTTGCAGAGAATAAATAGAACCTTGTCTGCAGACCCTCCTGGACCTTGTTTCCAGTGCCTTTTATGCTTGCTAATTTTAATCAATATACAATACTACCACTGCAACAAATCAAAATGCTAAGAATATGTAGTCACTTTTTATAATAGGATGGATCCTTCTAGTGAATTATCAAACCTGGGCATAGACACGAGGACTATCACTTGATGACAGTTATAGTAAATATAATAAGCCCCATAAAATATTCCTGGAACATATTCAAATACATGCGCACTTATTTGGAAGAGTCAGAAATATAAGAAAACCACTCTTGCACTTGGGGGTTTTATTAACCTGCTATCAGAGTCCACAGGTTCCCCTGAAGAGCATCATAATCTCTTAGGTGACCACTGCATATCTTGTCCAAAGGTGAAGTCTTTTATAGGGTCACAGGTGTCAACTTCTTTACATGAGTAGTAGGCGTGGCTGGGACATAGACTGATGACATTCACAGAATTAGCTCTCTTGTGCCACGTTTCACAACACTGCCCTGCCCTACTTATTTTTAAGAACCTCATAAGTAGTATATTGCACTTACTCGTTTTTACTTTGGCCTCCCCAACAGAAAGCAATAAGTTATCAACAGATTGAAGAGATTAGGGACCATTCTACTCCATTATTCATTATTCCGTTGAATAAATAAAAATGATTCAATGAAGAAAGCCAAATGCAGTCTTATTGAATAAGTGGAAAAAAGCAGTCAGATCCCCTTCCATGAGTGTCCCAGTTATCGTGAAACCCACACACAGATGAATACATGCCCTTCGTCTCTGGAATACCGTGGACACTCGACATGGGGACTGGATCCCATGAGACCACCCCTAGTTAGCACCCAGAGCCTTGGTCTCTCCACCAGCAAGGTGCTGTGCACAAAGGAGCCCTTGCTTGGCCTTCAGTCCCTCTGTAACACACCTGCTGCTCAGTCCTTTCCCACTGTTGCCCAAAAGAGACTACCTGAACCTCACCAAGGCCCCACCTTGCTATAATCTGTGTGAACTCCCCTCCTACCTACTCCTTCTTTATCCAGATATCAACAAAGGAAAGGAGTGGGCTCCAATGTGGAAGAGGACACCAGCTCACCGACATCTGCAATCTCCTGGGCAGTGCACTGGCCCCCGACCGACCGGGCACTGAGTTCAATGCAGCACACAGCACAGCAGCTGGGAGCTCCCAATGCTTCCGGAGCCTGCCCTCTACTGCCCACTCACCCTGCTCCTTCTCCCTCTGAGAATCTCCAATGCTGCTTTTGCAACAGGACTCCACAGGTGCCTGTGTCCAGTGGCGTTTATGAACCAGAGCCACTCAGTCCCCTGATCATTTCATACAGGATTGTGTATATCCAAATAACACTGAATGTATCTAAAGTTGTCCTGAGCATTTACAAAAGTAAGCATGATGTGCAGGCTCTAGGACAGAGATGGGCCCACCATGGCCCATAGGTCCGATCCAGTCCATCACTGTATTTGTAAAGCAAGTTTTACAGAAAAACTGCTGTGCACATCCATTTGTACATATTTTATGGCTGCATTTGCACTACACTGGCAAAGTGCTCTCATCTGTAAGACCTAAAATATTTACTGTTTTAACTTTACACAAAAAATGTAACAATATTTTCCCTAGAAGAGGAGACTAAAAAGCACAAGAATTATTTATTAGAGATTATTCAACATACTGAGTTTACTTTTCTACTAACACAGACAAAAAAAGAGGAAACCTCCTAGTTCGTGGTGGCGAAGCTACAACGTGTGTGTGGGGGCCACAGCAGGCTGTTTGCATCGCTGAGGCCTCAGGCATTCTCAGCTTCGCAGTTACCCTAAGGAAGAGATGCTGAAATCACCCAGCGAGACAAAACAACGCCTAGCCTGGAAGCCCCTCCACTCGCAGATTACCTCTTCTCTTACGGCAGCACCTGCACCCTGTTTTATTCTATTGGTTTTGTATAGTTATTAATATCCTTCATCATAAATGGGGGAGACATGGAGAAAAATCATTATCCTCGTCATAAACAAAGAGTGAGTGCTTTCTACTTGTCCATATAAAATCATTTTGAAATCTCAACTAATCACCATCCTTCCATTTGCCTCTAAGAGGGAAGTGCAAACTCTCTGGAACTCCTAGCTCATGTTCATGCACGCCCAACTCCCAGCCCTGCAGAGATACCAGTGTGCCCAAGCCAAACACTCAAGATGTTAGACTTAAATATATATATAGCACATATTTTAAACATGAAATAAAAGCTCACATTTATAGCCTCCAGGTTTTGATTTCCACAAGAGTGGATTTTGGCCATGGCCCAGCATCCCTAGGGGAGTTCTATGCCCAACATCCTCAAATCATCCACCTTTCCAAAGACAGGTTTGCAAGGAAATATGGGAAGTAAATGATATTGTGCTTTTTGTCTGCATTTTGTTTTATTTTGGTGAATCTGTGGTTTTCATTTTGAGGTACTGACAGGACCCATAAGCCCGGTCGGAAAACAGCCACTCCTGTGTCCCAGAAACCCACAAAGTCATTGTGCAGACAAACTAGAGGCTGCATTTACGGCCCTGCTCTCAGCCCTTGGAGGGAGCTGGGATTTCAGTGTCACCGCCCTTGTTCTCATCTTGTGTTCAGTGTTTCTTGACACGCTCACATTTTCATGGCCGCTCAGGTCTCAAATGGCTCCAGAGACCTTTCCCACCCTCAGCCTACCTTCTACAGGACGAGTCCTGCTTAAACCTAATCACTGCTGATCCAGTCACAGCAGCTCAGTGGACGGTCCCCACCAGGCACATGAGCTGCCCACCCCTTCGACCCTTTCTTCCACAGCTACTTGCCAAGTCTGTGCTTGGTCCTGCTTTGGAAGCTGGAGATACCGCAGGAAAACAACCAGGGGAGATAGTGTCTCTCAGCGAACGTGGATCCCGATGAGGGAGGCAAAATCAATGGAGTGAGTAATAAGAGCCATGATGTCCACTCAACAGGATGCCTCCTTAGAGTGTGGAAGGGAGCGATGTGTGCAGCATTGGCAGAGGCGACATTTAAGTTGGCATTAGAATTACAAGGAGAGAGATCTGTGAGGAGGATTCCAGGAACTGCCCCGGGGAGGCCAAGGCAAGGGTAACTGGTAAGGGCAGAAGTTCAAGAGCCAAGACGGAGGCAGTGCCTGTCCATTTCTTAGCTTACCAGTCAAAGTAAATGGCTCAGGCTTTCATAGGAAAGATGTAAACGCTTGTTGTTAAGGGGCCAGACCTTACCTTAGGCTTTGCAGGAATGGGACCACTGTCCTAACTACTCAACTGCTATTGTCACCAGGGACACATCACAGCGAGAGGACATGGCTGTGCTCCTACGAGACAGGGTTCACAGTAGCAAGGAGGGGGCCAGATTTGGCCTGTGGCTGTTTTCTTCCAGGCACTATGCTATCAAGGTACAGGTAGGCAAAGTGTGCACAGAGGACAGAGATGGGGCAGGAGCTGCAAGTCATTTCTGAAATCTGTGGTGGCTCCTGAGCAAGGTATTAACGCACAAGGCAAGGAATGCAGGAAGTGGGCAGCCCAGTGGGGGAAGATGGAGGGAAGCGGCCAGTTCTAGGACCAGCTTTGGACTAACTGATGTGGGAAATAAGGACCCGTGAGGGGTTAGGGATGGCATCCATGTTTTCCACAGGAGTACTCAATCTGTGTGACCCCTTCAGACAGGGGGGAAATGCAGGAAAGAGAGATTTGTGGGAGAATCCCACAGGTTCTCTCCGCACGTCTAAGTGGCATGCCCACCTAGAAATCCCAGTGGGGATGGGAGAAAGGAGGTGCAGGCTGTACCCGTGCTGAGGAGTGGGCTGGACGTCAGATACACTTGGCAGACCTGGACACGCAGATTGTATTCAACAAGGTGCTGTATGGATGGTGAAGAGGAATAGGAGAGACGGAGAAAAGAGGTCCCTGCATTGACAGTCAGATACGGGCCATGGTGAGCAGAGGAGTAAACACAAGCAAGCAAGAATGAATGGATAAATTCCAAGTTCTTCATGAGTAGGATCATTTCCCCTTCAGCCTGTCCTAAAAGGAAACACTCGGGAGAATCCAATGTTCAGTGTCTAAAATATGTAAGGCAAAAATGACTGAGTCTCCTGTGTCATACCTGATGCATATTTTTGAATAAATATCCCAATTATCCACAACTCCTGTAGTTCACAGGAGAATTTCAGAGGGAATAGCCCATCATGATATTGATCTTAGAATTAATTACTTAATCCCATCTCTAAGATCAGCAAACCATTTATCTTCACATATGCTTTTAAGTGCTTTCGAATTGGACACTATTTCCAAAGACATAAATATAAATTCTACCCTGCTTCCTAGGCCCAGTTCTCTCCCAAGAACAAACAGCTTCTCACCCCAATTAAGTACCAGCCACCTCTATAAACGCATTTCTTCTCTGTGGGCTGCCTGAAAAGACAGAGGCTCCATTGGTGGTAACAAGACAGGGCATTAACGTCCTTTGTGAACCAGTTGCTAGATATTTGTTCTGATTTGCTTCTGTCTTCTCACCAATTTTCTGTACATGAGAAGTACAAAGGGGGCATTTGTGAATGTTGGGTTCCTCTCTGTGCCTCTGGCTATGCAATGTAACAGATGTTACAGTAACACAAAATTTTTATACTGTTAAGAAAAGTATGGAGGAAATGAAGAGGGCTGACTTAAAGCACTCTGGACTCCAAACCAAAACAAAAATAAAATAAAATAAAAATAAAAACTCTGCACACAGTTACAAGAAAGTGCAAGCAGAAACAAACCCCCAAGGAGTTCAAAGGGACTTGTGTTTCATCAAAAACAATCTTTATAGCCTCGGGAGCCCACGTGGTGTGTGAGGAAGTTGAACAGCAGGATGGTATTAAGCATTTAGGCTAACATTCGTTTGGGTTATTTTCTTCTTCTTTTTTTCTTCTTTCCTTTTTTTTTTTTCTGCAAATAATGTTCAGAGAAATTCACTGAGCAAAACAGACACTGGAGTAGGTCAGATCCACAAATTAACATTATCATGAAGAGCAGCTTCGTGTAATGAGCAAGATTATAAGGATTAGGGAGCCCCAAGAGATAATGGAGTCCGTGTGTAAATGCAGGGCCCCTTTCCTCCACAGGTTCCACCATGTGGCTGGCTTTTATCTCTTCCAAAAAGCCTCTCACGCACACGCACAGAGCCTGAATGTGAGCCTGAGCCCTGGATGACTGGGAGGCAGAGCCCAGCAAGATGTAGACTTCTTTTCTTCTGAAAAATCATTCTTCTCCACAGCCCAATTCACACCGGGCTTTGTCTGCTTCCTACCTGAAGGTCACACGCGTGGCCAAATTTCCATCTCATTAATTATAACTCTTGGCAAGCCATTAAAAATCTCATTTCATTTTACTGTTCATTCTCCTTTTAACTGACTTTCCATAATTATAATTCTATTTTTGATATACTAGCTCTATTAAATTTAATGCCATACAGGGATCTTAGAACTCCTGAAGAAAAGACGAATTGTGGACTGGATCCACAGAAGGCTTTGTAGTCCTCACTGAGGACCATGAAAGAGGGAGAAGCTACAGTGCATTCATTCTATTTCCATACACAGAGGAGGAGAAGTCAAGATAATTGCATATGGTCAGCGTAATAGTGCAGTCATTCCACAAAGGCTATAATTAGCTAGAATTGTTTTCACAAACAAGACCAACCAAGCCAATGACTCCAGCCTACGTTCATCCTTTTTTTCTCCTCCTACTTATAAACATTTCTATTTCTGTTCTTCCCAAAACATAAGCATTACTATATTAAAGATGCCCAGAAATAACAGGTCCTGACAATATCTCGATATACTCTGGGCATAAAGATAGGCCTCTCTTCAAAGGTTGACTCTGTTAAAAGGATCAAGGTGTCAAGAGAACGTAGGAGGAGCTGTTACCCCAAAAGTCAACATCTAGTTGATGACATCAAGATGGAAAGCCACAGTGAGGGGCCTCTCAGGATGATGCCAGCAGCCTGTCCTAAAAGGAAACACTTGGGAGAATCCAATGTTCAGTGCCTAAAATATGTAAGGCAAAAATGACTGAGTCTCCTGTGTCATACTGATGCATATTTTTGAATAAAATTCTAATCCATCTTTTTAAACTGATGTTGCTGAATAAGAATTATGAGCAGTGCCCTTTCTTGAAGGGTTTTCTTCAACTAGACCAGACACAAGGGTCACCCTGGAACCCTCTACATTCACCCTCACATAATACATGTTCACAGGGCTCAGTCTATTACTTTAAAAATTAAAAAGGGAACAAGTTCAAACTTCATCTGTCTTTATTTCATAAATTACACAAAGCTGGGTTGTTCAGTAGTGTTAGGTAGTTGTTAGCACAACTCTCCAGTAAGTATTTTTTCAAGAGAAAAAATGAAGAAGTCATGGAGAAAGTTACCCAGTAAGAGCAAAAGTTTCAAAATTGAAGACCAGTGGGGCAGAGGAGACATCCAACCCTAGAACTGACCTGAAGGTCAGCCCTCTGTCAACCCCAGGGCAGGGGGATCTTGCTAAGACTGTGATAAAAGATTGTAGGATTTTGTTACCTTCATTTATTGACCCAAAGACAAAAATAATGAGAGACTGTTTGGTTTAATTTTAAATCTAGGGCAAATGAGAATTTCAACTATAACACTGTTTCTCAACAATGACCTTCGGTCTTTTGTGTATTTCGAGGAACTGTTCATCCACTCCCTGCCTCTGTGTTGGGTCATTCCATCTCATATGCACTGCTGTATGCGAACCAGACCTCAGCATCAGGCGTTCGCCCACCCTGGAGCTTGAGGTGCAGGGCGTCACCCCCAGGGTGATCTGACTCTGCCACCCGCACTGATGGAGCACAGCCTGTGAGATCTTAAGAAAACTGAGACTGAATATTCTTCAAACAAAGGACACATTTTAATGTTCTAAAAACAAGTAAAGGTGTTTTTCAAAATACATATTTGAGAAAGTAAAAGCCATTCCAGAGAGGATAGTCTACAGCGTTGAAACCTAAGAGGGAAGAACTGTCCTAACAGTGCCACCTGAGACAAGGAAGGATTAAGGCCTACACTTCGTTCTCGATAACAAGACAAAAGCCTCCAAAAGGAATGATGCTTTAGTGAATGCTCTTGAGGAATGTCACTGCAGATGATGGTGAAAACAATAAAACCACAATGAACACAACAGCCCCAATCATAGTATGTATTGAGGATTCTGAGCCCTAAGGTTAGCAACACAAGAGCTCACTGACATATACCAGGATTGAATCCTTCAGGAAGACCCGAAGCCAAATATTATCACTTACCTTATCCATGCAAAAAAAAAAAAAAAATCCAACTCTACAAGTTAAGATGTCAAAGAAGAACAAGCAACACAGACGATACTCACACATTCTTTGATTTTTTTTTCTAACAGTCCATAATATAACTTTTGAATGCCTAATTTTCTATTTTCTTCATCCTACTAGAGAGATTAATATGAGTTTTGGCAGCAAAAGTTAAATATACTGTCATTCTCTGCACCAAAATCTATGAAGTATTTGTTTTGAACATAACACAACAAAAGATAAGCCAGGAATCTCACCCTTGAAAAACTCAAGTCTGTATAGCCCTGAATACTTGCCTTCTTTAAAATAGACACTGTATGTTTCTATTTATAGAGAAAGGAGACAAATGATTTAAAAGAAACCAGTGGTGGCTCTATTTTCTGTTCTGTAGGACTGAGTCGTATACTTTTCACATGTGAGTTCTAGATAAATACTTAAGTTTCTTACCCCGCATTCAAATATGAGTTTGCTTGTCATTCTGTATACATGGACCCTCAGAAAGTTCCTGAGTATTTTTTTTCAATTCATAATTCTCTTTTTCGCTACACCTATTCTCTCTCACTCTACGTCATAACCCCTTGCTCCAAACATACTGATTCTGTGTGTGAATTTCCTTCACCATTTAAAGCCTACTGGATGTTGATCAATTATGCAAAACCAGGGGAGATGTTCCTGCACTGCATCTGCCAACTCACTTTTAGAGTCATTGCCTCATTGGTATGTTTCCTTTGACTCCGAGTCCAACTTCACCGAGAGTTGTGTCTGCCAGAGCCTCAGACCCAGAACTATGGAAGAATTGCTGTGGGCAGAAAGTCCAGAGGGCTCTCTCCAAGGGCTGGTGTTACATGTCAATTGCCAGTTTCTAGGATTGGTTCTCCTCCCTGGGAAGGACCCTACTTTCCTTGGTAGCTCGCAGGAGTCCATAAAGCAGGCTTAGTGTTCCTTCTTCCTGAGATGTGTTCCACCCACAGTCACCTTCCTTGCTTCTCTCTAGAGGGCCAACATGCAGTTCTTCTAAATTTCCAGTTCACAGGCAGAAAAGCTCATTGTGGCTCGGAGGCTTTACCAGGCAGTTGCGTTGCCGCTCTCCCTGCCCACAGACCAACCCGACAGCACTTCTCCCAGCTCTCAATATGTTTCCAAGTCTCAGCTCTTATGGCCTTTCAAATTAGGCTCCTGTTGAGGAGTCTACACTTTTTGAAATGTCTTCACTTTCTGATTTCTATCCACTGGGACTTTCCTTTTCATACATTTGAGGCAGCTCTGTATTTTATAAGGCAATCATTTGAGAGAGAGAATTTCTTCAATCAACTTAGTCCACTGTTCTATTGGAAATCTTATATAAGAACAGTCATCTTTGCCTTCACATCAATTCCGAAACAACTAAGAACACACCCCAAAAGGTCAGAGATAATTACTTTGAATGGCATTCAAACAGATTTTTGTTCATAAATACTAATATTTAAACCTTAAGGGAAGAGATATGTAGTTTTAAGTCTCTACTTTGTTTTACATGATTCTTTTAAAATAGGATTTAAACTACTAGTACAAATTTAATTTAACAGTTAAGTAAATCCAAAAAGGAGAATTTAAAAACTCAAGTCAACACAAGATTAACATAGTCAACCCTAAGTTTTGGGACCCAGGTCACACACTTCCCAATCTCTCTAATATGTTCCACATGCATATAAATGTGAGATCATTTTTGTGGTGTAGACCTAAGGTCAAAGTAGAAGCTCTTTACTCTTCATGAAAGCTGAATCTGTATGTGCAAAAGTGCCTGTAAATGTCCAGATGAGAAACAACAGCCTATATGACAATGGTTAGGCATTTCACCTGGCCCCTGCTCTTTGGGACTGGACAGAGGAACCTCCATTTTGGGATGATATCTATGAATGTATCTAATTAGTTTAGTTTTTAGTTTTTATGTATCTCACTGTGGTGAGGAAAACTTGCTAAAGATTGCATAACCAAAAATACATTTAATAAGGGCAGGATTTTTTTCATGAAATCTTGGAGTCATGTTGACTTCTTTGGATATCAGTTTCTTGGTGTGACTGTGTGGCCAAAAGGAGACTTGTCTCAAACTATAAAAGGCATAAGCCCTTATAATCTACATGAAAAAAGCACAGAGGAAAGCGTTGCAAAGTGCTGATATAATCTTTTCTGTTTCAGTCTATATGAAGATGGGTTCCTGTGTAATCCACACACACTGTTTGGCGAATGTTCTACAGAGGATAAAAACAAACAGAGCAGAGGAACATGTGGTTGTGTAGTGGATCTGCACTTAAACACAGCTAACACCTGCTATTCCACCTATGCAGTAAGAAAGGGGTGTCTCAATTATATAATACAGCAGGACTAGGTCAAAAGCAAATTGCCCGGATGGGAGAAGTTCTAGAAGCTCACATGGTGGAACTGCTGAAATAACAGCTCTAGAACAAGCTAATGTTTATGCTTGGCTTGAAGTCACACAGCAGAATTACACATCCTTTGGGACATATTCTTCTCTCACTTGGAGTGTAAAATTCTTGGTGTTATCGACTGGAGCTTCATATGGGTATGGAGTTAGGGGGCTTTGAGAATTACTAAACAAACCACAGATGGGGTATTATCCAACTAGACTTTCCCTAAGCCACCTTCACTCCCAGGCAGCAGTCCTGGCCAAGAGATAGAGTCACAAAGGGTCAGCTGCTATTACAGCCAAAACTATTTTTAATTTATCCAATGGGTGGTTGAATCAAAGAAAAATAAAAAAAGCATCTCAAGTGGCAAAAAAAAGGCATAGGAAGTAGTCAAGCAATGAGACAGGATATAGCTGGAGGAAACACAGTGTTTCATTGGTTGCCCTAAAAAGATGCTTTAAAAAAAAACTGTGGTGTCCAAGTTTGGCTCAGGAGGAAGGGGAAGTTTTAAATAAGAACGGTAATAATAAACACATGCAGAGTTCCCTATCACCTTCCGACTCCTCCTTTCAAAGCTGGGTATGTTAATTTTTCTCATAGCAGGCATCTTTAACAACCAACTATTTAAATTTATTATTTCCATATGTTCTTCTCTCCTTTTCCCTAAATTCCATGCATTGCCTGCAAGAGCTCTCAAAGGCTGAGTTAAACTGTAGAAGACACTGAATAATTTTGTGCAGACACCTCTGAGAGTAAAAACTGTATATCTTATAGATGGTGTGAATAATCCATTTAGTCCTTAACACAAACTTACTTTGTATCCCTGCATGTAATTCCTACTATATATTAGTCAGACTTCAGGGGTCTGGATGAAATTTTTTTAAATAAAATATTCATTGAAAGGACATCACTTGTACTCACAAGGAACATCCGAATAGTTTTAGAACTTTGCCAATGAGAGGTGGCTTACTTTTATCATTCCACTTGAGAAAAGAAGCCGAGGAAGTTTCAAACAAACTGCTTATCAACATCAAATAGTGTTTAATAAGATCCAACATACAGTGAGACTAAAATTAGAGAAAGGGGATCTTGTTTTCTACCGCATCATTTCACTATAATTCCCTCAATTTTATGACATGAGTTCTTTAAAAACAGACTCAACAATTCTCAAAGATAGATAATTGCCATTATCCATCTCACAAGATACTGAACGGCACCCACAGATCATTCTATCCTGCCAAAGTTTTCACACATTACCTTTGGTGTTACAAGTCATTCAATAGTATTGCTTTTAAAATATAAGAAAGAGAAACTGTTGCTTTCTCCTTAGTATCACAGACACTGTAGGGAAAAAAATCTGATAGGGGTAAACTTTGTATTGCTCAGTCACCATTAAAAACACAAAAGAAAAAGAAATGTGCTGGGCATTCACTAATCAGAAAGCATCCCTGTGTGAACTGTAAGATACAACACATGCTCTAGAGACCCACTAGGTTAGGGTCATAAAAGGAGAAGCAGAACTATTCCATGTGCTGTGACTCTTCAGAAAGAAGATTCACCAGACTCTCAGCACCCAGAGCCACCCTGCAGAAACCAATTCTCCTGTGCTATCAGAAGCCAATTTTGGTAAACTGGGGCTGAGACAGGGCACGACATAACATGAAGAATAAAATTTAAGAGTGTACTAAAAAAAATTTCAGCAATCAAAACAAATGATACTTTAATGCAATACTGTAAAGGTGGAAATTAATCCAAAAATGTCCAGGCTGAGAAAACTATCAAGGTTTTTAAATAGACATTAGAGCTCCAATAGGGCTCAGCAAGAGACTGCACTAATCCTGTCTTTATTTAAAATCTGGAGAGAGGTTTCATCATGGATTTTCTTGCATTAATACTGATTTTATTCTAAACATCACATTGACGTGTTGTTTAACTTGACTTTTGAGTGTGCTAGCAGCCTTTAACAGGGCACTGTGCAGGCTTCCTCTCCTGCCCCCTATGCCCAGACCTGCTGGACTCAGGAGTTCAAATGATTTCTCCTTTTACCTCTCCCAGGCTCCTCCTTTCCACTCACACCTTAAGGCAGCTGAGCTGCTTACAAGTTTGTAATTCTTCTCGCAATTCCCAAAAGCTCTGGCTTTTGCTGCTGACTCCTGATACGAAACAGAGGAGGAAAGAAATTGGCGATGCCGTCCTCTCCCACTGCGGCCTGCTCAGAAAGCTGCCAACAGCCGCACAGACAGAAATAACACAAAGCAGGAGGCAACTCGGTGAGGACAACTGAGCAAAGCAGCAGCTCAGGTCCTCAGGGCCAGAGCCAAGATCCTGCTTCAGCCCTGGACAGCCCAAGTCCTGATAGCCATTCAGGGAGTAACACACGTCCCTGGGATCGAAACTACCATCAGGTAAATTATCTTTACTCGCTGCTGAAATATGTCTAGTGCACAGGAGATCAGTGGCCTGAAAACATTCAGAGTAAAAATGTTTATACTGCACTGATGATGTGCTAATATTTAACCTCTGAATTATTGGATGATAGGTAGCAAAAAAAAGTGCTAAGTCTAATGTGGAATGACTCATTTCTTTCTATGGTAATTAACTGTGGAAATATATGCAAATGAAAGATTAAACCAACCTTCATGTACATTAATTTTGCATACTACACACTTGTGATAAAACACTGCCAATACCAACAATTTTAACAGAAACCTCAATTTCTACTGGTGCTTACCAGTGCAGAACCGCATTGGCTCAGTGTATGATGATCAAGACAGAAGGGGATTTTCTTGAAGAGAAACAGTATCTCAAATATCCTTTAAACTCTTCCCAGTTTCGAAACCAATACAATTGTTAATGTGTTCTACACTTTTGACACAGTAGCCCAGCGTTTTTACTCTAAGGGAATTGACACCAAAAAGTCAATAAAAGATTTTCTTTATATCAGAGAAGTAGTTAATAGAAAAAGTATAGTAATTCCACAGTATTTTTGTTCCTGGTATTGAGTTATGATGCTTTCCAAAAAATAGAGAGAAGACATAAGGCCGTATCATATGCACCACATACACACACACACACACACACACACACACACACACACACACACACACACAACCAGCATCATTACTTACTACATAGTACTAAATAAACAGCACTGGTAGATTATCTGCACTATCCCATATCTGCACTAACCAGTAACTGATGGCTGCATTTTAACTTAACTAATTAAAATTAAATAAAAATCCATTATTTCCATAGCAACATTTCAGTCCTCAACAGCTGTGTATGGTGAAATACACGACCATATTTTGTAGCACAAACTAGGAGCATTCCCCTCATTCCAGAACACTCTATTTACTATAGCTGCTCTGTTCCAATGAGTTCTCTTATTGATCTATTTCTCATTGTAGGAAGAAAGGATGTGAAGAATCAGCTACAGAAAATTTGCCCTTAAAAGGAAAAGGTAAGGTACTGTGGCTGAATACATACTTGCTTTATTTCTTCTCTACGGTATTAAAAGCTACTGATTCCAAGAAATATTATTATCATTTAAACTCAAATCTAACCTGCAAATCAGCAATCCTCAGATGTGATGACAGCATCTAAAATCATAAGAGACAGAAATGTTTTCTTGCAGAAACCACCCATGGGTGGGAATAATGTTGAAGAAACAAACTGGACACATAAGCCACCTCTCTTATATCAATTAATGAGATCATCGGAGATCTGAGTCCTTAAAATAACTTTCTGAATAAACTTTACTAATGAAGCTGTCTCTATGGTAGGTTTTTGCTAAAAATTTATTATACTGGATTTGAAATAGCTTCCCCCCCCTCTCTCCTACATGTTGCATAACATTTACAATTATCTTTCCTATTGTAAAGTTCACATATATAACTTTGTCTTAATGCCAAAGAAACGTGTCATCATGTTCTGACAAACTCAGGCCATTTCTTAAGCAATGTAGTTACTTCATTCAACAAGCTTCATAAGTCTCTGCCTTTCCTGTAGAGTCGAAATTTCACCATTTCTAAAATTAGCTATGTTAAGACAGAATTTAGACAGAATAATGTTTACTCATTTAAATGTAAAATTCAGTGAGTTTATCAAATGTACAAACTTTGTGCATGTTACCTCATCATGCTATAAAATACTATAAAATCAACTTAAATATTCTTCATCTACCTTTGTGGTCAATTCCTTTTCCCACCCTGTACCCTAAATCCCTAAATATTCTGTTACTACAATTTTGACCTTTACTGAATTTCCAATAATGTTAAATTAGTTAGCGTTTTGTATCTGCAATCTTTCACTTAGCATAGTGCTTTTGAGATCCATCTAATGTGCTGTTTGTATATACTATATACTTTTTGTTCGTTTTATATACAATAGCACTCTTTACTTGCTTTTGCATAATTAACTTGTCCATTCTCATAGATGAACTTCTGGATTGTTTCCAGTTTGGGCTATTCAAATAAAGCTGCTCACTTCCAATGTAAGTTTCATATACCATTCTGTTGCTTTGTTCAGTTCGGTTCTGATGTGCTCAGAGCTTACCCCAGCACAACTTCAGTTCTTTCGGGGTCCCCATCACTTAGCAGTTCCTGAAAACCTTCAGTGAGATGAATAAATCTCTACCCCATCTTTCCTTCTCTTCGGTCATCACCATCCCACTGTGGCTTCTGCCCGGCCCTGATGCTTTTAATTCTCTAACATATTGTCTGATTTTCTTGATGTTTAATGCAAGAAAGTTGCCGGGGATGTGGCTCAGTGGCACCGTGCCTGCCTGGCAAGGGCAAGGTTCAATCCCAGGTACAAAAAAAAAAAAAAAAAAA
>NW_022900913.1:6333208-6344422 GCF_012274545.1 Fukomys damarensis
AGAAAAAAAAAAAAAAAAAAAAAAAGCAAGGAAGTTAATCAAGTCTCTTTTCTCATTATACCCAGATGACTAATTTCTACAATCATTTCTCAGTTTAACATTTTTTTAAAAATCATCTGTTTACCAGATTGGAAAAATACGTGGCAAATATTAAAGAAGTTCTCTGATCATCTGTGCGCAATTTCCAAAAGTAAAATAAGATATTATAGTTTAAAAATCTCCCATAAAGAATTCACACATTCACATATTCCACTATGCTTTGCATTTGTATTCTCAAGGCTAATTAATTTGGGTTTGGGATTTATGCCTTGATCCATGGATTTATCATGTAAAATTTTATTTCCTCACTATGGAAATGAGGATTTATGACTTGTATGTTGCGCTTTGGAGATATGCCTTTTTTTTTTTAGTAGAACTGACCCTTTTGAATTAAGAAATAAAAGAATTCCAATGAGTTTTAAATGAGAGTGTCTCATGCTTACAGGATGCCTGTTCATCTTTTTTTAATTCAGAAACACATTTTCATCCAGCTTGAACAATCAAGACCAGTGATGGAGAACCTTAGAGCTTTCAATGATATAAACAGCCTGCTGCAGCACACGTGCCATTGGTTCGCCACCACTAACATAGAGAAAGGTTTTATATTTTCCCCTTTGCTCCTAAATGAGAAAGTCCCACCACACTTTTGCATTATAAAATGATTAGTATTAAAACCTAGAAGAAATTAAAGAGTAAAGATCAAATACTCCGATTTCGCTTTCTAATCATCCTTGCTGCTTTCTCACATTACTGTGTTAAACCGCATTTTCAAACATTGCTAATATGTAGTCAAGAGTGCACTGTGACTGCATTTAAGCTCAAAACTAGCGATTTTTAATGTTGGATATAAGGACCCGTGGCCTCGCAGAACACTGCTGTACTTCCATATGCACTCAAACACATCCAAATTCACATCGCATCTACTGCATTACTTTACAAAGGTGACAGTATCGTGCTCATTTTTAAGTGTAAATGGAGGCAAAAAATGACTCTGTAACCTGCACAGGTTCATGCCACTACCAGGACACAGAACACAAACTCGACTGTTAGCCTCCCCTTACTCCTCCTCAACAAGTGGCTCGAAATGACCTCAACTCAGGGGCCAGACCAAACTCCAAGAGTTCTCCTGTGATACACAGCTACCTCAGTTCAAAAGATTCTAATGATCACCATGGCAACTCCTGGGCCACTATTCACAGGAGACTGGTGTTCTAGATGAGTGGCCCGAGACACAGTAACCTGAGCTAGGTACCAGACACTCAAGCCTAACCCTCATCCAAATGGTTCCCAGTCCCTGGGTGGATCCCAGTCCAGATTTAGAGGCTCCAGTGGCCCTCTGCACCTTGGTATTCTTCTCATTCAGGTAAGTTAACACTGGCCTCCCGATTTCTGTGTTCCGGCTGTCTCCAGTCTTTAACACTGAAGGTGCACTTCCTTCACATGGCAACCGGGCCTTTCTGACTACCTTGTCCACCGCATTTGTGGTCTTGTCTAACACACTCTACATGCTGAACTGGTCTGAGTTTGCTCACTGAGTGTCTTCTCTTTTGCACCTGCACCCATTCCCCTCAGGTTCTCATCTGCTCTGAACAGCGAATGTGTCAGCTCGGAGCTATCTAGGATACTGGACTCTCCTTGAAGACTCTTCCCTGGACTTGCAGACGTCATCCAAAACTCCCCACATCCAGAACTGCAACCTGAAACCCCTCATGTAAGAGACGTCTTCATCCTCCTCATCTCAATGAGCATCTCCACTCCCTGACTGTTTGATTAAAAGTCTAGAGTCATTCTTGTCCTCACCTTTCTCTCAGCAGACATATAATCTGAAAGAAGGCACTGTCAGCTCCATTTCTAAAAGAAGCTGCATCTCGAGCATGATCACCACTCCCGTCCCCTTCTGCCAGCATTCCCACCCTAGCCAGCCCCATCTCCAGCTGGGATTACTCACAGCCCAACTGGTCCCCTTCCTGCACCCCGCCCACCCATCTCCAGTTCAGTTTAGCCTCAGCAGAGGAGCCAATGAGAGCCTTTTATATCAGAGAAGATGTTATCATGTCTCTACTCTGAAGCTTCCACTGGCTTCCAGCTCAATAAAAATAAAAACCAAACTCCTTAACCCCAGAGGACCTGGCTCCTCTTACCCCTCTGCTGTCATCTCTTCTACTCCTCCCTGGGGCTCACTTCAATCCAGCTGCCTAGGCCTCCCTGCTGTTACCCAAACCTGCAAAGTATGTTTGACCTCAGGGCTCTGCACCTGCTCTTCCCTCCACCCAGAAGGTCCTTTCCTCGATGCTGCCCTTGGCCTGCCCACCCACCTCCCTTCTACCTGGGCTCAGCGGCTCCTTATGAGCCAGGATCGGGTAAGGAAAATAGATCTCGCAAAGTTGGTCAAAAAGAGAATACTTAACATAGGAAATGGCTGCAAAGGTGTGGTAAGAATTGAAAAAGCAAAACAAAAAAGGATGAGGCTGCAAGAGCTGACAGGATGAACACACCACACAGGTGAACGCTGCTACTGAGGTAGCACTGCGGCCAAGGTCATTCCTGCTGCTGCGACCCAGGCACCGCCTGCTCCTGGGCTGCTGGAAGCCACCTGCTGCTGCCTGGGTGGCACCCAGGTGATTTCCCGCAGCCTCCGCATACCCTAGACACGGGAGCCTGAGCCAAGGGGCTGACACACTGCTTAGGAACTGAAAAGGAGGAGGTCTAAGGCTCCAGACACAGAGAAATGACTAATGATTAAGGAGAGGGAAAGGCTAATTCCCCCATCTCATCACTACACACAGTGTATAGAACAATCACACTGTATCCTCTAGTTATGTACAATTACTATGCACCAATATCTAAAATGAAGAAAAAAAAAACAAAGGGCAGACGTGGGGCTGAGAGGCAACAGGTAGAAGTCGGGCACACCGGTTACCTAGTGACACACCCAAACTCCCTGGCCCACCCCTGCTTTGTATTTTCCCTCTGTCCTTCCCATGGTGAAGTCCCTGTGTATTCAATCACCTGTCTGCTCAGGGCCTTCTGTTTCCCTAACAGTGTGTGAACCAGGATTTCTACCTGCTTTGCTTACTGGGGCACACTAGTGACTAAAACAATTTCCAGCACATAATATGCACTCAATAAGTATTGATTGAATTATTAATGAACCGGACCTCTGCTTTTATCTTCAAACAAGCAGAAGCTGAAATACTGTCTGTGCTGAAACTAGAGAATCGAGTGGAACAAAATCAAAACTACAAATGAGAACAACAATCGTTAATCACCTTCAGAGAGCTACCTTGGGCATTCTAAGCCCCAGAAAGGTGCTGGCAGAGAAAGAGCCAAGTCAAAGAATAATTCCTCCTAAGGTCAGAGTCTACCTTCAGGCCCTTCTTCACTCAGTATTAAAAGTGACTTGGAGAAAAACAAAAATGTTGATTAGCTATCATAAGAAAACTTACAAAACTCACTGCGGTCTCTTTTTAGTCCTACTGGTAATAGATATTTCAGCGCTGCTGTCTTCAGAGCTGGCATAGAGCTCTGTCACTCAGATGTCCCTACAGCTGCCTGCCTGCTCTGACACTGTAAGAGGAGAGGACAGAATCTGAAAGAATGACTGCCTACTTAAAACTTTACTCACCTTGCATTTAATCCCCAAGGTTTCCTTCATATTTATCATGTAAAATAAGGATGACTGAGGTCCTCATTTACCTGCAGTGTGAGAAACAGGTGACCATCCTTTTAATGCTTAGAAAGACTATATTATGGCTAATGATAAATAAAACACAATAATTCAGCAACTGAGGCCAAAGAAAATCAGTTTTAAATCAGAATCCTGACAGTAATTTATAAAGTCTTGCTCCCTGCTGTAATGTCATCACACTGAGCTACTGCACATTTAAGGCCCTCCATTTGTAGTCTTAAGTACTAAGGACCACTTTCTATCAGGATAAGAAAATCATAAAATAATGAAATCGTATCTGAAGATAAAACATAGATGTTCAGTCTCATAGATTATTTCACTAGTGGCCCTAGAATGCAGATGTAACATGAAGACGATTAATAATTGTCCAAAGACAGTAAACCTCTCGGATCAGATCTTAATCACTGCTTACAAACACGGACAAAAGGCCCTCGCAGCTCTCACCAGTAAAAGATCAATACCAACATAAAAGCACAATCAAGACATAGGACCCAATTTGTTCAATGAATGACAAACAAGAGCTTTATGCTGTTATTTTTTTTTAAGTCTACACCTCTGCAGAATAATCATATCTAGATTCTAAGGTATAAAATATGTATTTTTTAATATTCCATTTCTCCAAAGAGAAAGCTAGCAAAAATACTTTAAAATCAGAAATGTATCCCAAAATGCAGTTTTAATGAGAAATACAAGCAGTTTGCTTATTATAGTTTATTAGCTTCTTTTGAAAAGAGGTGCAAGTATTTCGCCTTCATGACTGACGTTATATATTATGTAAAACACACACACACATACACACACACACACACACACATATTTACACACACAAACATTGATAACAAAAGACAAAACATTTATGGAAAGGGGGGCTTTTGAAGTTTCCATATCAACTATTTTTGTCCCCAAGTAAACTCTTAGGAAGATTCCTCATCCTGCAGGAAAATAAAAGAGAACCCTTGGTTTATGAAAATTTCAATATCTGCACATAAAAAGGGTTTCCTTCAAGATGGTTCTCGTTAGTGGCATTTTGTTATATTCTAATCAATTCATATGAAAATAGTAAAACCTAATTTTACATTAATCTCATACAATCTATTTTTTAAGAGTCGCATGCTCTACCAACTGAGCTGGCCGGGCAGCTATCATAAAATCTATTTTTAATTAAAATAGATTTTTCCTGGCTCCTCCTTGGAGACCACAGGGTACCATCATGTAAGCACAAACATGTGTGGCTTCTGAAGGTCAAACGGCAGGTCTGTGAGTCTGTACACTGGAGAAAAAGCCGAAGCAAGGTTGTGCAGGGATCGTGTATTCACAGACCACAACTCCTACAGGTCCTCTAGACATCATCAACTATAAGCCCACCCAGGGAACTGAGAGCAGTGGGCCTGAGGAAGGAGACGACACCCAGACAGGGCCACGAGTCCAACTGTCCAGGAGGCACATTAGACATCAGCGAGTCAAAACCCAACAAAGAAACAGAGAGCAAAGGGAGCCACAAGAAGCACACAGAGCTGTGCACAGGAGCCTTCCGGCTCTTCCTGCCCCTCCTTGCCTTCTCACAGGAGGTTACAGTCTGCCATGCTATGGGGCCAGATGAGGCTGCCTACCTAGATCGTGCCTTCTCCAGCTCGAACAGCAGCAGTGGCAGGCCAGGCAATGCCAATGGGCCAAGGACTGTGCAGGGGTCCAGGGGTTGGGCTGGAATGGGATTATCAGGGGCCAGGAAACATGTGCAGGGCGTGGAAGGGGAGAGGGCTCCCAATCAATACACATGTTAGAGAGCCAGCAGGGAGTTTCAAACCGTGCCCTGTACCCTTGTTGTGAACCTCTAACTAGCAAGGCTTCAAACACACAAAAATGTGATGTAACATAAATGCATTAAGCAAAAGAAAAATAAAGGGCCCATGAAAAATAATCACTCACACTTGGTAAGGGACTAAAAATCAAGTTGAAAATGCCTTCCATCTAAGCCCACATGAAAGGAGAAAGGCAGCCAATTCAGCCCAAGGTCCTCAGGGAAGGCAGCAGAAAGCGGACACTGATTCCGGCACAGGCCCCACAGTGGCCCAGCTGGGGACAGACATCTCACTCCCAATGCCCTCCTTTCCTTTTGGGGTCAGACACTGCCAGTCTTCCACCGGGAGTGCACAGAGCACTTCCACACGTACTCAGACTACGCTGAGGCTGACCAGTGAGTCCACAGTAGGAAGACACTGCAAGAACACCAAGGAGTTAAGAACAGAGCTCTCAGTGACCTAGGAGTAGCAATCGCAAGCAGCTCATCTCATTCCGCAGGCAGGGGTGGTCCTGGTCTGGGCATTACCAACAAATGCTGCCAGCAGAGTCCCCAGTGTGGAGAAGGGTTCCTAATCAGTCGTGATATTAAAGCTCCAAGGCAAAGGAGGCCCTAGCGTGGCAGGAGCCCCACCCGGGCCTTTCCCCCTGCACAATGTGAAATTACTCCCTCAAGCCAGTCCCAATCTCTGGAGCACGCTCTCAACTGAGCCAGCACGCCGGGTAAACTTTAATCAACAAACAAAAGCAGAATGTGGCACTGCTGCCTTAAGTAGACATTAAACATTTAGAACTAATTTCAGAGATGGTTATGAGACTCAGTAAGCATGCTGAGAAACAGGCTGCTTGAAGGGTCACTATTTTTCCCTGTTTATGGGAACAGACACTTAAGCAAGTGACAAGGACAAGCGTGCGGATGGTGCACTGGTAATGCATTGGGGTGTCTCCGCAGCTGCTGCACAATCAGGGATAAATATTCCAGAACACACAGTGAACAACCCTGCAAACACAGCAAGCTGCTAGGCGTGTCGAGCAATGAACACACTAGACAGGAAGAGCCCAAGGTGGCAAATATTTCACATAGCCTAGGAAAAAATGATCCAGCCAGCATCTTCTGCCTGGCCAGGTATATCGAATCCATATGTTGACAAAACGAGCTCAGGTGCACTGAAATGCTGCTTCAGTATCCAAGCCACCCCACAGGCAGCCGCTCATGCAGAAGATCTCTAAAACATAACACCAAATCATGCTACCTTAAATGCACACTGCTCACTGAGATCTTCCAACTTGAGATGATCCCACATTTGCTTCACTTCCCTTTTATCAATGTTTCGGCTTAGTGTCTCAAGCTCTCCTGCCTCACAGGCACATGGTCAAGCGACACAGCAGTGGCCACCTGCTCAGCAGTAACATGAGGCACTTCAAGGACCAACTTGGCTCCTGCCATCCACTGGGCAGCCTCAGTGTGGGTTTATCAACAGCTTCAGCTCTTCTTGAGAGCACTTTCCTCCTAGAGCTTCCGAACTTGCCCTGTGGCCTGCCAACACCTTCTTGGCCTCGATGGACATGCTCAGGAGTGCCTTCCCTTTCCCCTGTTAAGTGCCCGACGTCCCGGGTACCCTGCCTTCCTTCCCCGCTCAATGGGGGTGCAGATGGCTTCCCATAAGCTGACTTTTCACCTTTCCCAGCAGCCCACCACCTCCCACAGCCCAGTGCCTCTGCCTCATCAAATGTCTCCCTGTCTCTCTTCCCTCTTCAGCCTCTCCCTTCATCTGGCTTTTCCCTATCACCAGATAAGGATGATCCAGTAACGCTCTTTGAAAAGCAACTCCCTGTCCTGACACCCCCTGCCTGGCTGAGATTACACTTCTCCTCTTTCTGTCTAGTTTTATGCCGCATGTTCATCTCTCCACCCATGACCATCTGGTTTCTTCCCTAAGTACTGTCTTCAATCTACTGAGAAAGAGTATATTTGGTGGGTTGAATTACGTCACCAAAAACGTTATATTGAAGTCCTAAACATGGCATCGTTTGGCAATAGGGTCACTGTAGATGAACCGAGAGGAGGTCCTATTGAATTAGGGGTGGCCCTAAGTCTAACATGAACGGTAACCTTGCAAAAGAAGAACGGACAGCACTAATGGAAAAGGAGGGCGTCACGGAGCTGCACACCCGGGGTCAGATGATGCACCCAGGAACCATGGAAGGCCGGGGTTTCTGAGGCCCATGAGAAGCCAAGAAGAACCAAACCAAGATTCTTCCCTGGGGCTCCAGGGTCAGAAGCCCTGCCAGCCACTTTGATTCAGGACTGCTGGCCTGCTGAGATGGGAGAAGAAATTTCTTTTGCTTTAAGCCACACACTTTGTGCTAACTGGCTATGGCAGCCCTATCAGATAAAGAATCATCACTGGCTGAATGTTCAGAAGGGTTGGGAACTGTCCTGGTTTCTCAAGCAACATAGGGCTCATGGAAGGTTCCAGGCAAAACAGGGAAAGGTTTTCCACTCCACGTACGGCCAAATCCGCCTGGAGCCTTCTGAGTCACTGGATGCTCTGAGGCCCACCTCTCTCCTGAGAAACTCCCCTCTGCTGGTTGGCATGTGCCTGCTCTCAAATATGAAACTGCTTCTGATGGCTCACAGGAATGCAGCCACTGAGTCCAAACTTAGCTTAGCCCTCTGTCGTGGTTTACAGCTGAAGAGACCCCCACAAAGCCCCATATGTTTGAGGGGTGGTGGGTGCTATATTCATCTGAAGATTCATCCATGGAGGCATTCGTGACTACTGCTGTCAGGAGTTTTGAGGGGTGGTGGGTGCTATATTCATCTGAAGATTCATCCATGGAGGCATTCGTGACTACTGTGCTGTCAGGAGGTGGGGTCTGCTTGGAGGTGGTCACGGGAAGTGTGCGCTAGAAGGCTACACTCTCCTCTCTGGCTGCTCCCTGCTGCCATGGGTTGAGCACCTTTTCCTCCACCGTGGCCCATGCCACACTTTTTCTGTCTCGGAACCAGCTGACCAGGCCAAATGAACTGCTCCTGCTTTGAGTTCTGGGTCTCGGGTGCTTTTGTCCTGGCGACGGAACACCTACATCTGCTTTCCTCATTGGTTCTACACGAAACTGAGATCCATTAAATGTGGCCACCACACTCAGAACTTCCTCCTCCCTCCTATTCCTTCACCTATTTAATCAGCAACACTTATTTCAATGTCAATAATCCACCCATTTTTAAAAATATTTCTGCCACCCAACCCTGACCTCAATTCCTCATCTCCACTACCTTTGACCACAGCAGCAAAATGGGCTCTCGCTGCTCCCATCTGCCACCTTCCTAATTGAAAATGAGCTTCCTCCAATCTTCTCAGTGCCACACATCATCGCACCCTCACCGACCACGTCAGAGCCACCAACTTCACCTCCTTTCCTTAATGAAATGAAGATGTTGTGACCCACGGTATAGAATATCTGCCAGGACCTCAGGCCTTATCACTTGCTCCTTCCTCCCATGAACACCTCCCCTTCACCAGTTCCTAAATCCCACCCAGCAGTCACCAAGAACACAGCTTGGGCCCTTAATTAACCACCTGCTGCAGCCCAGGCTGCCTGGCTTCCGTGTTCCAAAGCAGACGCTTGCCAGAATCGAATACAATGGCCCTTTCAGTTCACCTTCCTAAAAACAGTATGAACTGCTTTAATAGGAACTGTACTTTCAGCCTCTGACACCTCAATATTAGCACAACACTTGCTCATAACAGACACCTATTAAACATTTCTTGAATGTCCACTCAAAATTAAAAATGCATCAATTAAAAACACAATGACAAATGTGGCACAAATCCCAAAGCCTGGTGGACCCTCTCTCTGATGGAAAGGCTGCAGAGAAGTAGCTATTTATACCACAGGCAGGGAGATTATGATATGGAGCTGCCCTCACGAAAGGGAACTGGGCGACATCTAGCAAAACCTCTCACGTGTTCACCTGCTGACCTAGAAGTGACAATCCTAGGAAGCCCTTCCAAGGGCATCCTTGCTAAACTCGGAAAGAATGTGTGCAGGAGGCCCCGTTCACTACAACACTATCTGCAGCTGCAAGAACAGAAAATAGTAGAGCTTTTCTAGGAGGGAATTGCTGGGGAAACTAGGCCACGCCGTAGTGGAGAGCCATGCGGCTGCAAAAAAGGAACGGTATGAGCTGGTACACTGCACCACGGGCTGGGCTCTATGATATGTTTTGTCAAAAAAAGGTCCTCCAAACCAGGCATGGTGGTGCACACCTATAATCCCAGCACTCTGGGATGCTGAGGCAGGACTGAAAATCTAGACCCAGCTTAGACAATTTAACAACTCAGCAAGACCATGGCTCAAATTTGAAATATAAAATAAATAAAGGGCTTGAGATGTAGCTCAGTGAGAAGACCCTGGATTCAAAGTCCAGTACCACCAAAAAGAAAAACAAGTGTTCCATAAACATTAGTTGTACATATGCCACATTGTATCTGACAGTAGAGGTATATATATTTGTGTGTGTACAGCTTTGTTTACATTACCAAAGAAGGGTAAAACATAAAATCTAAGTAGAGATTCAGCTAAATGAAGAGAGAGGAAACAATGAAGAGAACAGGGAGAAAAGACAGATTTCTCCAAACCTCCTCATTTCATCAATTTCACTGTGAAACACACAAGAGGTGATAGTAGATTCTAAGAATCAAACGCAGATTTAAATAAAAGAAATTAACTCAGCTTGGGATTGATGGTATAATCACATGGAAGGACATTATCTCAATTTATTCTAAAGCAACAATTCTGCAAAACTCACCCAGCAAACCATGTATACCAAGGACCAAACGAAGAGAAAAAAGTCATCTTCAAAGGTTATCACTAATCAAAAGCAGCTAGGGCTGCACAGAGCAGTTATTCTGCAACAACCGAGTGCCTGCTATGGGAAAAGGTGGAGGAATGAACACGTGAGTCTGCAGACACGGGATTCTGTGTGGGGAGAAAAGGAGAAAGACGTAGACAGCAGAGGTCAAGAAAGGCCCGAGAGCCCTGGAGATGAGCTGGAAGCATCAGAGAAACTTACTGTGCATTTTATTTTTGAAAATATTTTTCTTGGAACTGTACACTATAAAGAAGTATCTGTGACTGATATGTACTGACTTATTATTGACATGTTATTGGCCTTTTGTTGACTCTTTTTACTTTTTCACCTTCTCCTTTTAATTTCTTGCCTTGCCTATTTGATTTGCTCTTTTGGGCCTCATGGTGTTGTTGCCTTCATTGTCTTTTTCTAGGATCTTGTTTAGAATTGCTTGTAGTGCTGGTTTGGTATTCATGTAGTTTCTCAGGTGTTCTTTGTCGTGGAAGTGTCTTATTTCCCCCTCCATTTTGAAAGAGAGTTTTGCTGGATACATCAGTCTAGGTTGGAGGTTGTTCTCTTTTAGTACTTGAAATATCTCATTCCAGGCTCTCCTTGCCCCAAGGGTTTGTATTGAAAAGTCTGCTGTGATTCCGATGGGCTTTCCTTTGTATGTGATTTGTTTCTTTTCTCTTACCGCTTGTAGTATTTTGTTCTTCTGTTGGGTTTCTGGGATCTTGATTATTATATGTCTAGGTGTAGATTTTTTTTGATTGTAGCTAGTTGGGGTCCTATATGCTTCAGTTATCTGAATGTCAAATTCTTCCCCTCTGTT
>NW_022900913.1:6345941-6347668 GCF_012274545.1 Fukomys damarensis
GGTGCTGCCAACTTTGGAAAAAGTCATCCCAATTTACTGTGTTGACTTGGCACTGTACAGAAATGGACAACCATATTGGTCTAGAAATGTTAATTTATTTTTTTTTCCATGTGTACAGGGGTAACACATCATACTAAATATGTAAGGTCATATCTATGTGGGTTTGATTACAGAAACTAATAAAGTATTCTCTAAATAATGAAAAAAAGAATAAGATAAGACTATAAGAGCGAGAAGCAATTTAAATATGTTCAGGGACCATTTTCATCTCCAGAATTAAGGATTATTTTGATGTTACATCATTGCCTTTTCTCTTTTACTTTCCTTTTTAGTTTTATTTTAGGATTCCCTATTTTTAATATTCATACAGAGATTTCTTTAACTGAAATACTGAATAGTTTCTTTGGTGTGAAAAACTATAATAGTACACAGGATCCTAATGAGATAATTAATAATGTGAAATAGGAAGTAAAGAGCTAAAGGTGTAAGGAAAGTGGGAAAGATGGGGGAAAGGTAATAAGGGAGAGGAAAAAAATATGGGAAACTGAAAAAATGGAAATAAAGTGTTTGTAAATGGGGAGGGGAGGAGGGGGTGAAGGGAGAGCAGGGACAAGGGGAAAAATGAGAATCAAGACCTATTATGCAAAGGTACAGAATCCCAATGATGAGTGTAATTGTATTGTATACCTAGATTGTACCAATAACCTCAATAAAAAGAAAAAAAAAACAGAGAAATATCTGTGAGCACCTTTCGTGCTTGAAGCAGCAAGAAATCGGCAGTGCCCAAGCTGTGGAAGGAAGCCGAGGAACAGCATAGGAACTCTCTGTGATCCCAAAGAGTCAAAAAGCAATCAGAGACAATTCAGCGATGTCAGAACACCAGACACAACCTAAGGTGTTTCTCCGGGCTAGAAGCCACAATTTTAACACTCACAAGAGTATAAGCTGGAATGGATTAAAACTGAAGTCCATGTGTTGATGATTAAGTAATCTGAAGAAAGGAGGAAGCAAACAAAGTATCTTACTGGCTCCCATGGAAGACCAATGTATGACTAGGTGGGTGTTAGAGAACCAACTTAGAGGAGAAGAGGGAAAGGCATTTATTCTGCCTTTCCTAGCTGGACCTTCAGGATGCTTAAGTAGTTTATGGAGGAAAGCTAGTGTGCAGAGGAGCATTCTACTCATGAGATGAAGAAAGAATAGTAAAATCAGATAATCCCAGATGGGGTCCCAGGAATGAATCTGCACCTGGGGGTAATGGTGAACTATGGGTTTCCGAAGTGAGAGTCACAAGGAGAGTGCACAGCATGTCGCACACCACTAGCAAGACAGAGAAGCCAGCCTGAATGCAATCAGGTATCTGGATGCGCTGCAGATTCGGTGAGATGCTCCAAAAAGAAGATATGCACACAGTCTGTGTGCACAGACTGTGCAAAACCCAACAAAGCAAAGGGTTCAGTTTCTTTAAAAATTATCTGTATGAGGAACAACTAAAGAAGGCTCAAGGACCAGGCCAACAAATTTTAACACACAGACTGTGTGTGTGTGTGTGTGTGTGTGTGTGTGTGTGTGTGTGTGTATTATAGTGGGACACAGGGAGAAGGTGGTTCCAGGAGAAACCCACATGTGAGCTAGGACTTCCAGCTGTCTGCTCTGTAAGGTGATTAATGTCTGTTGTTGAAGCCGCCCAGTCTGTTATAGCAGCCTAGGCCTACTGACACAACAAC
>NW_022900913.1:6349224-6366724 GCF_012274545.1 Fukomys damarensis
TTTATTCTGATTTGATCCCACTCTTGATCAAAAGTTCAGGGCATCCTGAGATCACCCAGGGCCTCACCACCCTCACCAGATAACTCAAGATGTCATTAAATCACCATTTTTTGTGGATTTTTGTTTTTGGATTTTTTTTCTTCTAATAATGGTATTGTAAAGTCTTTTTCTTTGAGAGTTATCTAACTGTGGTAGATAAAATTACATGATTTTTTAAAAAATTTCCTGCAAAATAATTCAATGGGTATGAAATGGAGCCTGGGTGGGATTTAAATGCATAAATTGAGAAGAATGAGAATGGCTCTTCTTTAGCCCATTCTTCTTCTTGTTCGAAGTTTAAAATTTATGAGATAAAGCTTTTAAAATAACAAATTATAAAGCTACTTGTTGAGCAAATTAATAAAATCTAAGGTCTGATTTAGGCTAACTCAATCAGGTCAGGGCAAATCATTTCTTTTTTCATCGGCTTCAAGTAGCCTAGGTATAAAGACTCGACAAATTTTTTGTTAAATGAACAAAAAAAGAATGAAGGTGTATAATGAAAGTTAGTTAATCATACGGTTTTGTGCAGATACCTGAGACATCAAACTAATTCTGCTGCCAAACAGCATTAGTTAGGGAAAAAGGAGTGAGTTTTGTGATAAGATGAAGGTTTTGCTGGAAAAAGCCAGAGCGAAGAATTCTTCTGGTTTAACTCAGTTTTGCTGTTATTTTGAGTCATGGTTTTAATTCTCTGGCTCAAATGCCTAGGAGACCAGCAACATTAGTTCACTGAAGATGTCCTCAAATAATGGGATTTTCTACACACGATGGTCCCTTCTCGGAATCTTCATGAGGGTAGGACCACTTTGTGAGGACGTTTTTAAAATTTCTGCTTTTATTTTTAAAAACATCAAATCAAGAGTTGGAGAACAGTAGAGCAACACACACTCTACTGTTCTCCGCCAATAAAAGTAGGATCTGCATGTAGATGGTAGCTTTGCAATCAGAGCACACAGGCTCCTCACCTTTGTAGGAAATGACTGGGTGCTCAGCTCTCTGGCACTGGGCATCATGTGACTCCAGCTGGGCCAGTCTGCACAGCCCCAGGCTCGAGAACAGCCACACAAGGACGCAGGCTCCCTTCATGGTGGCAAGGCGACTCCTACTCCAGGCACTTGTCTTCTATGAAGCTGGTCTTCCCCTCATGTGGGAAAAGTGCCTAAAACATGCAAAAGAGAACAATCTGCTGAGTATGAGCTCAGATCTTCTGAAGGATGGTGTTTTGGAAGAGCTTAGAACAAAGCTCAATGTTATCATTAGTAGAGTTGAGAGACCTTAAAGAACATGGACAGTCTACTTGTTTTCTAGTGAGGCTTCAGAGAGAGAGAAAGAGAAGGAGGGAGGGAGGGGGAGAGGGATTATAGATCTCTCTAATTTTAGAAGATAACCCAACTTTAAATTATACTAAGTCACACCAATCACTTCTAAGTAAGGCACGGAAGGTAAAGAAGTCACTAAGTAGGTTCCCCTGGAAGCGTGTTATCATTTCCTGTGCAAACGCAGAGAGCTGAATAAGAAAACCGTAGGAATCCCTGCCCATCCTCTTTCACATTTAAAATGTCCTATACGGTAAAACCACTGCCATTGTCTCAGCAGAACCTTGATTAGCATTATGCGGCCTAACTCATAAACCATCCATGTTTGGTACATGTGTCCTTTTGAAGTAACAGATGATCAGCCTGTGAACGTTCTGGCTCTAGACCAAGAGAATCAAACAGACTCTAGATTCAGTAGCAATTGGGTGACAGGAAAGTACAATGTCAGAGGCTGGAAAGCATTACTGACTATGAACAATTTAAAACACTAACAAGCTTAAAAGGAAGATGAGCTTGTAAAAACAACCAGGCTCCCAAGTCCTTAGAAACCTACAAAAAAGGAGGAGGAGTGATTTGGGAATTCAGGTGAAGTAGCAGTAGTGCTGTCCTTCAGAAAGAACAAGGAGAGACCCAGGGAGGGGGAGGAATCTGTGCTCAAGCTCAATACTGAAGGATAAAGAGGATTTCCACAGGTGGGGATTTCTGCAAGGTCATTCCATGCCAAAGAAAGAGGACGAAAGGCACATCGGAGCATGCACCATGTCTGGGGATGTTGCATTATACTCATCTAGATGCTGCTGACCACAAAGGGAAACAGACGAGGAGCTAAAAGACTGAGTTACCATCAGGAAGGCAAATTATACTAAAGCGTGAGTTCTTTTCTTCCAGGAAAGAAGCTACCATAACACATGTACTGGTTATCTTTGCTGGGGCAAAATACCTGACACCACAACTTAAAGGAGAAGTTTACTGTGGCTCAAGTCCCAGAGGGTTTAGTCCATGGTTAGATGGCTCCAAGGTAGCTACTGCTGCTCAAATCATGGTTGCCAGAAAGCAGAGTGTAAAGGAAAAGCACCTGAGAGAAAAAGAGTCAGGGACCAGATGTGCCCTCCAGATCACAACTCCAGAACTCGCCCAGACACATGCAAAAGTGTGCTTTCCTTATTGACCAAGGGCCTCACAAGCCAACCGAGTTGACAAACAAGATCAATAATCAGAATACATTAATTTCAGAGGGAATATTCATAAGATCATTCTCACAGTAGGGTACATAGGAAATTGCAGAGTACAGAGATGGACAAGTTATTTTGAAACAACTACAACTGTTCCAAAAAGAAATAAATAAAGCTATGACTCTAGGTATCACAAATGAGAAGACAAAGAGAAAATAAACTGAAGAGGTAAAGGCAGGTATGACAAATGGTCACAGTTCAGGTCAAAGTTCCTTCCCATGGCTCTAGGTTGGGTCTAAGGTGGCTTTGCTCAATAGTCAATACAACAGAATTTTTTCTAAGATCAGGCCCAATGAGACTGGTGATTTCTACTGTGGGGTTATTGTGACCTCGGGACAGAAGTCCAACTACCTTGCAACTGCTCTGCCACAGAGGTACACTGAGCTGCCCTGGTTGACTGTTCTTACTGAGACCAGTTACGGAGTTATCCCTGCCACAGCACCAAATGTGGGGCGAAAGCCGATATCCACAGCCAAAGAGTCACACAAGTGAGCGCGGCCCAAATTCTGGATCCATAGAACATAAAATATAACTATTGTTGTTCTAATCTGCTAAATTTCTGAAACACGGAGCTAACAGGCACAGATGGACTCCAAATCGATAATGGAAGTAACTCTGCAGAGTAACTCTGCGTGATCACCGAAAGCGGGGTTTGGTTTAGATGAGAACATTATCACTGAGGCTTGTGCATGTCGGGTTTCAGATGCTGAATGAATATTTAGGGAAATGCAGTAAACTGCTGAAACTCCAGGTTGGGTGCTCAGAAAGAAAACGATTCACAGATAGCATATAAAGTGTGGAATGGCTGGAATCATAAACTCGGTTGATATTTACTAAGGGGAAGCATCAGAGAAATAAAGATAAAGCAAGTTGTTTGTTTAAAAGTAGTAATCAAAAGAAATAGCCATAGAAAGAGGAGGAAACAGCACAGAGAGGCGCTTCAGGAACTACAGCCCCTTTGTGTCAAGCTAGGTTTTGCACTTCCTGAGTGCAGAGAGAACACATTTAGTAAAGAGCACAGGCTGCCGGCATCTTAATAACAGAACGCAGCAAACGCTGAGCTCTCTGGCTTCAGCTGGTCCCTGTGGTCAGCAGGGAAAGAAGCGCTACAGCAGGAACAGAAAACGGAACTCACAAGGCAAGGAGCCCAGACAAAGAAGAGGTGCCGAGAACTGCATCCCTCAATGCTCAGTGAACAAAAAATGCAATGAAATCAGATAACATTCAAAGAAAAGAGTGAGGAAGATTTTAGGACAGAGAAAATAGATTGGTAGTTTGAATAACTCCCCCAAAAGTAATTTCTAAATGTCATTATCAATGTAATGATATTAAGGGGCAAGGCCTTTAACAGACACTGGACTGCAGTTTTCTAAAAGGTAAGGAAATGGTGATGGAAATTTTAGAGTAGAGGGGCTGGGATGTGGCTCAGACACAGCACGTGTGCGTATTAGCACAAAGCTCTGGGTTCAATACAAATAATAAAAATTAATAAATAAATGTAAGAAAAAATGATGAATTTCATAGGAGTTGATCCAGTATCAAAAAACTAACTAGATAGGATGATTCAGGTAGGTTTAGTCTCTCATTTGCTGGATATTTATTGAATGCCAACTGCATCACACCTCTCTCTATTCACGGATGAATTATGGGCATAAAGAAGTGTAGTGCAGGATTCACCAGAGCTAAGACTGCCAGAGCAAGTAGGATTTGAAGGCTTTAGGAATGGAACAGATTCTACAATGCAGAAAAGCAAATAAAAATCCTGCAAACCAAGGTAAGGCAGGAGTCTGCTCTCTGCAGGGATAAGAGGTGCTAAGGACGGTGGCAGCAGTGGAACAGACAGGAGAACTGGGATCCAGAGCCTCATCTGTCCAACAGTCAGCCTGATGGTCCCTAGGCACAGGACACTGGACTAGACAAGGGATGGACAAGTGCAGATTTTCCTGAATTACTGGATTTCCTGGATTAATTAAAAGTATGATTTTCACCCTTGGGAAAGAAGTCATAGCCTTCAAAACTGGAGGCCACTCTATAACTCAGATCCAGAGGCAAAGACACAATGTAGACCACTCTTCCTTATCCTCCAGACCTGAAACTTCAACCACAGAATTTCATCAAGTGGTGTCTTTAAAGAGCTCCGTTTTAGAGAAATATATTTCTGTCAAAACCAAGGAGGTCTGGGCCACCACACCAGCCCACTCGGGAAAGGGTCTGGGTAGATATTCCCAGCCCCACATCAAAACCAACCAACAATGATAAAGATAAACCAGGAGGAAGATGAAAGTAAGAATAAACACTCAGTGCACACCAGCTCTGCAGCAAGAGGATGCCCGCGTTTAAAGCAGCATCAACAACACAAGGCCCCTCACCAAGCAGTGTGGCACACTGGGACATACGGACCTATACCATCCTCTAGGATTCAGCAGCTAAGAGCAAATTCTTCTTTCGTACACAGCTGGTCAGTGTCCCAAATCCAAGCCAACACAGAAAACCATTCTGTTAACATTGATGTTAATTGGCTTTCTCTTACTGTGACAAAACACATGAGAAAATCAACAGGAGAAGAGGCGATATTTATTGTGGCTCATAGTTTGAAGGACTCCGACTACAGTCACTTGGCCTTATTGCTTTGGGAATGTGCAGGTACAGTGAATCGCAGTGGGAGAGTGTGGAAGAGGGGGCCTGTTCTCCTCCCAGTGGCCTGGAAGCAAAGAGAGACAACCCTCCAAGGGCAAACCCCCAGTGATCTAACGTCCACCGACTCCAACTCCTAAAGGTTCCCAGAGTGCCAGACCTGGGGCTACGCCTTCCAAACATGGGCCTTGGGGACACTAAAGATGCAAACTACAATTCGGAAGCAAGTTACACACACCTACTTGCAAGCAGAGCTTTCCTTCCTTTACAATGAGCCAACCCCTCCGATCCCAGCTCTAACAACCTAGCCTCAAGAATGTAAGAAAGAAAAACACAACACCAAAGTGCCTGAAGTGTTCTTTCCTTGGGTTTCAGAAAGGGACAATTAGAGAAGACGGCAATGCCATGAGAAATGAAAGAGCAGCTAAAATGGACCACAGGGCCTGTGGTGAGCCAATGAAATTACAGGTCTGCTGTGTTAAACTTAGGGGAGCACATTTAATGAGACAGGTAATTTCTGGAAGTTTACATTTTTCCAGCTAAAACTTGTCACCTTTTTTCTTAAACATAAAGGAGTTATGAACTGCCATAATGGCCAGGTGGCAGGTAAGGGCATTGACAGAGGTCATGGAGAGGCATGAGCTTTTCCAAGCATTCTTCTCTGCAAGGCAGTCCGTGGCTTTGGACAGCCTGGTCCTCATCCCTCAACTCCACAGGTCCAGCGTCCACTGAACCACAGCTCTCACATCTTGGTGGGGCAGGGGCAGAACTTACACCAGGGCTTTTGTGCTCAGTCTCAGAACTGCCGCCATTTCAGCACAATCACTGGGGGTACAAGACCTATCTATGTGGTATCTCTGGCCTCTACTAAGAGGATGCCAGTTGCACTGCTCTGTTTTTTGTTTCTATTTCTGTTTTGGCAACCAAAAATGTCCCCAGGCATTACAAAACTATCTCTTATTGAGAACTTCTGATTTACATGAAATTAAACTATCATCACTTTGAAAGATTACTCAAAATATGCTTATATAAAGCACCCCACTGAACATGTATTGAGTCATTTCAGCAAAATTTCAGTAAAAATGAAAACCTGACAAATGTATGAAGGAGGTTTCAAAAGGATCAATTTCACTAAAACTTTTTGTAATATCATCCTACCACCTCTGGAAAGTTAAATCTATATTAGACAAATTAATATAAAAGATTTTGCTGGTGTGAAGATTTGTTACAGAGGAGCAATTTGGACAGCAGTATCTAAGGACTTCTGCAGCATCTACTTCAAATCCCCTGAAGGCTTCTTTTCAGTTTCCTGCTGTGGGAGGATCACTCTATAAGCTGAATCTAAATAAGTACAACTTTGTATATAAGTGTTTGTGCAATAAATAACATTTCCCATTCACACCCACACTGCAACTGAATAGGCTCTGGGGACAGAAAATAACTGTTCCTTTTAGAAAATAAAAATGCTGCCAGATGCAAGAGAAATCAAAAGAATTAAAACTTTTACAAGGAGCTTTTCTGAGAGAGCAGTGTCTAACTAGTTATTAGGAAAACAGATCCAACCTGAGCATTATGAACTTCTTTTCAAAGCGAGGATGGGTTGCTTGTGAGCTGCACTGTAAAGTTGGATATAGCTGGAGCCTTTCAATGTACAGAGACGCAGGCCCTACTTGGTCTGCCAGAACTCAGGACCTCAGGGTGAGAGGACAAAGAAGCCTGGCCAGTGAGCCAACCAGTGAGGTGCTGTAGAGAAGACATGAGAAGCCATGTCCCTTGCTCCCACAAGCAGAAGAGTCCCAGGTACTGCAGGGATGCACCAAGTGCACAAGGCAAGGACTGCACCGGAAGCCTCCTAAATTAGTTTCCTTTTACATAGGAAACACAAAGGGCCAGCATTCGTGGAAGGAGATGTTCAATGTGTTGCTTTCAATCCTCCTGTCTCTTGACCCTGCCTAAGCAATCAGATGAATTGCTCAACCAGAGACTAAGTTCGGCATATGATGAAAGCCACAGAAGCAGGAAGAATCACTCCACCACCAAGCAATCTGCCCCACCCTCGTTTCCTGCACCCCAAGCACAGCCAAATACAGGGTCAGCTGCACAACTGTCAGCCCTGCAAGGTGAACAGGTCTGCCTTTTTTTTTTTAAGTTCAGAATTTCTCCTGTGCTTTCCAAAGTCAATGCTGCGCCCCTTCACTGGTCAGCTACCCTGACTCATCCTCACCATGCACACTGCTAAGCCAGGGGTCTAGCCCAAGTCCTCAGAAGAAGCTTGCACACTCCTTTGAACACCTGTGGATGCCACAAGCCCCTCACCCACCCAGATCATGCAGGATGTGTAGTTCAGTCTGCCTTTCATCTCCAGCCCACGATGGCAGCTCCTGAATGCAAAACCACAGTGCCTGCCACGTTACCCTTCTTCAGCAGAGGCTACCCTGTGGAGGTGCATGCCCTTTTGTGTTTCTGAGTTTCAACCTCTTATACTGCAAGCGACTGCATTGAACATGTAGTTCCAGCACCAAGTTCACACGTTCTGACCTGTTGAATGGACCACACAAATGAATCAGAAATAATAGAGCCAACGTCCCAGTTAGCACTTCTACTCCTTCAGCCCCTGGCCCTGAGCACACACCTCTGTGAGGTGACTTAGTCCCTCACGACACAGGAGACAAGAAGAGAGTGATGACTCCAGAATGTGGCAAGCACAAGGGGAGATGAAAATCACTAGTCCCTCTCCTTACTCTGAAGCGGAGAAGGCTAAGGCTCAAGTAGATCAAAGCACACACAAGACCAAGTGTGAGCATAGGTCCTGCTCTTTGTACTGTATAACTTGGCCTCCTGCTCAGACTTGCAGAACTGCACACATGACCACAGGTGAATCACCCCCAAGAACTCCATCATGCCTCCCAGAGTGAACCCTAGGGGGAGCCCAGCATCTCAGGAGGGTTATCAATCAAGCCGACTCTATCAAAGGGTGCCATCTCTGGTCCCACCCTCCAAGATAAGAAGGGCACCAGGTGGAGGAGGCCATTATTCTCGATGCTTCCAGTCACAGTTTATAAGCTGTCCACCAAGTAAAGATCTATCTTTTGATAAATACAGGTAGAAGTAGGAATAAAGTCTTTGAAAAAGGAAGCATACTCTGTGTATGGCGGGAGAAGACAAGGGGGCTGTAATTTTTGATGGGGTTCAAGATAGAGTTCAAAGAAAAATACACCACCCAACAGAATCAAAGCCACCATGTGCTCAGGGTCAGAACAAGTCTATATCCTTTCCTTCCACCAGTGGGTACTGTACGCATGAGCAGGAAATAGGATTCAATGAAAAACATCAATGAAAGAGTAACCCTAAATTAATGCAAAGGTGCTTAAGCAAATAGAGACTTCTAAGGTTTTTTACAACTAATACATGAACATTCTATTATTGGGGAAATATAGTAAAATAGATGTTTTCATATTATACTGAATCTATAAGGGAAATAGGGATCTTAACCAAACATACGGCATCTTCAATTGGTACGTACATTGTTTAAAAGCTAGTTCCTTTTTTGTACTGAATTAACCAGGTACCTTAATTGCCAAATTTTCAACAAAAAGGTTTATAATAAATCATCAAGTAAAAACGTACTAATGAAAACATTGGTCACCTCTAATTAGAGAAATAAGGCTGTTGGCACCTTCAGGTACCTAAGTCAGCGTTGTTACTCACAGCTTCTAAACTCATCATATCTGAACTCAGATGGGAAGAAATTTTATGGCGATATTAAATGACCTCATGTTATAAAATGGGAAAAAGCAAACATTAAACTATTTTATACATTTCAATAATAGTTCAGCTCCAGTGACCTTACTTTATATCTCTTCAAAGGGAACTATTATTACGCTTTTACCTTCTTCCCCTTGTTTAGCCCCAGATTGCCTGAAGGAATGATAAAAATAAATGAAGTCCATTAAATAAAATTATTATTTACACAGAGGCAATATTAATTTTATCTGTCAGCAGGTTTTAAAAAGTAAGTGAAAGTTCATTTAATCTACTTCCATGTTAGCCAAACCAACAACAGCACTTTCTAAGGAACAAAATGGAAAGAAGGACTAACAACAGCCTCCAGGCCATAAACCGCAGGGGCTGTTGCTGAAGGGTTTATGCAGAGGCTTTTCTTCAAGGTAGAAAACTCATACAGACAAAATAAAACAATCAAGTTAAAATTGACCCTCACAGGTGAAATTACTAGTCACAGCCCTCATTTGGCTTAGTTCAGATGGATAACACTAGCGGGGCTAGTTTTCCTTTTGTTAATAACAAGATAGAATTTTTTGCCTACACACTAGAGGATGCTACCACACTGGTCAACATCACTGGTCGCTTCCTGATAGCCAAAACCAGTAAGATTACACAAGTGAATGCCTCCATGATATTAGATCACTGATTATTTCTTATGACTACATCCTCAAATCTCCCTTTCCCCAGTTTCCATAACACACCAATATCCTTACGTTCCTACCAGGTCCAAAACTCTTACTTCCCAGCCTTCCTTTTAAATGAAGGTACTCTTCAGTATCTTCTGACTCTTCCTGTTTTTCCTCAACATACTCTGCATCACCTATGATTTTACATATTTTCTAAAAACTGGCACTGCAAAATCTCCAACCATCTCTTAGATGTCCATACATAATGTAGAGTCATAAATCAAGAGTTTGTTGTGACTTGTGTCTAGATGTCACAACATCACAACTGCCTCATGCAGTTACATATGGGGCTTTTCAGAAGTGGTTGGATGTACAGTAAGTGTTTAATGCTGGGATCAAGAATGTGTGATTACTGAATTAGTCCAGTGATTGGTTTGGCATTATTCCAGTATGGATAATGGAACGGCCCACCCTAGGCATGAGTGCTAGCCACCCTAAAGTAGTGTAGCGTGAATAAAATATAATGGACAGAAAAAGGGGTGCTGGGGTCCACTGCTGATTGCTACCTCCCTACTTTGCTGCACTGCTGCTTTCCTGCCTTCTGCCCAGCATTAACTGTTTCTCCTCTGTGCTGCCTGTCTGCCATGCCACCCTGCCTTGGAGCCAGCCAATGATGGACTAAAACCTCTACAAACTGTGAGTTACCATAGAGCTTTCTTCCTTCTACTTTGAGTGTCAGGTATTTTATCTCAGCAATGAGAAAAGTAACCAAGACAGAGATATTTTCAAGTAAATCAGGCAGAGGCACCTGTTCTCCTAGGGAATCTCATGATCTGTCTTCACCAACTGTCTCCTTAGTGTCTGCTCCCTCTCACAGCTGATACATTACTTGCTCAGACATGTAACTCACAACCAAGGACTCGGTTATCTTTCCCCTCCTACATCTTCCCAAAACTCGCCCCTCATCTTGTCCTTATATTCTGATGACACTTCCCTGAACCAGACCCCTTCTCTTCCCTAGTCAAGTCTCTCATTTATATTATAGCCTGCTTCACCCTAAAGTTAGCTGTATATGACTCATTCTACAAAAGTCCATGGAATCTCAATCTCTGGACAGTAATGCACACAGCACAGACAAACCATCAGTATTTGTGAATTGAGTTAATGGAAAAAAGAATGCAAATCCACAGGCACCTCTTTACTTCCTTACAAGGATCTTACTTCCATTAAAATGCTATTCAGGTTTACTATTCTCCTCTGACTCTGCCATTCACTGTCACAGATGTCTCATCACGCCATTAAAATTCTCTTAACATCTGGTCCAAATACGTGAATTCCCATGGTTTTGAGAAATGTCCTTTGTAAATGTCATAATTTTCCAATTACTGGTCAAAAGGATGAAGTGATTACTATAGGCAGGCAGGCTAAAAAGAGGAGTTCTCTTGAGCCTGGAAACATGAAAGCAGATGGAAGATGGAACCAAAAGTAGGAACCCTGAGGGGTCTGAGTAAGTTACTTCAGCAGAAATCATTCAATGGAACTATGAAGAACAAGGGACAAAAAAGGAGGATATTCTAATTCCCAGCCAAACTGTATTTACTATATTCATTTTGCTAGGTTCAGAACATAAACATCTTGAAGTGGCATCAGATAATTTGACAGCCAAAAGACTGCTAAGATGCATAGAAAAACCAGACTATTTGGAGGGAAAGGCCCCGATTTGGGGTTTTGAGATTTCAGCTGGGAATAACACTGTGCATATTTAATGATACCTTTTAGATAGAATGTTCCAAACACGGCAAAGTTAGTATATTCGAGTTCATTCAAATCTGTCAGTCTTCAAAAATATAACAAGTCAGAATTCAAGGGCAGTAATGATTTCTTTGGTGAGAAGGCTAAAAACAAAAAGGAGAAATCCATGCTAAATTAAAAATTACTGAGACATCTAAAAACTTTTTCACTGATTCAGACACAATAAAATACTAAGAAACTACAAAACAGGTTAAGCCATATTCTTCGATCTTCTATTTTCATGAAATAAACCTATAACATATGTAGGATCATTCTACTGTTCTGCAGATACAGAAGAAACAAGGCTCAAAGAGGTCCCACGGCTAAATGAAAGAACTGAAAATTTTAACAAATAAGTCTGCAAAGACCTCAAAACCAGGGCCAGTTTGCTATCCAGAAGGCACATCCCCTATTTCTGGGATGGGAAGCCTTCCTAAACAAATGAATCACCCAGATGAGGAAAGAGCAGATGATCTATTTCTATTTATATTTCTACCAGCTGCCTTCCCATTGGGCCTAAATACATTTCCTTGGGCATGGAAACTTCACTAAGTCACTCTCTGCAGCAGCATTCATTCACCCTGGGGCCAGAGACTTCACTGGCCAGGAGGGACTTCTGCAGAGTCTGGAAGAGCGCCACCAGCCCTTGCAGAACTATGCCGTGGCCACCCCAGTGTCACACACCCTTGTTCACCTTCACGCCTTCCCGGGCTTGTAGGGGGGAATCTCAGTCCCAAGTAATTCATAGCATCAGTCACCTGAACACAAATTTACACATCAACTTCCATCCATCTTTGCCCCTACTTGAGAAAAGATCAACCTCCAAATGGACAAAGACCAAACAAACCCCCTTCTGCAGGTCTGCTTCTTGCCAGAATCTCCCGCCATAGCTAGAGTCCTTTCCATTTCTCTAAGACCCCCAGTCTACTCTACATCATCAGTAAAACTTGTTATAATTTCCTCAAAGTATGTGTCACACTCTCGCCTGTGTTCGCCTCTACTCCACAATCCCAACTCCAGTCTCCTCTCCCGTGGACTGGCAGAAGCTTTTCTGGAGTCTATTTTCTGAGTGCAATCAGAATAATCTTTGTAAAGAACTAATGTGATTAATTTTAGCCTTCTTAAATCCTCCTGCAGCTCCCTGTGCAGGCCTCCCTAAAGGGTAAATCCCTGACCCTAATGAACAAACACTGCTCTGTGGCCAGCCTGGTGATTTCTGCATTTTGTCCAGCCTAATCATCACTGTGCACCAGCCACATGGGGCACACGTGCGTGCACACAGAAGTACCTGGGCACGTGCATTCCTGCACATGTATCACACGCATGTACTGACATATACATACAAGCTTGCACTCATGTGCAACATGGCCCTTCATCTTGGCCTCCACACCCACAGAGCTCATCACCTTGCAGCCAGCATTGGCTGATCCTTACATCCTGGATATTTTTCCAGATCCTATCAAGGTGCTGCCTTCCAATTACCCAGGCTTCACTCAAATGTCAGATCCCCAGGACACCTTCCCAGCCAGGCCAGCTAAAGTATTGGCCTGTTACTTCTACCAGTCGCTATTATTATTTCTTCTTTTTTACATCATGCATGTAAGATAGCCTGAAATTGCTCAGCGGATGCATTTGCGGGTTTGTTTTTTCATTTTTATGCCTGTAATATAAGATTACTAAAAGAAGGGGCCATGATCACAATATGTTCTTTTCACACATATGTATATACAGTACCACTCTTTCACCTTGAATATGCACAACAATAAATACATGAAAGAATCCCACTGGCAAATGGGCTAAGGTACTTTTGGTACCTTCAAAGAAGGCAAATGAGGCTGGGTATTCCACGGGATCGGAATGGAATGAAGCACGTGGGACAGAAGACAGCCAAGCAGTCCCTGGGGCCTCTGTCCTCAGCCATCTCACAGATGTAGGGCACCGAGGCTTAGAGGGCAGAACTGCAGAATACAGGTTATTATAATCAAAGCACGTGTTTGTTCATGTCCTCTTCAGCTCTTCAGAATACAAACAAGAGTAGGCACTTTATTTTATTTTCTGCCAATTCCCAGTGCCTTGCACACAGTATGATACGTATAAATATTACTGACTGATTAACAAGGTCCCGAAAGGAAGAGAAATCAACATAGCGTTTGTCCAAGTGACAGGCACGCTCTGTGTGAAGACCGTGATGCTAGCTACTACATAAAGGTGAAGAACATTGCCCACTTCCTGTTGTCCACTGAGTAGCGGCTTTCACAGAGCTTCTCCAGTTAGTTTGCAGTCAGCCTAGCAGATGAGATTTGGAAGAACAAGTCAATGCAGTCCTTGAAAGAGCTGCCTCAAAAGCACCTGATGAGTCATGCATGACGCCGTGCCGACATGAATATATGCCGGGAACACGTGGCACTGTGTCTGCCACTTCCTCAGCCTGGAAAGCGGGAAGGGCCCAGAGAACATTACATAAAGGTCATCGCAGTTGAAAAGTTATCTTCAGGCATTTTTACTTCTGTATTTCAAAATATTAAAAGTCATGCGGTCGTGGATAATGAAAATGGGAAACAGAACAATTCTTAAATATGAACAAATCCAGAAAAAAGGGAGTGACAGATTGCATTCATTTTACAAGCTCACTTTAAATAAGGGAAGGGTCACACGCTGCTGCAGGGTGTCACACCCCTCCCTGGTGCAGTCCAAAGGTTAAGAACCTTCCATGGGCTTCCTCAGTCTACAGAGACCCAAGGACACCCTGACTGCTGCACCCAGATCACACAGGGTCAGATCTTGGGTTATCATAACCAGTACGTGTACTGCATGCATACGCTGCCACTATGCTTTAGCTTCTGTAATGCAGAGATAAATACAATAGCTTCAAATCATCTTAACACCTGTGATCATAGCACTCCAGGAGGCTGAGGCAGGAGGATTGCAAGTCTGAGCCCAGCCTGGACAATTTAGCGAGACTGTATCTCAAAAGTAAACTGAATACATAAAGGACGAAGAGTGTAGCTCAGTGCAAGCCTTAGGTTCAACCCAGTACCACCACCACCAAAAAAAAAAAAGTAAATTTTAAAGAATTTAGGATATTTCCTAGTAATTAGGAAGCAACAAAACAATGTAATAAATACAAACAAGACCCCCCAAAAATGCTTATAGTAAAAAAATCTTACAGTTAAAAAAAAGGCTCCAAGCAAATTAAAGCCTTCCCTAGATAAATAAATAAATAAATGTAGCTTGGTATTTCATAACAGCTGAGAGAGTGTGTTGCCTTAGTGTTGGGAAAACACCACAATGACCAAGGAAATGCGTAAAACAGCATCCAGAGCAGCACAGTTATTAACAACAGAAATTAGAAATTAGAAAAGTGTCCACTGGGAACATGGATAATTTCATGGTATAATACCATAAAAATGAAGGGGCATCTGCCCGCAACATAAATAAATATTACAAACATAAAAATGACACGAGAAACATCAAGAACAGTATACAATTTAGAAAAGTCAGTATTTATTGCAAATAAAAAAAAACAAGTAAAACTAAATTATGTTTTTTGAATTTGGTAAACTATTTTAGAAAGCAAGGAAACAGAAACTTCACAGTAGTGCTAATGTGAAAATGACTGGATGTGGCATGAGCAACAGAGGTATTTGCCACCGAACAGGTCACCCAGAGAGAGAAAATGCCTCCCCAGCCTGCTGAAGACATGCTCCATGTCCCAGACCAGGGCAGGCTCTAACTAGGTAGACCTGCTTCTCACAGCAGGGCAACAGGCCGAGGAACACTCACAGTGGGAGGGACACTCCTAATATAGTGACACCAGCTCCTGTACACAGACCCAATCAGAAAAGAGCTATTTTGAGCCAATCAGAAACTTGCTATCTTCAATTCTACACTACAATCTGGTGATGTCCACAAAACCAATCAGAATATCCTCTTTTCAATCCCTCATTTGCTTATGGGTACAACCAATCAAAACACACTCTTCCTGATTCCTTTCATTTACATGTAACAGGAGGCCAAATGAGTTTTTTGATAGTGCAGTTGGGAAGCAGCACAGGAGCATTTGACAGGGTAACTTTACTAATGCCTTATTTGCCTAAAAGAGAAGTCCAGGGAATCTTGGATACAAAAGATGCCTTTCATCGTTGGGCTTGCTCTGCTTTTGCAAAGCTTACTTTCGACCCTCAGTACAGGTCCATGGCCTTTTCTGTGTGTCCTGTCCCATGTTTTGCTCAGGACACCAAGAACCTGGAAAGAAGCCCCCAGGACTCTCCATCTGGTAACGCTCCGCCTTGTGACCAGCATCTGTGCTGAGCATGTGTGCAGAGCCGAGCCTGTGACCCCTCACTCCCCACCACCAAGCCGTGCACCGCACACAGGCTGCTGGTGTTGGATGAATCAGCCAACCAAGCAATGACACAGCGTGGCAGGGCAGCACGGGAGGAGGCTGTGGACCCAAACAGTTTTCCAAGTGGGGCGATTGTGTCAACACGCTGCAAATAAAAGGAGCCCACTTCTGGCAAAGAAATGAAAATAAGTCTCAGGATAGAATTAACTGAAAATGGGGGCAGCCAACACATTTGCTTGCTAGAAATGAAAAGACTAAAGTTATAAGGAAGGAGATCAAATAAATTATGACATATCCATACTATTAAATATTATACAGCTTGTAAAGCCAATGCAGTAAAACTCTATATACCGATGTGTAAATCCAATAATGATGTTGAGTGAAAACAAAATGTAGACATTTATTTATGTACAGAGACACACAGAAAGAACAATTCAAGTTTTTACTGAGCTAAAAACCAAATAAATAACTTCTATTGTATGTTTATAGGTGCAAAGAAAAGCAGGCTCATTCCTAAGTAGCAAGGGTGTTTTTTTAAAAAGTATTCTTCCATATTGTTTGGATTTTCAGTAAGCATTAATTAATTTTTAACTTCAAGCAGGTAAACATATTTACTTTTAAAATAAATGAGTGAGGAAGAATTAGTTTCCTGGATTAACTTATGAGCTAAATGAAAGGTAGTGTAGGCTTGCCTCACTGGGTGTAAAAGAATCAAAAGCAATGGAAAGTACAGTTGCCCCATGGAAGAAGAAAAAGCAGGTCAGGCTGGAAGACAGGGTGACTTGAAAATATGAACTTTGAAAGAGCAGGGACCAACTTTTCCTCCATGTTCTCCAAACAGAACGGGAAATTCCCCATATCTTCATTAAACGTGGGTAAGGAGCAGATGAAAGGAAAACTGGGAGTCACAGACAGACCTTACCACAACCAGAGCTCCCTACTTCTGGCTTGCTAGATGCACGTGACCTGGGGAAAAGCTTCACTCTTTCCACAGGACTTGGAACTGGGACTATGAGCTCTCTCTACTATGCAAAGCTCTTTGCTTGTGCAAAGCAGAAATGCCCATGCCATACCAAGGGGCACAGGCTGACACTACTACCATGTCCTGGCCACACTGGGCTCTGGTCCTCCAGGTCGGCTTCTGTGAGACAAGCAGCACACACCTGGGAAGTCCTTATAGAAAGCACGAAACAAGTGTTTACTTCCTCTCTGAGCAGCAGCCTGTTTCCAGAGACAGAGTAGAGGGAGGCAGTGTCCTTTCTGCAGCATCACACACAGGACACCAAGTGTTACTCTTGATCTTGCAGCCTGGGAAAATCCCAGCACTTCCCTCCGATTGTGACCATGGTAACACTGGCAACAGCTAGAGAGACTAAACCAGATGATGGGCTTTGCTTTCATGTGTAAATATCCCATCCTAAGAGGTCAGATGTTTCCCTTTGAGGGCAGCTCCTTGCACAGACAGATCTATGTGATGTGACCAAAAGATACAGTAAATGTTTAAATTAGAAAAAAATTGTTAGAGTAAATGGCACTGCCATTAATCCTCCTGAAAATACTTCCCTTGCTTCGAACACAGACCCCATCACTCCATCGCTCTTGCCACTTTCTGAAGCAGTCCTGTTAGTCCTCTTTCCTTATGGTTTTATCTAGGTGTGCCCAGACCCTCACATGCTTATAGGCAGGGCTTTTGAAAGGTGACTGGATGGTGGAGGTGGCACTGCTGGCTTG
>NW_022900913.1:6367922-6378546 GCF_012274545.1 Fukomys damarensis
TGGGGAGAGAGAGAGAGAGAGAGAGAGAGAGAGAGAGAGAGAGATGCATTTGATAAAAGAAACAGTACTTTGAATCTGGAATTTGGATCTTTTCCCAGGCTAGAGATTTTCAGCCTAATGTTTTCATGAGATACTGGGCAATGGCCAGAAGCCCAGGTCCCAGTAAGTCCCAAGGTCACCTGGGAGAACCACTTCGGCTTCCCTGTGCTGAGCCATCCAGTCCATGATATTTTTAATTTACGATAGGTGTATGATGACTTGATATCCTTGTGGGCAGCAGATCATGTGCACACATGGAGAAGACAGGACATTATTTAAAAGAAATTTTAATGACATGTTCTAGACCTACTAAATATTTAGGCAGGACCCTAAACACTATACACTATACCAACAAGTGCACACCCACCCACGCATATTATGTTCACACATGTACACACATGCACTCTATCAAAATACATCTAAATCTGCAAACAGTAAAGCCTTGGTTCTAGCTGCACCGGTGGGGTGCACACCCCAGCGCAGCCCTCACCGAGCTATGCATTGTCCATTTCCAGCTTCAGGTGCAAACAATCCTTGTGCCTCCCCTTATGGTTACAAGGACCTAACTAATTAACCGACACAAAACACTTCAAAGAAAGTGGGTTCCGATGGATGTTCACAGTAATTCTTAGATATGACAAATGTGGATATTTCTTCTTTTGATTAACACCTGGACAAAAATAAACTCTGAGGTATGTGGTTTTACCTAAGTTTTATAATATTTCAAGAGGTTATTTTTGCAAGATAACTGCATATTAGTTTGTATAAGCATTACACGCCTCAAAATTTGCATAATATTTTGCTAAGAAAATGCTGCAGAGAAGAATAAAAAAGTGGTAACTTAAGCACATTCTCTAATTCATAGCAGGGGAGTGGAAGTGCCTTTAGGAAGTCTACCCGCAGTAACATTTTCACCCATTGTCATGCTTGAAGACAACATCTAGAACGTGGAAGATGGCATCAAAAAACACTTCCATTAGTTTTCAAAGGACCAGAATCCTTAGCAGTGGCTAAGGCTCACGATGCCCTACGGCAGGGGCACCTGTGAGGTGCTGTTCTGACTGGGACAGCTCACCCACCATCCACAGAGAGAAACAAAAGAGAATCACACAGTACACCCAAACTTCTCCACATGAAATCCCACAGGGCCAAAGATCTTACTCACAGTAGGAAAACTGAAATTTAAATTGGATTTTTTTTTTAACCGAAGAAACACATTGTCCAAAGTCCTGCTGACTGAAGTAAAAGCAGAAAAACAAATCAAGAAAAACACTGATGTTCAGAAGCCTGGAGAAAATATGAGGCTAGTGTGGCATCAAATTCCAGATCAAATTAAGTGCACTGGTGGTAGCCATCCATAACTTCCTAAATGGAAGTCAAGCTAATGTGTTCAAAAACACCATCGCTGGCATCTCCATTTATCTTGTGAGTTTCCCCCACATATCATACTGAAAATAAAATACAATGAGATCATAACCTTTCAAACGCCCAGTTTATTGTCCAATATTTTTCTCCAGTGGATAATGGTGATTCTCACAGATTACAGTAGGAAAGGTTATAGAGAGTCAAGACTGAGAAAACAATTACCTTAACAGAAAAGAGACACCCTGCCCTGGAGAAAAGCTCTACAAGCCATAGGACACCACAGAACTGCAAAGAGTGCCCCCTAGAGAAGCCTGTGGCTCTCCAGGTGAGAAGTGGATTCCATTTACCAAATTCACCCACACAAACATCACCACTGCTTCATGCAATGACATGAAAATCTTTGGGAAAATCTATGCACATTTAAGAATTTCAGACTTAGCTTTAATTTGGACAAGAAACAGATTCAGAGACACCAACCTTCTAATCCCTGGATGTCATCCCCTGGGAAAGTATAAGGACTTGAACACACGAGTCTGATTGCAAAACCACTGGGAAACCTTGTGTCACCAATGGTATGAAGACAGTTTGCCTTAGGAAGCCTGATAATGCTGCAAAAATATCATACCATTACCATTGGAGAAGACACTATATTTCCTCTTCCTCCTTTTTTTTATTAGCATCTGTTTGTGTTACATAAGAAATACATTCATCCTGAGGAAATGGTACGTGTTTATACAGAGTCCTGACTCTTTGTAATTCCCCCCTCCTCCCATCTCTCCCGACTCCCACCATCCCTAAATTTTATCAAATGTATGTTGCTTCAAAGGTAAGATAGTATTAAAATATCTGTCCGTGTAAAAGTGCATTCCAGTGACCCAGAAATCCCACCCCTCGAAGGCATCTAGGAGAAATAAAAGATATATGTCCACACAAAACTTTTTACGTGTGTGTCCATACCTGTGCTATTCGGAATCAGTCCAAAGGGTGGAAAAGATCCAAGTGTCCATGGACTGAGGACTGGTGAGCCGACAAGGAAAGCATGGTGTACTGCACTACCGTGCCAGAAAAAGAATGGGGTGCTGACACAGGCTGTGCTGCATAGAAACACTGACTACACGCTAAATAAAGAAACCAGGCACAAAGGGCCACATACTGTATAATTCCACTTAGGTGAAATATCTAGGAAAGGCAAATTCATAAAGACTGAGAGTAGATTAGCAACTGCCAAGGGTTCAAGGGAGGAAGCATGAGGAGGTCTTGCTGAAGAATGAACGCGGGCTTTTTCTTTAAAGACATGATTAAAATAATCTGAAATTAGATAGTGGAGGTGGTTATGCGATGCCGTGAATATAAGAAAAATGCTGAAAATCTTAAAAGGGTGAATTTGCTGGCATGTGGATTAATCTCAAGTAAAGACAGTGTTTTGTTTTGAAAAAAAAAATGCTTCAGAGCCAACTCAAGCCACCAGGCTCTTGTGATATGGGCTGCAGCAGAAGCCGGAGGAGACAGGAAGTTGGGATATGGCTGGTTCCGGGGCGGGGCCTGGGCTCTGCTCAGTGTGGGGCCAGGCCTTTGGTAGTGGCATCTGGGAGCAGCCGAGATGGTGAGGAGTCCAAAGGTAAAGCAGAGAGCTCTCCCTTTCAAAGTCCAGGCTCCCCAAGGCCTGGCACAGATAGTACAGGGAGGCGAAGGTCTGTTAAATGTATAAACAGCAGTCAAGAGCTGCATGAAAAGCAGAGAAAAACGGACATTCTTTTCCAGTGGTTTCAGCCATGGCACGTTTGAGTGAAGTGTGCCATCAATCTGTACAGCTTCTTGCTGTGCACATATTCATGAAGCAGTGGATTCTACAATTAGTTAAATACTATACCTTATCCATAGTATTAGAGAGCACTACATATTCCTGTCACCTCTTTTTATTATTTAATCGCTGTGTCCATCTACAGAGGTCTGGCTGTGTGCTGGAGAACTCTCCCCTCCAACATGCAGGGCACGGGCGGCTCTGGACAATCCTGGTGACCATGCCCACCCTTCCTCACCCAATGCCAAGGCACAGGAAATTCTACTTTCCCGGCGGGTCCTGCACACTTGTGTCACTACCGGTCACTGTCAGAGAGAAGAGCGGGATAGAAGAAGTGCTGGGTGTGGAGGACAGGGTGTGCCCAGGTGCGAGACACATTGTCTCCACCGATGCAGACAGCACACGCTCTGCTACTGTACTCTGCGGGGTGCACAGCGCCACAGTCACGCAGAGGGAAGTCTGCTGCCCTGTGGACTGTTGCTCTAGGAGAACATCCTCCCAGTCTCAGAACCACCACCGGCCACGTGCTCCACCTCTGAATGCGAAGCTCGGTCAGGTGACACGCAACGACCAGCGCTCAGAGTCTCTCGGGGTCCTCGGCTCACCTCTGAGGTAGCAGTCACCCATTCCCGACTGGCCCCACACTGCAAGGCTATACTGTGGGAGGCGCTGTCAGAAGAGCCTTTCAGATCACAAAATACCATTCGCCCTGCAAATGACAATTCTCTAAATCTTTGTGTAGAACTGGCCTTACGCATTACTTCCCCAGCCTCTGGACAAGAACTGGATCCTCACAGGGATTTTCTGGGAAAAAGGCTCATCCCACGGGAGTTTCGCTAAGGAACTGGAAGGATGTGAATTGGCCAAGGGTTGCAAGCTCGGCAGGACACAGCCAGAGCAAACAGCTGCTCTTCTTGACTTCACCTTTCCCTGAATAGGCAGCCCAGGACACTGTCTTCGGCTTGTGCTCATAAACCAGATGAACTGGTCCCCGTCAAACCAGCCCCACACAGGCACCGGTAGACAGGTGTCAGGGTGAATCAATGGCACCGAGGCCAGGCCCTCCCTGGCGACAACCTTGTGCTTACAAGGGCTAGCTCCTCACAGTGGACTGAGAAGTCAGAATCATTGTCTTTTGTTCCACTCCTTTTCTTAGCGTCAACCCACAAAGGAGGATCCATAAACATCCCATACGTTATATTACTAAAGTGAAGTCATGTCTCAGGACTAAGTAGTCCCACTGTCAACATACAACCACACAGCTGGGAGGGACCGCCTTGGAAAACTTAGCTCAAGGGCCTATTAATACTTCTCTCTAGGATTTTAGGAGGGGCCTGACTCAGCCTCACCCTCAATTTTGAAGAGATGCTGGACTTCATGATTCTGCAGTACAAAGAGATCAGTTTAGAGGCTCTTCAAGCTATTTATGGCATCAGACAGGTGAGAGTTTGGAATATTCCCTCTCATCTGTTTCCGTGACTTTATAAGTTACTGACCTTCTCCAACCTTCTTTCCTATCTAGACATCAGTACCACTACTTGCCAAGGTTTTGTGAGGACCAAACTGACTCATGCTCTTAATATTCTCACCACAGAACCAGGCCTGTCCTCACTGGCCACAGAACATTACCCAGAGGGTGCGCTTCCCTCCCTGTCCCACTGCTGTCCTGCTGGAGCATCTCTGACTCTTTTCCCCTTCTCCTGCTGTCTCCAACGTCGTTTAAACATCTCTGCCAAGACCCTGTGCACTTGATCCTGGGAGAGGCCCTGAGTGAGGCCAGAGAGATGCAGCAAAATCTCTCTCCACACCCCGCTCCTGCCTCCTCATGCACCATGCACCCATGTCCACTTACAGACACCCATCCTTCATCCTACGCCCCCTTTGCTCTTTATGCTCTGAAAGCCATCCCCAAATGACAACTTTTCTTCTTTTCCTTCTACTTGGGAAAACTCATCTCTGATGCATACAGACAACTGTGTATTTACTCCTATTCATCTGACCCGAGAATTCTTTCTTCTGCCTTACTCTTGAGAGTCACTGTACAACAACCTGTGCTACTCCACCTACAAAGCGCTGTCACTGCTTATGAACATCATTCCCCCAACCAATACAACACATGTCTGTTGCCAAGAATACTCATTACTCCTCCTTTTTATTGTAATAGTGCTAATGATTCTGGGGAGGTCAACAATGCTTGTGGGACAAAGGAGGAAGTGTAAGGAGAGACTGAGAACCAAGCTCCTCTATCCCACTGTTGGGCAGGATGACCTTAGGTCCCTGCACTAGCCCTGGCTGGGTGGAAAACTGGGGAAGACAACCTACTTCTCTAAGGCTCAACTGTCTGATGATGAAACTAGTACATTACTGTACTTTCCCGTCGGTTGCCAGAAGATTACAATATTAAATTCCCTACACTCATCAGCACTCAGTGACTAGCACACAATGATTACCATGCACCTGCTAACACTTTATAAGGAAGTTTGGAACCCTTAAGCCACCATATTCTCTGTTGAAAAGGTGAGCCAGTCTTCTGCCGAATACCCCTCTTGGTGCTCAGAAGTATATGCATTAGATACACTTTAATAAAACAGAAAAAGGAAAGGAGAGAAAGGATCTACAAAGCTGTACCCACCTCTCCTGCCACTGGGGCTGATCAGAGACACAGCAGAGGTCTGGGTATAGAACTCCAGGGTGTTTGCCTCCCACTTCCGCTGTGAATCATCTTGGAAGAAACACAGACAAGGCCTGGGCTCATGTTCCCATCTACAAAATTCACAGCTGTCACGTGGTCCGGAACGATGATGACACATGCTTTCATTAGTGGCCTGCCAGCAGGTTAAGCTAAGCAGAATATATCAATAATTTTTCTCATCTAAGTCATAAAGTCAAGTGGTTGAAAATAGCACTCTCCACTATATATGTTAAAGAGAAAAATAGGGTCCAAATTGTAGCTTAGGTGCTCATAACCTTCTTGTATCAGCAATAAATCTTCCCGCCAAGACTAAACCACTTACAGACTTGGTAACACAGCTCAAGCCTCTAATGCTGTGTGTTATATATTATATATAGTGCTATGTGCATATACATAGTACATAATGCTATATATGCTTAATCAAGCTATTTTGAAATGTATATGGGCAATAATTCATGACTGAAAGTTTCTCTTACAAAAGCCCATTGCAGTGCTCCCCTGGACACATAATTTGAAGACAATTTCCCCTTCTCGGGGCAAAATCCATGACTAGACTAACTTCTCATGGCTAGTCACTGAGCCCACAGAAAGAAAATGGTGACTATCACTGAATAAGCAAACACTAAGACCTTCCATGTGGGCGATCTCAGGCGACCTTCAAAGAGGGTCAGAGGTTAATTAATGTGAGGAGGACACTATGCCGTGGCCATTGGCAACAAGCAATAGGCCACTACCCTTCTTGGAAAATGTACTACATTCCAGAAGAGACTGCCCATCTACCCAAAGAAAAGGTACATAGAAGACGATCGGTTTTCTGAGCATGTTCTCTCACCCAGTTTAATGAGGAACCATGTGGTCTGAAAGCAACTTCTAGAGTTTCAGAATGCTAAGCAAGATATTTATTATTTTATCTCACCATGAAACAACAATCCAAGCAAACAGCTCCAGAAGTGTTCTCAGAAACTGTGTTTGTACACATCAGGAAACAAAACAGGGCAAGCAAAACACCCTGCTTGCTGCAGCATTTCTGTCCTGAGATGGGAATAAAAGAAATGGATTGATGGAAAGAGACTTGACAGAGACTGGGGATTCCTTAGGACCCAACCTATACACTGCCCAGGTATCTTGTAAAACTGTTCCTGGCATGCAGTAGCCACACATTTGAACTCAGGGCTCTCCAAACTCACATGCCTCTGAAAACACGGTTCCTCATTTAAAGCGAATATTTAAAATCTAGTTCCCTGAAGGCCCAGCACCTTCCCTGGAGCCTGGTTTCCTTTCATCCACCCTCTTTGAACTGAACATCACAAATCAGAGCCAGAGGTTTCCAGAAGAGAAACAAAAAGCACACCTGGAGCTGAGTAGTCCTAGGTCAGATATGGAAGTCAAAGCCACGGTCAGTCGCGCTCAGCTCTGTGAGGGGCTGTGTCCCTGTAGGGAAAGGAGGAGAACCCGCCAATCTGGCTGTCTGGTTGTAGGGCGAGAATGATTCATTGACACCCGGAGGATGGCTAGGTGCACTGCCAGTCAATGGCCAATCACGGCACCAATGGCCACCCTCCTTTAAAGCGTGGACCTCAGCAATGCTTGATTCCCTTCCAGGTCACTTGCTAGTCCTCACCATGGCACTGCCACGTGACAGCTGTGTGCGGGTGGCTCAGCCAGGGAGCTGCCACAGCCGGGGAGACTTTTACACATCCACGGCAGAGTCGCAGACAGGGGCCCACAGGCCAACAGAAATGGCGAACACTGCTGAAATGCGGGACTCCTCTTTACCCACCAGGAAGAAGAGGACCTCTGGCTTCCGGTTCCCACGAGCAATGATGCTACTACATGCTACTACATGGCCTCCACTTCACGTGGCTAGAACAGTAGGGAAGGACTTGTTAGAAATAAATAGAAGCAGCACAGTTAGTGACACCACCAAGCGAGTTCTGTCTCAAAGAGTTCCATGCCCACAACAGCAGTATGTGTCCAAATATAGATATTTCCTAGTGGCAATCACAGCTAAGCTCGGCAAAGGAATAAATATTTAGTTTAGAACATGATGAATAAAGATAAGATAGAATAAGCCTTTGAAAGGTTGGCTATTGGGAATAGTCTCATACACAGCCTATCCTAGATTTATCAAAAGATGAATTAAATAATTAAAGCCTAGAAAAGTCAAAAGCTAGAATTATTTTCTTCTCGAATGTGGAACAAACAGCCTTCATGTCAGTAACTAAATCCAATGAGACTTGAATGTATTTCTGCTTTGGGAAAGAAGAAAAAAAAAACACAAGAAACAGAAACACTGTTTCTCCTCAAAGAATTATAGATATCGAGATAATACTTTGATTTGCATACACATGAAATATAAATTTTAAGGATTACATATTTATTGGTATATAAAAATATAACACTAGACTACATTTTAAAAATAATTCAAGGAAAGTTTACAAAGTATTAAGAAGCTCAACACAAAACTACATGGAGAAGACAAACAAACAATGACAAAGAAGAACTGAACAGAATACTATGTTGGAAATCACAACATACAGGTAGCAACATTTAGGTCAAGGGTGTACAGAGAAGTTCTTAGATGAAATTAGCCCAACAGAACTAGTTCTGCTGGTAGGCTGGTTTCAAACAAATCTTTAAGTGAAAGTTAAATACTGTCATGGCATATTGAAAACAGAAAGGGAAGAATTCTATGAAATACCTTATTGGACAAACACCGTATCCCAGTTTCTTCACCTCCACATTACTGTGATTTGCGGTAAGATAAAGTTCTCCTGTTGGAAGTGGTGGAATTCTCCTGTACGTCGGAGGATTTAGTAGTACTGCCTGTCTCTACCCATGAGACATCTGTGCCACAAGACAATCATGTTGACAATCAAAACGATGTATCAAATGTCAAATTCAGTACAGAGGGAACAAAATGCTTGTCATTCAAATTGAGAATCACTATCATATGCAAAGTTACAATCTAGAAAGCAAAGCAAGCAACATAAAAAATAGAGATATAGCAAGCCAAGTAAACATAAAAAAGGAATATTCTAACTCCATTTTCCATAGTCCAACTCTCTCCTCTGCTTACTATAGCAATGTGATCTCATAGAAAAAGCTACACATAGCAATCAGAACTATATCCTTCATCAGAGAAACACCAATTTCACCACAGTGACATGGAGTTCACAAATCAGTTATATAATGGGAACCAGAGAAATGTGCTTCTGTTACCACAGTAATAAAGACCATCCTGCCTGGTAAATAAAATGAACACCGTCAAAATTTACAAGCAATACTGTCCTACATCAATAGTACTAGATTCAGTTTTGGTTTGAAATTTACTTTGTCTGCAAATAAGATTGCTACCCCTGTTTTTTTCTGGGCTTCTGTCACATGGAGAATTGTTTTCTATCTTTTCACTTTCAGGCTATGGGCTTCTTTTTGCACTAGGTGTGTTTCTTGTATACAACATATTATTGGATTTTGCTTCTTATTCCATTTTGCCAGTCTATTTCTCTTGATTGGTGAGTTGAGGCCATTGACATTGCTGGCTATAACTGATATGTACTGACTTATTATTCACATGTCATTGGCCTTTTGTTGACTCTTTTTACTTTTTCACCTTCTCCTTTTAATTTCTTGCCTTGCCTATTTGATTTGCTCTGTTGGGCCTCATGGTGTTGTTGCCTTCATTGTCTTTTTCTAGGATCTTGTTTAGAATTGCTTGTAGTGCTGGTTTGGTATTCATGTAGTTTCTCAGGTGTTCTTTGTCGTGGAAGTGTCTTATTTCCCCCTCCATTTTGAAAGAGAGTTTTGCTGGATACATCAGTCTAGGTTGGAGGTTGTTCTCTTTTAGTACTTGAAATATCTCATTCCAGGCTCTCCTTGCCCCAAGGGTTTGTGTTGAAAAGTCTGCTGTGATTCTGATGGGCTTTCCTTTGTATGTGATTTGTTTCTTTTCTCTTACTGCTTGTAGTATTTTGTTCTTCTGTTGGGTTTCTGGGATCTTGATTATTATATGTCTAGGTGTAGATTTTTTTTGATTGTAGCTAGTTGGGGTCCTATATGCCTCAGTTATCTGAATGTCAAATTCTTCCCCTCTGTTTGGGAAGTTTTCTGTCATTAATTCTGCAAACAGCTTTTTTAAGTCATTTGTATTTTCTCCTGCTACTTCATGTATTCCTATCAGTCTTATGTTATTCTTCTTTGCATCATCTAGGAGTTGTTGGATCGATTTCTCATGATCTCTTACTGTTTTTAAGAGACCTCTCTTTTCATGGTCACTGACTGCAATCTTATCTTCTATATCTGAGAGCCTATCTTCGCATTCTTTTTTTCTTTTGCGTACACTTTCAATAGAGTGTTTAATCTCCTGGATCTCTGTTTGAATCTGTTTTATGGATTCTATTTCTTTCCTATGTTGAGTGTTTATTTTTTCCATTTCTTTCTTATGCTGGGCCTTCATGGCTTCTATCATGGTCCTGAGCTCATCTATTTTTTTGTCAGTTTCTGCTCTAGAGTCTCGAATCACGACTTCCATTTTGCTCACTATCTCTGTGGTTATCTGGGAAATTATTTCTGTTTTGAATTTTTCTAGAGCCTGATTGATCTGTATCATCCCTCAATGAATGTAAAATATCTAGTACCTGCTTTATGATACATAGTAGGGACTGTGCTTTATAAGAGCAACATTTAATGATATTACTCTAGAATGTTCTCTTTCCAGATGATGATTA
>NW_022900913.1:6378932-6379177 GCF_012274545.1 Fukomys damarensis
TTTCTCAGGTGTCCTTTGTCGTGGAAGTGTCTTATTTCCCCCTCCATTTTGAAAGAGAGTTTTGCTGGATACATCAGTCTAGGTTGGAGGTTGTTCTCTTTTAGTACTTGAAATATCTCATTCCAGGCTCTCCCTGCGCCAAGGGTTCGTGTTGAAAAGTCTGCTGTGATTCCGATGGGCTTTCCTTTGTATGTGATTTGTTTCTTTTCTCTTACCGCTTGTAGTATTTTGTTCTTCTGTTGGGT
>NW_022900913.1:6380793-6397862 GCF_012274545.1 Fukomys damarensis
GGTAATAAGGGAGAGGAAAAAAATATGAGAAACTGAAAAAATGGAAATAAAGTGTTTGTAAATGGGGAGGGGAGGAGGGGGTGAAGGGAGGGCAGGGACAAGGGGAAAAATGAGAATCAAGACCTATTATGTAAAGGTACAGAATCCCAATGATGAATGTAATTGTACTTTATACCTAGATTGTACCAATAACCTCAATAAAAAGAAAAAAAAATTATAAGCAAATGCGTCATGTCACCCTGTTTAAAAACCTGAACAGAAACCAGGACCCCCCCCCAGAGAAGTTGGTCCCCTTGGTCACAGGACAACTTGTATTTTGCTTCCCAGACAGTAACAGGATTGCAGGCCAAGCACACACTTGTGGGAGAAGGAATATGACCTCCCCTGGGTCAGTAAAGAATAACAGAGGGAAAGATGACTTCTTAGGCGCCCAGCAATTCTCTATGTCTCATCACCCAAAAGCCATTTCTTAGTTGACACCGGAGCCTGCCAGATGCCTGTAAATGGAAGGTGGTGAGTATACAGTCCAAAAGGCACAAGGAGAAAGAGGAGGAGAGTCCAGAATCCTGCACCTCCACCATCATCACCATCAGAAGCATCACCAGAACTGTCCACCACCACCTCCACCATTATTACCACCATCATCACCGTTACCAGCAACGCTGCTAGGCAGAAGTCTTACCTGCCACACTGTGGAATTCCACACCCCCAACTAGGCACTGACACAACAAAACCCCTCCACCACTCCAGTCTTGCTAGCTACGGTATGCTTTCTTGCTTCTGGAATTTCTCCTAAAGTTCCAATACCTGCTCAAGTAGTTTTCTTGGTGTGGAATATCTCTCCACACAAATTTTTAGATTATCAACTTAGCGGCCAAACTTCACACATACTGGATATGAAGTAAATACTGAAATTGCTCATGAAGTGCAGGAATACCTTCTATATTATGTTGGGAAGCTTGTGTTCCAAGGGATGAGCAACTATTTATTTAACTCCTACACAGTGCCTAATAACTGACAGGCATGTTTTAAGTATCTTATAATTATCAACTCATTTTTCCTCTTAACAATGCAATTAAAGGGTTACTACTATTTTTATTCCAATTTTACAGATGAGGAAACTAGGGTGTGGTGTTAAGAAATGTGTCCAAGATAATAGTCAGTAAATGGCAGAGCTGAGATTCAAGCCCAGGCAGAAGTTCCTCTTGGATCTGTGAGCTACCCCACTGGGGGCCACTCTACACTAAAAAAAGATCCAGGGCAAATTTTACATTTAAATTATCTTTCCTAAAATAAATGCCATGGAGTCTGAAAGAACTAATGACTAATTTTCAACTTCTGAATGACGACAAAGCTGTTTTCAAAAGTCATGAGCCTACCTTGCCTCTCCTTCAAGCAAAGTTTGAAGAAACCCTAGGGCCATGTAAGTATGATTTTAAAACCACTAATTTTACTACAACCTTCTCTTTTCAGAGACGTGGAGACTGAGGCCCCAAGGGAGGACGTTCTTTGCCTGAGAGCCATCAAGCAAGTTGGCAGCAAAGCTAGAACTGGAAGACAAGAATCCTGAGCCAGCAGGATGTACCTTGATTACCTTGGCCGCCCCGGCCCACTGTCACAGGGTTTCCATCCAACTGTGCAGTGTCACATCGACCAGTCAGACAAGACTGAAGGTGCATGCAGCTCAGCTGGAAAGCCCAAAAATAAAATAGCATTCCTCCAACATGCATCTTTCACTGTAAAGTGACAGACTCTAAAATCCCACAGCAAAATTGGGGATTCAGGTTGGAACCTACATAAGGAGTCCAAACAAAGCCACTGGTAGGAAACCATGAACAAGTAAGTAGTCCAGCTCCTGAGACAGAAACTGTGTAGAAAAAAAATCCCAGACCTACCAGGCTGCGTCCAAAGCTGAGCAAGAACTAAAACGGCAAATCTGTCACCCTGAATTCCAATGCAGCCCCCAGCCCCAGCTCTCCCTTCTCCGACCCCTGTGAAGGGCTCTTCACCTGCAGATGGAGAAGGGCTTTCCTGCTGTGGCTCTGTAACTGAGCTCCTGGCTGACCTGCAGACCTTCGTGTCTCAAAGCTGCCATGACTAAGTTTCTCCCTGTGGAAAAGCTTGCTTCAGTCCCCGCAGAAGTGCTGAGAAATCATCCAGTGCACCTGGCTGCAGAGCAGGACCGCGTCAGACAGGAATCAGACACATCGTCTGGCTATGCCATTATCAGGGTGGCTCCTGTTGCTTTCATGCCACTACCCACTCGAACCTCCAGGTGGATAAAAGACTCTGGAAGACTCCTTGGTTTTAACAACCAAGCAAGGTGCCCTACTGCTCTCCAGTTTTAAATGAGGATTAAGTATGATATTCCATCCTCTACGACAGCTATTCCCCCACCTCACCTCCAGGCTTGAAGAAATCCTCATTTTTTTTTGTTTGTTTTGTTTTGTTTTGTGGTACCAGGGATCGAACTCAGGACCTTGTGCGTGTAAGGCAAGTGGCAGAACCACTGAGCCAAGTCCCCAGCCCTCAATCTGAATTTTAAAAAATTAGATATCTTCCTGTGAAAATACCTATGAAAATTAGCTCGTAAGTAAAATCTTCTTTAGCCTTAGTTTTACCATATGAAGTTCTACCATTTTAGAAACTAAGTTAAAATTTAATCTAAATATTGTATTTTCTAATATCTTTAATTTATTTTTATTAAATAAAAAAGTGGGTAAATAGCAAACAAGCACACACCTATACCTATAATAATATACACAAAAGAAACCCTATAATCTTGTGGGTCCATTATGAAAGAAAAAATTAATAAGAATATTGCAATATACTCCAGAAAGTTTCTGAAATCTTATTAAAAATACAGAAATTATAACCAATACATTTTCTTTGGTGCTATATAGGATCCAGAAATAGGACCCTTATTTATTCATCTTTTCAAAGCATTTTGTTCCATTTGCCAAGGCTTTTTTACTGCCTAATTTCCCTGGGCATTCGGCAGTCAAACTCCCCAAGATTGGGAATTTCATTTGTCTTTAATCTTGCAAAGCATTATGGCTACTCCTTTTGCTGATTATAAATAAGTAAACAAAACAATCTGCAAGTTAAAAAAAAAAGCTATACAAGCTGTCTACATTCCCACTAGGAGTGTTCTCTACCTACTCGCTATATTTATTCCTGAGTTATAGAAATGACAATTTCCATCTGGACTTTTTTTTTCACAAAGGCATCTCTCATTTCATCCTGAGATAATGTGAAAAACTACGTACACTGTGTAACCATAAATAAAATAGCTTACAACACCACTCCAAAAATTCTTCTCAACCCTCCATGCATACTCACTCCAGTCGGAGCAAAAGAAATAGGGTCAGATGGCTGCAGGATGCAAAGGCAGAAACCAAATGGCGTGATTTTAGCATGATCTGTGTTGTGCTATTGATTATCCTGAGGGGCAATGGTTTAATAACTTTTCTTAATTAGATATCATTTATTGCAGCCATGAACAGAAAAACATGAGGCACCATCTTCTGCAGGTTGACCTTGTCTGGACTATAGCTGCCTTCTGCATTCTGCCACTCCAGTCTGGGCTCATAGGCCGGTAACCTCGAGCAGCCTCGAGGAGAAGCAAACCTCATGTCCATGAATTACGTGTGGCTCTCATTTACACAATCCCGAACCAAGCAGGTCCAGTACTACTCCCACAATACTGACTGACCGACAGTCAAATCATAGCACTACCACGTCTAGTCCCAGCCCAAGGAATTAAGCTAGGGTTCTGAATCACCTGTAAAGAAGCCATGGAAGATGGAGGAAATAAAAATTAATCTTGTATCCATCATTCAAAACTCACATTAAATATGCCATTATCATTAAAAATATCACTAATTACTAACTCCTAGTTAAGGTCAAAATTACTGTGACTGTCGGCACAAGAGCTGTCCCTTAGAATGAGACAGGTCTTAGCAAAAACGATGCAAGCTGTTTACTCCTCCAAGAAAGCAGCATCTTATTCCAGCAAACGATGGACTGAACACAATGCTATCATGGATTCCATGAGTCTTTTCTCTTTATCCCTCTCTTCTTCTTGTTCTAATCAAGCCTAGGGAATTATTTCTATGAAAATAAAAATTATAACAACTGCGATACGATGCTATACCTGTAAGGCAGGGGATCTATGCAATGGTTATCTTGATTGAGTTCTAATAATAGTCGACTTTCAGATCAGGGGGTCTACAGAAAATATAAAATTATGAATTGATTTTACCTTGATTACTCTGCTACTTTTTTTCCACGTGGAACACTCTCCACTTTAATATTTGCTTCTAAAAGACACTCAGTTGCCATCTCAGAGCACTTGTAGACTCAGCCACTCACAATCATCCACCACTTCACAAAAAAATGAGACGCATGTGGGATGAGTGTGGCAGGGGGTGCAGCATGCTCAGCTTGTGCGTGCAAGGTCATACGGCCTGGTATCAGGCTTGGAGAAGTCAAGAGTGGAGGAGAATGTGGGAACAGACAGAGGCTGGGAAAATGAGAAATGAAACTACTCTGTGACAAAATCTACCCAGGACAGTGGGCAAAAGAAAAAAATTCTAAAATTGTTAAGGGATGTTCTGGAGAAGTAAGAAGGGAATTACTTAGACATACACTGCCTGTGATAATAAAGTCCAAAGTCCACAGTGTACCTATGGTGTTAACTAGAAATAAGGAAGTTAGAATACCAAGAGCAAGAAGGATCTCAACTAACTTCCGAGGAGTGAGGAAGATTTCCAAGATTTAGGAAAAAAGCATGCAAGAACTGAGCAGAGTGCAGCCAGACTCCTGTGAAGAAGTGAGACACACTGGCTGGGTGGTTAAAGGGTGTAGAAGAGGGCAGGGAGAAGGAATGTTTGAAATCGCTGCCTTAATGGGGGAAATTGCTGTGTACATTTACCCTCCTGAGAATCAATGGCTACAGGGTCAGGAACACAAGGGGCAGCAGACAGTTTCTCATATGAACAACAAAAGCTCTATGCTTAATAAAAAGCAGATTCTGTACCATGATAATTGTTATGTTTCTGAAACTTTCCTACACTCAACTGTTTCCCAAGAACCAAGCATTTATAAAGTTCAGCACTCCTCCTTTAATTGAATGTTGAATGTAAGCCAAGTATGTATCCCAATAGATGTCTTAAAAACTCATCAGAAAAAAGTGAATGAGAGAACTTCATAACTTTTTTAATATGGAGGAGAGGATGTCATTCAAAATTATCAGCTACAGTCTTTCTTGTTCAGCTGTGTGAGAGCTTTTAGTTGAAAGAATACCCAACTCTTTTTGTCACTGTGAAATGAAAATATATTACATGATTATTATAGGAAAACATTTTATGCACAAACAGACACTGTTATAATAATTGTATTTCATTTTAATATATAAAAGACTTTAGTGGATACCATTGAACAATATTAATTTCATTTAAATAAATGAAGCATAAGACATGGAAAACCAATCGGCTGCATTTAAGATCTAGTGGTTTAGATATATATAAGGAAAATTTGCTGTCGTCTACAATGACAGCTGTTCTCTGGCTCTTTACACAAATGTCTTTGCAATATAGTCTCACTAAATGAACATAAATTAAAAAGATGTCTCTTTGATTAGATTTGTCTACACTCAGAGCCATAAATATTATAAACAGCAATTGATAAATAGCATCAATAGCTTTAGATGGAGACAGGTCCACTTTTAAATGTCCACCCATCACCATCTCAACTAATGCTTCTACTTCTACCAATCATTGTATAAAAACCTTGCTAATGTTCTGGAAATCTGCTTACAAATACAACAACAAACTCACCCAAAAGCTTAACAAAATCTACTCATTAGATCTACTCTTTAGATCTACTCATTAGACAAAAATATCAACCACAGATTAAGAGGTAAAACTTTAACCATTTCCCTGGTATCAGAGCACAGGGTTTTGAGTTAGCAATTAAGTGGATAAATTCCAGCCTCATGAGTCTACCATGGGAAAGCAGCATAACTCCTATGTGTACGGATGATCTGCTAATGGGGACCATCAGTCTTTGACCTTGCAGGATTCCCATCATGACTGATTGAAATTACATACGAAAAACACTTAGAAAGGGCCTGCAGGTAGCAGATGCACTGTAAATATTGTGCATCATAGACAGCAGTTTTATAATTGTCACACAACTGCTGGGCTGGCTCTCAATTCCTGTGTGATCCACTGCATTCCTAAAGATCACACCACTGGATACAAAGACTAGGGAAACTGATCTCCACCAGACAGGGTGGACATTCATGCAGGTAGACACTTGGTTCAAAGAACAGGAGAGCTGTATGTTTCAAATGGTAAATCAATGATTACCAGAAGATTCCAACAAGACACAATTTTTGAAACACCACTTTCTTAAGCACATGTTCCCTCCACAAAAGCAAGCAAGCTTTGGCCAGGTTAGAAGAAAGTTTGCACCTTTGCCAGGAACTTAACTGCTCTGCATCTGCTACTCTATGGAAGACAGAGTTCTTCCACCTAATAACGAGACTGTGATCACCAAACACAGACACGTGTGGGATGCATCAGGCCTCAAGATGTAAAGTGAACAGTTCAAGGAAGGCCAGGAAGCCAATCACTTTGTCACATACCAGAGAATGAATAATTACTAAAAAAAAGAAGACATAGGAAAACTTACCTTAACTCGGTGTACGCTTAAAGATGGCAATTATCACTTCCCCAACATTAATGGCATTAAAATCAGTATTTTATAATCTTCTCATCCTCTATTTTTCTTTCCTGCCAGCTGGCAAAGTGTCAAAAGGCAATAAAGAGAAAAAGTGCTTCCAGATGGTTGGTCTAAGCAAATCAGGGAGAATTTTCCTTTAAATAAAATGGAAAATACATGCAATAGAAGCCCTGCTGAACACCTATCAAATCAAAATGACTACTCTGCATGGTTATAATTCGCTCACTGGTTTATGGCCTTGCTTTATTTCAAAGAGTTTCCCAAGTTCACATAATGTACTGCCATGCTAGAGTTGGCATCAGATCTTCGGTTCAGCTGATACAGACTGAGAAATCTTCCACTGTTGTACAACGAACTTTCTTCTTCAGGACAGTCTTAAATGCTGAACAGCCATAAAAGAAAAAGTGTCCTTTCAAAGGCAATGTTAAGCTGTAGTCTCTCAGCTCAGTAAATGTCTTGGCTTTTGAGTGAGACTAAAAACACTCTTACCTTGGTTTTCCAAGTGTACATTTTATAGTAAAGTTCATGGTATTTTGGAGAGATATCAGTAAAAATAAGAAAGCAAATGAAATGATGATATTGGTTCATCAGATCACAATAAGTCACAAACTTCTAGAGAAATTTACTCTCAATTTCTTCCACCTTTCATTGTGGGCTTGATTTTCATAGTTCTGCTCTCTCTAAAATCCATCAATATATGAGGCAGGAAATTCTGGGAATTGGAAAGATGGGGGAAAGGGAAGTGAGATGTTCACAGGGGACTGTGCATGATCCAGGCTGGTAGCTCCAAATGGACTTCTAAGTGATCATTCATTAAAAGGCAGCCCGGCCCACTTGCCCACAGTGCACTCTGGGAGGAGGTGCCCCTCAGGTAAAAGACAAGCAAACCTTCTCATGCCAGGACTTGCAGTGCTACTTCACTAGAGCTCTTTCCCAGGGTACTGGGTGCAAGCTTTTGGTGTAAGGTAGTAACACTGTCCACCTGGAATCGCAGAGCATCAAGTCCAAGATACAGCCTCCACAGACGTACAGCTACACAAGTGCACACAATGGCTTCAGGACTTCTGTTTGCCCTTGGTTGAACTTAATACAAGTTAGACTAGAAATTCAAAGCTATAGGTGAGCTACCTCCCCTCCTCAAGAATACACTGTAATTCCTGCAAAAAGCTTTGGCTATCGCAACTGAGGGTGCTGCTGACAGCTAATGAGTAAAGCCCAGTGACACCGATCAACTTTCTGTAATGCACACGAAAGCCCCCTTGCAAAAAGAATGCCAATACTGCACACATTAGAAACTACACACACACACACACACACACACACACACACACACGTGTGTGCACACAAACAGCATGAGCAGTTTAGGTAACATTATGCCCTAGAAGAAGGAAAGGAATTAGATAGACCAGAATCTTTTAGCACTGAAACTTTTCATGGCTGCAAAAATAGAAAGCCTGATACAGTCATCGGACAGCTTTTCTAATTATCTTTTATATCCTATACGATTCTCTCTTTATTCTGCTAGGCGAAAAATAAGAGAGGTAATTTATAGCAACCATTTGAATTCTCTGCTATATTAAGATATGGGAGCTTTTGCATTTTACTCATAAATTTCACTAGAATAAATGAAGCATAGTGGACATAATACTTGGACAATTGTTTCTCAAAGAATACCTTTTAACATTATATGCTATACATTCCAATGAAATACATGGTCTCAGTGGATTTTGTATACAGATGTTTCCCATTTCTATGTACGCTCGTCATCTTCTTTGCTTTACCTTTTCATTTATCACATTTTTAAACACTAAATGGGATCCTACTTTGTGTGTCTTTTAACTTCCCATGCCCTGTAACAAGGAACGGACCGGGTCCCAGGTATTCCCTGACTCCAGCCTCCATGTGAAAAGCAGGAATCCCCTACCGCTTCCGGTAGCTTGTGAAGTTGCCAGGGACCCGGAATGATCACGAAAGTTCAGTCCTCCTAATTCCATAACTGCTTTCTTCTCTCTTGTCACATTTTGCCCTTCACTTCTGAGCCTTATCTTTATCATCACAGATCTTCCGATCTGCACATCCCTCATCTACCGGCCATTCTGCCTGACAACCTTGTGCAAGTATTTCTCAACACCTCAGCTCAAGCTATCCTAGCAAGTTACCAAGGCTTGAGTAGCTTACACAACAGAAATACATTTCTTCCAGCTCCGGAAGCTAGAATATCTCAGTTCAAGGTGCAGGCAGGTCCCCATGTGGAGAGGGTCCCTTTCGTGGTGTGGAGATCAGTGTTCTCCTGTGCCCTCAAATGGATACAGCCCTCTCTCATCTCTTCCACTAAAGGCACAAATTCCATCACAGGAGCTCCCAAAGACCCCACCTCCTTATATAATCACATCGAGTGTTGGGATTTCAATGTATGCATTTGGACAGGACACAGACATTCCACATAGAATGCTCCCTAAATTCACAAGAGAACAGAGCCAGGACACACTCCATTTCCCAGGTTCTCCACCTCAGCAGTAGCAGCAGCACCCAGTTTCAGCTCTGGGCATAACAATGTCCCCCTTGACTGTAGGCAAAGCCTGGACTTTGGCCAGCAATTCCTGCCACCACAGGAGGTTTCTTTGTCCTCTGCACCTGACAACCACACACCAGTCAGTTTACAAATACAGAAGGCACACGATCTTGCAAGGCCCTTGACAAAGGACCTCTGACATATGTAGTTTTATACAATGGCTAATAAGACAAGTGTACTAACTGTGCTGATGAGGACAAGTAATGGTGCAGGAAATTCCAGAGATACTCAGTAGAACTATGGGCTCAGGCAAGCAACAAGCACCTCCCCGTTGGAACAAAGTGCAGGACACAGAACATGTCCTGTCCAGGAGGAGGGGCTCACCCCTGGAGGGCAGGGGCAGTGGAAGGGGATGCAAAAGCACCTGAACCAGCCCTTTCAGAGCTCAGGATCAAAGGGGACAAGGCAATGAAAGTCACAGAAGCTGACTGCCAAGTGCAGCATATTCTACATAGAGACCGGAACCACGCACACACTTGAGTAATCTCTTCTGACTGCAAAAGTGAGCGTCAGGGATGGGCCTGACCAGTGCTGATGAAGGCAGGAGACAGGAGGCTTCATCGCTTTCCTGGGGTCTGCACGCAAAGGCACTACAAAGTAGATTTAATCAATTTAGGATGACACTCGAATGACTTTTGTCTGTTCATCTACAGGGCATCTCCTACTTTCCCAAACATCTCTGTGTGGTGAGACATGGGAAAGCTCGTCTGAATAAACAGAAAACTGGCAAAAACAATCAGGCTCAAGCCAGGCAAATTAATGACAACTTTTGTTTGTTGGTGGTGCTACAGAGAGAACAGTTAATCTAGAGTAGACTCACTTTGATGCACATCCCAAAGCCCCACTGGTACCCCGAGAGTCACACCAGCTTCAGCGTCTGCTGTGCACGGTCCCTGGCAGCCATACTGCCTCCAGATGCAGCTCAAATGGAGCAGCCGTCTTTGTTGCAGGGCCAAGCCACTTCACTTCTCCTCTGTTCCTCACTGGTAACTGTGCACATATGGGGCTCCATCATGAACCTCGTACAATGCACCAGAGCTTTTTACAAGTGACACCACAGTCCAGCGAACTCACGGAAACCTCCACTTTGTAAGTGACAGAAGCAGCCTTTGCCAGTGGAAAAGGGCTGGGGGTTGGCTGTTTTACACTCACTCTTTGTGTTTGTTTTACCCCTCGAGTAAAAAGCTAGACCTTCACCATTATAATTTACCTTCATTAGAGTTTTTGTCACCACCCGTAATGCATCTGAGGAGGAAAATGTGACACAGGAGCATTCTTGACTTGCCCGGGGTTATCAGGGGCTGCAAGAAGGGAATGTTTCAAATATCTTTCATCAAATACCCAAGGGCAGACTTACGGGATTTAATCCTCTGCTGGTGACTGCTGATCGTCTAAAAAGGGAACTTTCAAAGGAGAATGAATGTTTCTAGAAACATGATTCTTGACATAAGGAAGCAATAGCTGCCAAGTGGGGGAGGTCCTATATCCCATGCAAAAGCATCTCAAGTCCCCTAGAGAAAAGGCAAGGCTCTCACACATCTCTCTTGTAATTGAGCCTGCTGCGTCCAGAACAGGCAGGGTGGACGTCATGGCCCCAACTCTCCAAGTCTCCATGAATTGCAAGCTCACTATTTCAGGACCATTTCTTTGGATTTACTTCTCACCCTACCCGTAGGACCAGCGTTGACAATACAGTGTCCTTCTAGATCCTTCTAAGATCTTTCCTCAAATTCATGTAATCACACACAAAAACAGTACATAACTAGGGGAGTGCTTCATAAAATGCATCTACTCTTCTTATAAAAACATCATGAAAATCTCCCCAAGTTGACAGGAGTGACTTAAATTAAGCTTTAAAGGCTCACATCATATCTGAAGCATTCTTGCCTTCTCTTAGTATGTTTGTGGTACAAAAGGAAAACATTCATTGTGAATAGTTGGCACAAGAACACAGTGCTTCTTAATTCTTTTTATAATCACTTCCCCTTCCTTCCTCCCCCTCCCAACACCCCTCAGTCTCCTTCCCATTTGCCAAAGGTCTCCCTATTTTATATTATCTATCTTTCATTTTGAGTTTTGATTTATTTACACTTTGGGTTTTTCATATGAGAGAAACCATAAGCTTGTATATCTGATTTATTTTGTCTAACATTATGGGTGCAAAGTTCATTCATTTTACTAAAAATGGCTCAAATGTATCTTTATGGCAGAGTAGTGCTCTATTTTGTGTAAATACCACCTTCTCTTTATCCATTCATCTGTTGGTGGACATACAGGCCACTTCCAAGACTTAGCTATTATGAATTGTGCTGCTATAAATTAACTGTTTTTATAAACAAATTGATACAGATCTATGCCACAGATACACGCTCAGTATTTGAGGTAGACTTTTTAGGAAAACTTATACCATAATGGGGGGACACATTTTTATATATATAATCTGTTTTATTTTGTATAATCTACGTGCTCAAAATTAGTTTTACTTGGTGGGAGAGACTGTATGTCTTTAATAAGGATGACCAGATTGCTTTTCTGAAACTGTAAGCACTTCCTATTTCCATCTCTTATTTGGGAGTTTTATGAACATCCTTGCCCTCGGGAGATGTTTTCTGTGTGTTGTTTTCTCATTGGCCCGTCAGAAAAATGGCAGCATCTTTGCATAGTAGTAGTAGACAGAACATCACTTCATTTACTTACTGGATATCAAAATTTACTCTAAGTGAATTCCCTATTCATATCTTTGCCTGTTTTATAAGACATTTGAATTCTTCCCATCAATTTCTAAGAGTGTTTGCACATTAGTGATTTTTATACTATGTGTATCATATGCATTACAAATGTTATCTCTATCTGGTTCTAGACTTGTAAGGTTGGCCATAACATCTTTTACCAAATACACAGCTATTTGCTTGTCATTTTATTGGCGAACAAGTTACATTCTAATCCCTAGGTTGCCAAAGAGGAAGGGAATCACCAAAAAGAAAAAAAAATACTATTCTACAACTAGCAAAATTAAGATTTAAAAACTGCAATGAAATACAAACTTGGAACAGATCAAGTATAAATAAAAGACGAGCACAAGAACACAGTTCCCATGTTAGCCCTGATGCTGCCCCAGCCCTTCCCTGGCTGGTAAGAATGAACGCAGTCACACATGAGGACAGGGACACAGCAGGGCCATCCCTCCACGGCTGTCACTGATGTACTCTGTCCGTAATCTTGCGCTCTGCCAAATCACTGGGATTAGGAGTTTTCAGTGACAAACTCACGTCAGTGTTGTCCACAGGATGGAATCTGACTGGAACACCAACAGACCCCGTATGAAGTCACAGCTCAGAAACTGTATCTAACCCTCCTGAGAGTGAGGAAGCCTGAAAGGGGACAGCGCAGTCCTGCTTAAGAACTGGGATGAATCTGGAGGGAGGAACTGGTTCTCCAGTTCTTTAGAACTGGTACAGAGCATCAGCATTTCTCTCCAATTTGGAGACTCACACAACACGCTTCATGAGGGAAAGGGTCTACTTGAAAACCAGCTTCTGGCATCTCCATGGAGGGCTTGCATTTTCCACCTTGTCAACTCTCAGAATCCTTCAAATGATGAACTCACAAAGTGTTTTTTAGGTGGTGAGAAAGAGAAATGAATTTACCATTTCCCTAAGCATTTTTCTCTGTTGTTGTTTGTGCTATTTTTATCTTCTTGAAGTTTCCGCAGACTACTGATGTCCGTATGGAGATACAGAGGCTCTACTCTGGAGTTCCTATTCTTGAAATAGTGGAATGAAAAGGTATAATGGAATGCCTGATTTCCTCCCTGTCACTGTCAAAAAGCATGAATCATAGAGTAAAATCATAGTACGAAGCTATACTGGTGATATTTGTAATGGAATGCCTGATTCCCTCCCTGTCACTGTCAAAAAGCATGAATCATAGAGTAAAATCATAGTATGAAGCTATACTGTGGTGATTTGTTCCGTGGGTCTCAAAGACAGCTTCCCAGTAATTATTCAAAGAGGTGGCCAACAGAGGCAAATTCTACCTTTACCTTTTCTTACCCCCAGCTAGCTCCCCATCACTCAGGTAAAAATGCATAACTGAGATCTAAACACCACCAGGCTTCAGAGAAAAAGAAAGGAATCAATTTAAAACTGGGTCTGAGTTCCACTCGAAGAGCTAAGTGCTTGGCTTCTGATCACCTCACTTCTTCCAAACGATTCATTGGTAGGTGTTTCTCAGTCTTGAAAAAATCATGTATTTTTAAAATGAGATCTTTTGTATTATTTATAAACTGCTTTCACAATGACATTTTATCAAAGAAAGGATCCTCCGGGGAAAAAATAACTTCTCCTTAAGTTACCTATTCTATACCTAAACTCATCTATTATTTATTTATTTTGCTTAGTTTTCCCCTTTTTAATTGACACACAACGATTATTCACATTTATAGGGTACAGTTTGATAATTCAATGTATGTGTAATCATGAAATCAAGGTGGCAACCAAGCATTCCCACCTAGTATGCATTTATTACCTCTTTGTGTTTAGTCTTTGCTCTCCTCTACTCCAGTTTTTCACACAGTAAGTTGTAAACTGTAGTTACCCTTTGGTTCTGTAGAACTACAATGTATTCCTCATCTAACTGTATTTTGGTAGCTGTTGTCTAACTTCCCTCAGTGTCCCTTTTCCCCACCCTCGATAGCCTTCTACTAATTACTCTCTTCTGGGAAACCCATTTTTGAGATTATACATTGACAACATGCAGTTTTTGTGCCTGGCTTATTTAACTTAATAGAATGTCCACCAGTCTGTCCCTGTTGCCACAAATGACCAAATTTCATTCTTTTCTGTGGTTAAAGAATATTCCATTAAGGCCGGGGATTTAGCTCAGTGGCTTCGATGCCTGCCTCGTAAGCACAAGGTCCTGAGTTCAATCCCTGGTACAAAAAAAAAAAAAATCTAAGAATATTCCATTATTTTTATGTACCATGTTTTCTTAATTCACCGATCTCCCATGACAACACAGTTGATATAAACGAGTGAATGCAGATGTCCCTTTGATAACTAACTGCATTTCCTCTGATATACACCCCAGAAGTGAGACTTCAGGATCAGCTAGTGCTGCTATTTTTAGTTTTCTGAGGTACCTCCTTGTTGTTTTCCAGAAGAGATAATTTACATTACCACCACCAATATATGAGTTGTCTTTCTCCATATCCTCACCAGCACTTGTTACTTTTGCATTTCTAATAACAGTCACTATGACCAGTGAGAAACAACATCTCATGATTTTGATTTGTATTTCTTTAATGACCTGATTTGTATTTCCATGATGTTGAACAGTTTTTCACATAGTTGTTGCCAATTTTTATCTTTTGAGAAATGTCTATCTGGACCTTGTGTCCATTATTGTTTTTTTGTTTTGCTTTGTTTTTATTTTTGGTTTTGCTTCTTTTGGTATCAGGGATCGAACTTGGGTCCTTGAATTTGTGAGGCAGGTGGTGCTTATAGATTCTGGGAACAAGTCTCTTTTAAAATGAATGCATTATAAATATTTTCTTTCAATGCACAGGTTATCTCTTCACTGTTGACTATTGCTTCCTATGCTGTGCAGAAGCTTCTTACTTGGATATTATCCCATCTCTCTAATCTTGCTTTTTTTAAACTGTTTTTCTGGGGTCTTCTCCAAACAATCATTGCCTGTACCAATGACTTGATTTTGTCTATGTTTTCATTTGGTAGTTTCCTATCTTACCTTTCGATCTTGGATTGATTTTTAGTTGATTTTTGTAACTGTCACGAGACAGGATCTCATTTCACTTTTCTGCATACAGACATCCAGTTTTCCCAGCACCACTTATTCAAGAGGCGACTGATCACTGTGCCTTACAAAGTAAGCTTCTCCTTTGCCCACAGTCTTAGTGTGGATTCTGGAAGCTCACAACCTATTATTTCTCATCACACAGTCCTACAGCTTGCTTTAGAGTAAAATACCTCTGCCTTGGGGAATCTTAGTGGACAGTGCCGAGCCTGATTTTCATTAACTATGAGAAATGTGAGCCTTCAGCTTTACATTAATAGGCCAGACGCATTGCTCTCTGATAGAAAATCAAATTTCAGCACCACTGATAAGACTGGAGACACAATTTCATAGGACTGATCCTCTTACAAAAGCTGTTAACAATGTCAGTGGGGTCAACTAAAATCCTTGCAAGAAATCAAACCCTGAGTGGCTCTCGGGCCCGGCTTACCAAGTGCCGATTATATGAACAGAGCCTCTTAGAGCCTCTGCCCCACTGCTTGCAGATATTCACCCAGAGACAGAGGCAACGAGCAGGCCCGACACACTGCCACAGAAGACATGAGCCGTACCGACATCAGCAAGCAGACGCCTCCCAAAATACGGACGCTTCACCATGCCCAGGTCCTTCACAGAAAGATGAAGGATGTAAAGAGCAGTGTGCAGGGAGAGAACAGGAGGACGAATTTTGAATGTTAGGAAACACCAATTAAGTAAGAAAGAAAACTGGAAAGATCTTCAAAGCTTATACCTCACCTTGCCCAGTGCTTCCCAAGTTGGGGGAATGAACCCAGGACCTTCACACTGAGCTACACCCCTGGTCACTTTCTTTTATTATTATTTTGTGCCAAGGCCTCACTAAGTCACTAAGTCACTAAGTCCCCCATGCTGGTCTTGAATCTGTGATCCTCCTGACTCAGGCTCCCAGAATTCAGGGCTTTCAGATGTGCATCACGAAGCCCAGATAAGAAGCTGCTTTCTGAGAACAACAAGAGCACGAACTACTGATTAGGACAAAAAAGCAAAATGAATGCTGAAAGGAACTCACATCAAAGGCTTCGCTGCAAGAGTCTGACCTCATTCCCTAGAACCAGCATGGTGTTTTATGTTACAACACTGGAGAATTTGGCTGCTGAGATGTTGAATAAAGTCTCTCAACAGAAGAATTACCTTTGGGACTTTTCGTCACTTTTAAGGTCATTTCTGAAGTATCAAAGAACTATGATATTGAATGAAATATTCTCAAGAGCTTTCCAAATGATGCCAGTACCCTACACAAGCATTCTGATACCCACAGTTCTGCCTGAGGCACCCACTTGCTCTCTGCAGTCTCCCCTAGAGGACCTGTCAATACAGCGATGACCCTCAAATACATCTCTCTACGGATGATCATTCCCCAGACTCCCACCAATAACTACTTACTCTGTCTGCCAGATGAGAAATGAAGCTTCAACGGCAAAGAATCATGGCCTCTGGATAATTTGTGTTTGCCCTTGTAAAGTCTATGTGCTTCCCCAGTGCCGCTTTATCTTAGTAAGTGTGGCCCACGCACAGAATTACCCAAGTCAAAAAGTTACATTTCATCCTTAATTTATCTTCCCTCTCTCGCAATGCTTGACCCATCAGAATGTACAGTCTCTACCTCTAAATGTCAAACCCACCAAACACCCTCATCCTCAGACCCCTCGAGCTTTGGGCAGACGCACGAGACAGCCTTCCAACTGGCCTCCCTTCTCCTCTCCTTCCCTAGAATTCATTCTCACAATGGTGACCATGACGTACTGAAAGTGCCCACAAATCCTGTTCTGCCTCAGCCTCTCCACAGACTTCCCAGAGCCCATAGTAAACACTGGACTTTTTCTTTTCACATCCTAAGGATTGAACCCAGGGCCTTCACTGCACTACATCCCCAACATCCCACTACCACCTTTTTTTTTTTTTTTTTTTTTTTTTT
>NW_022900913.1:6397982-6400767 GCF_012274545.1 Fukomys damarensis
TTTTTTTTTTTTTTTTTTTTTTTTTTTGAGACAAGGACTCACTTAGTCTCTAAATCACCCAGGCTGGGCTGTAAGTGATGTTCCTGCCTCAGCCTCCCAGAACGCTGGAAGCACAGACACGTGCCACGAGGCTGGATAACACTGAGGTGCCATGTCCTAGCTTGCAAAGCCCTTCCACTCTGACTCTTGAACCCTGCTTGGTTTCAACTCAGTCCAGTGACTCCATCTGCACTGCACACAAACTGACCCAAAGTTGCTTCCTATTCAGTCTCCATCACAGGACACCCTCTGTATTAATTTTCTCTCAATGCTGAGACAAAATACCCAATACCCAATGTTGCAGGGGAAGAAGTTAAATTATTTAGCTCATAGTTCATAGAGGTTTCGGCCCTAACCAGCTGGCTCCAAGGCAGGGGGTGGCACATGGCAGAGGGGCGTCACAGACGAGAAACAGCTCATGGTGCCCATGTGGCAGCAAAGCAACAAGGGACCTTAACAGCATCTTTCTGCCTCTTTTACCCTATCCAGACTACTGGGATCAGGGCGGTGCCAAACCAAACAGTGTTTACCAATCAATGAACCAACCACACACCCTTAATCCCATCATCACAACCTAGATTCAGCCAACTCTGAAAAGGACACCTATGACCACATGAGGCACTGTGGGGACCTCTGGGCCCAAACCATCACACCCTCTGAGGTCTTTGTAGGCACTTACCCGGGTATGACACCGCTCTTATTTATTGTGAAGGTTTATCATTCAAGGCCCGATTCTCCTGCCAAAAATAGATGCTCTCTAAGAGCCCGGAGCCAATCTGTGCTGTTGACCAGTTTATCCTCAATGCCTAAAACAGAATCTCTCTCAGTCTCTGTGCTCAAAAATCATCTGTGTGAGAATGGGGGACTTAGGTTATTTCTTTATGTGGCTTGGCCTGCAATTTTCAAGAAAAGCTGTTAGTGGTCCACACCAATAACAGAAACATGATTTCCAATCAGACATTAATTGGGAGGCCTGGGAAGCCTCAGTGACCCCCATGTACAGGAAGAGGTGACCATTTGTTTATACAGATGTTTGCTCATGGGCAATTTGTGCTTGAAATCAACCACCAATCATGTGTTTTCTCCAAGAAAATCACAGTCACTGTGAGTTCCAACCCTCAAAATATTTGCTAGCCCAATGAAAAAAAACCAAGATTCTATTTCTAGAAAGATACAGCTGACTTAATTTGCCATAATATTTAAAAAGAGGTGAGCTTAACATTTATAATCTTTTCCACAATATTCTTCCTTTGGAGTTCCCTTGCAGACCCTTGAAATACACATGGGATTAAGCATTTAGATGCTATGCTCTGGTTTCTGACATCCAGTTAATCTTAGACAAACACAGAGGTTTCTTAACCTCTCCAAACCTCGGTTCACTCATCTCTCTGGTGGTTGTTGTGTTGTTGTTGCTTTTTTTTTTTTAGAGGGGAAGGGGTTTATTCGGCTTACAGTTCATAGAGGTTTCAGTCCATAATTGGCCAGCTCTGACGCTGGGATGGCAAACAAGCATGGCAGAACAGAAGCAACACAGTGCACATAAGGCAGCAAAGGCAGCAAAAGGTAACAGCGTCTCCCTGCCCCTTTCATTTTATCCAGTCTACCGAGGGTGGGCAACACACACACCCTTAATCCTAGTGTGCTCGAGCCCAGCACTGCATCCTGAATCCATCCCAGTTTCCGGCATGCTAGACTCAGCCACTTCTGCAAAAGCTCGAGGCTTTGGGGGGACATCGTAGCATAGCCATAACATTCCACTTATCTGTGGCACACACAAAATATTCAAAAATTTAAGCCATTATTATGAGCAGTAAGTCATTCTGAACATTACATTAAATATTCCAGTTTGTAAAACAGCATTAAATTTGTATCATCCTTGCTAAATTACAAAAGGGTGCAAGTGTCTTCCACGAGTACATTTGCCTGAGTCTTCTTTCAGACCCAAACCTGAGTGACCACTGGGAGCAGGAAATGAGCCAGATATATCTAGACTCTGTTTTGTGTATCTGAGGGACTGTCTGGGTTTGCAAATCAAAAAATACCCCAAATTGATAACATCTTCATAAATCATACACATCTCATTAGAAACATTAGTTCTAAGTGAGCTTGACCATTCAGGATTTACTCCAGGAAACAAAATTTAAGAGTTTCCCTAAGAAATTAGGAATCAAAGTCAGAATGTGTGCAAGACATTTAACATGATGGCAGAAGGGAGTCAGCAGGTATAACTCACTTTTATTGCTGCTCTTGTTACACCATTGAAGAAGGGATATAACATAAGACCATATAGACAGTTTTTACATCTGGATTAGAAGATAATATTAAAATAATATTACATAATACATAAAACACAATGTTATAGAAAATAAAATCAATTCAGAAAGTACAGAATACAGAAAGTTTACTGTACCAATTGAGCTAGAAGGAGAAAGCTCCAGAAAAATACATAAAGCGTACCTATGTGTGCACATACAGATGTGGATGTGTAGCACCATCGGTGAGGGGCATGTATGGAATAGCACAACACAGGTGTGATTTTCCTTTGTTCAGTAGATGTTTCAGGGGCCTAAAAACTGATTTCTCAGAAACTGGCAATGAGGCCACATACCTGAGGGTCAATACACCAATGTATTTCACTAATTATAAGCTTGAGTAGAGTACTGTGTGCATTTCAATCATGCTTCTCTCTCTCTACATAAGCATCTGCTTCTATGCCTTTATAATCATGTTATCTAAACATACAGGT
>NW_022900913.1:6400788-6450181 GCF_012274545.1 Fukomys damarensis
CCCCTCTCTCTCTCTCTCTCTATATATATATATATACTCAACCCCACCTATCTACTTTTCTGTATACGTATGTATCTATCATCTGTCTGTGTGTCTGTCTGTCCACTTGATCTAGAACTGTACTTGCAGTGTGGCAGGTCTCGCACACATCAATGTTGTTCTCTACCCATGAACTGCCAGGTAACTATGATACAGGAAATATAATTTCAGTGTTCTGAGCTTTGCTTACTGCATGACCTGATAGCTGTGCTGTGCTGGGCTCTTTCTATGCATCATAAGATGTACTCCTTGAAGACGACACTGATGAAACTGCGCCATGATGTTAACAGTAGTCCAAAACACTCCGTTTAGGAGATGTTAAAAGGCAGGAAGGAACTGACACCTAATCTTACAATGCAGGTGCGGTCCACATTGCTTTTGGTCTATGTGACTCTTATTCCTCACCTTCCTTTTCAGTTCTCTCTAAACTCACAGATAAATACTAGCAAGCAAGAGACTTGGAAGGATTGTACAACCTTTCTTATCTTTAATACCCTGGGACAACAGTCCTCTGTGTTGAAAAATAGTAAAAACTACAGAGAAGAGCAGCAGTGGCCTTTGATACCCAATATGAGGGTGGTCTGTAATGGCTACAAGAAATCTAAGTGTTTCATTACTGTAAAATTATGTAATAAACATCTTAAATAAGGCAAAATCAAGCTAGTGGAACACATTTTATCACACTCTTACGGCCCATTAGAGAAGTCATATTTTACAAAATTAAATTCTGGATCACTTCATTAAATAACACACGCACAATCCTGATTATTACGCGCCAGAATGGTAAGTAGGGAGAAGATGGATGCAATAATCCGGACAAGGCCTGGCAGTCTGAAGAGGAAGGACTTGCTTACACACAAAATGCTACAGTGAGTCCAACCTTAAATTCCCACCACCCAAGCATGCACGTGACTCTCTGTGGGGACCAGAGAGATGCAACTTAGTGAATCCGGTCCTGCAAATGGGAGAGTAAAGCTCATGGTAGAGGCTGAGAATGAATGAGAACAAAGTATCACGGCCCTGGATGTAATGACAGGAGTGAGACCAAATGCAGTAAGCTGTGGCTGGGCCTACAGAACCCTGTTCCTCCTCTAGCAGACAAGTGAATAGACTTCTAGCTCTCAGCCAAATTAGAAAAATGGGTGCTTCACCCACATTGGAAAATTCCAAGAGATCCACCCATCCTCAATTTATCATTCTTTCCATCCATCCATTAAAATATATTATTAACAATCTCTTATGTGATAGGCAGGTCCTTCCCCACCCCTAGGGCTACAGTAGTGAGACCAAAATATAAAAAAGTCCCTACCCCGGTGGAGCTTACATTATACCAAGGGCAGAAATTAGAAAAAATGAATAAATAAAACATCTAATGTGTCAGATAGTGTTAAGTTCTTTGAGATAAATCAACGAAGCTGAGAAGAAAGACAGAGAGTATCAGGGGATTGATTTGATGTAGTAAGTCGGTCGGGAACGTCTCGTGGTAAAGGAGTGTCGGTGAGGCTGCAGTAGGAGAAGACGTGGTCCTCAGCAGCAGTCAGGGACACAGCAGTACAGCCAGAGAGGAGTCGCCAGCGAAACAGGCAGCAACGTGGCTGCTGCAGTATAGGAAGATTAAGGACGCCAGTTTACCTGGAGCCAGTGATAAGGGAAGACTAAAAGGAACAGAAAGAAAGCACACGTGCCTCGTAGACTGGACAGGGTCTGGTTTTCCACCATTCTGAGCAGAAAACCACTGTGGAGACACAAGGGTTGAGGCAGGAGACCATGGAAGACTAGTACAGTCACAGAGACCAAGGTGCAGGGAACATGAACCAGGAAGGCAGCAGTGAAGTTACTGAGAAGTGGTTAAGATCTCAGATAGATTTTGAAAATACAAAAGAATGACAGGACTGGCGGGCAGCCGGGCAGTGGTATGAGACACAAAAGAGAAGAACCAAGAATTATGCAGATAGTGTGGTCCTTAGCAAGTGGATGAACAGACTTGCCTTTCATCATGTGGGGAACTCTACAGAGGGACACATGCACAGCCAGAGAACAGAAAAAGAGCTCAGTGTGGCCTGCTCACTTAAAGATGGAAACGAGATGTCCACACTGTGAGACAAAACAGGCAGTCAAATGCACAGCTCTGGTACTCAGAGGACAGGTCGGGCTGGAAACACATGGGGGCAGTCAGTGTGTGAGAGGTACCAACACCTTAGGACGGGGGCAGTCTCCAACGCTGCAAGAGCGGTGAAAAAGACACAAAGACCGGGCTCTGAACCCCGAAGACCTCCAATGGGTTGACAGCAAGGAGATGAGCAGCTGAGGCTTAAAATGGCTTGAGACAAAAAGGCCAGGCCACGGAAATGCAAGGTCCTACACGGGACCAATGGTCCAAACACAGCTGATGGCTAAGTACCACGTGCTGATAGATGACTAAATGGTCACGGTGGGCAGGAAATGAGGGATAGGAATCAACAACAGTATGAGCAAGTGCTTCTGGAGGCATTTTCTGCAAAGAGAAAGGGAAATGCGGGAGAGCCGAGGCGGGGTGGAGTAGTCACGTGGGAGTCACAGTCCTCAATCTAATGACATGGGAGTGGCCACCAACTGTGGTTTTGCGACTGGCCAGCCTGGCAGGTACCGCATCGTCACAGCAAAACTGCAGGAAGGAAACTGTAGAAGGAGGAAGAACGGTTCTCAAAAGGTCAGTGGAGTCGGAACTGTGGGAAGGGATGTCACCCCAACTGAAGTGTTCCAAAGAAAACAGTCAGAGCCACGGCAAATGCCTTAGATCTACCCAACTACAGCCATTCCTCAGCTCTGGAACGTAAGAGCCGTTCACTCCTCTGAGACACTGCCATATGCCAACAGTTCCCAGAATCTCCCAATCATCTTTCCAACCGTCATTTTCTGCTTTGATTTAACCAAAAATGGTCACTGTTCAGGCTACATGCAAGCAAGTAAAGCAAGATGACTCTGACTTCTCTGTGGCCTGGAAAGCTAAAAGAGACACAAACACACATGAAAGCCACATGAAAAGCTCCAGTGGATGAGCATAAATTGTTTAGATCTGCAGCCCTCGCAGGGAGAGGCCCCTCGAACACTCTGAAGTGGAGACAGTGCAGGAAAACCCCAAAGTCTCATGAAATCCAAAGATCCAAACACAGGGTCATTTGTATGCCCCGAGGAAAGTTCTGCAAAAAAGGAACTCACATCCAGTTTAATGGAGGGGGCAGTGTCCATATGTTTACATGTAAGACTTCAAATCCCAGCCGTTAACCCCACACACATCTGCCCTCTGAAGGGGCTCTGAGAACAAACAGCACACACACATCAATCCCAGCCTGGTTCCTGCAGGCAACCAGGAAATGGGTTCTGAACTTCACTACACATCTGTGATTCACAAATATTTATAGTCCTCATAAAGCTGGTGACCTGCAGGACAATAGCACACTTGGCAGACACTCACCAAAATGAAAGAGGAAAAAAGGGGCAAATCCCAAACAGAAGGAAACAGAGGGGAGGCAAAGTTGCCCGCGTTCTGTAATAGGAATTCCAATACATTCTGCTGGGGATCATGGAAGCAGATCATCCTGTCGGCAAACTTTGGTAACACGGTGTGAAATGCTTGTGACAACACAGATCAGGCCTGCCTGGGCCTTTCCAGATGGCCTCACAGAGACTTTCCATCAGGCTGCCTGCACAACAGAGCAGGAATGATAAGGTCTTCGGTCCTGGCTTTCGTATTTCTGACATTATTAAGAATGACAGGATAGTTTTACCCCAAAATACAACCACCCAGCATTTTAAAGCAAGCAGGGTACCTCATACCTGTAACACACAGCAAAATGTACCACAAATAGCACAAAATGAAATTCCTACTGGAGTAGTGATACAAAAGGACGATTGTCAACAACTTGGTAAGCACTGTGTTCTTCATAATCTCTTTGTCTCTAGAAAGTCAGTCTGGCTTAAACATGTTATGACCTAAATGGACCCTGAGAGCTGTGTCCATGGTCAGGGAAATGCGCATCTCAGAAAGAAACATCCAGATTCTCTGTTACAGAAATTATAAATTTAGGAAACCATTACTGCAGGCCTGTCACAGCTAATATTATAGAGGGACACTCAAAGCTCTACAAGGGACGACCCGGGTCTATTTTCCTGAGGTGTGACCAGCCTTCCCTTGGTCTCTTATACCCACCATTAAGCATTATGGTCAGACACCAATTAGACACAAGAATGAGAAAAGAAGCAAAGCACTATTAGAATAATTTAGATGCTTGACACAATTGGTTAAATTCCACCCAATAAAACGTTTCTAAAACAGAGTTGTCAATAATACAGGAGAAGGCTGTGGAACATCTCAAAGTGCAGAAGTTATCCTTTCCCTGCAAAAGTGAATCTAATAAAAAAAAAATGAAAGGATTTTCATTATCTGGCTGTAAACTAGATGTCTACTGCAGGATGGAGGAATGTGAGCTGGGTTCTTTTCCCATTCATGCCAATATTTCAATGCCAAAACAATCTTCTTCTTTTTTTTTTTTTTTGATACCAGGGATCAAAGTCAGGACCTTGCACTTGCGCAGCAGGCAGTGGCACCACTGAGCTAAATCCCCAGCCCAATTTTTGTTAGTAAGGAAGAAGCAGCATAGAATAAAACAATGCGCACAATTTTAACATGTGTTTTTTAATAACTGTACCTGGAACCAAAATGTGCAATATTTTTAATAAGACGTGAAGAAACTAAAACAAAACTTGTTCAATTTTTAGGCACTCATTAAAATGACTGTGAGGACAAATTTTGACCTAATTAAGCTTCTTTAAATTTAAAAGGATAAAGAAAATGAGTGTAGAAAATAGGGGGGAAAGACAACAAAGAATTAATATCTTCAAAAAATTAAGTCTCAAAATCTGTTAGAAAAATGTTGAGCTCAATAACTAAAGAAGTACATTGGAGCCGTGAGTTATGACCAACCTGACATACAAGCAACTTGGGTTACGACCAGAATTTTAGTTTTAACTTACAAAGAAATACTTGAGTTATGACCCAAATGCGGGCCACCTGTGCTTCCAAATGGTCTCAGATACCAATTTAACCCTTAAAGAGCTCTGGAAGGAACATGGAACATGACAGCATCCTTTCCTGGGTGGGGTTAACTGAGAAATCCTAGGCCAGTGTCTAAGGACACCAAGGTCTGCCTGGAATAAAGTGTGGCCTAAAATTATATAGGAGAGAGACTTCGAAGGCATCTGATCAACCTGAGTTACAACCAGCCCTCAGGAACAAAGTGAGTTTGTGAGTCAAGGGTTCACTGTACCAAACATGGACATCTTTACATGCACATTTTCCCCTACCAGCTTCGGGAGTAATGGCTAATTAACACTTGAAAAAATTCAACAAAATAACATAATGAATAAGCAATGAAATATATAAAAAGAATGTGTATCATACTGACAAAAAATTGACTGATGATACTGTGGAAGTAAAAACAAAGTAACACATTGTTCGTGAAGCATAAATATCACTAAACTTTTAGAAAGCCAACTTGCAGTACTATTTTAACCATTGACTTTGAAACAGTAAATCAACTACTATCCTAACCTAATGAACTAATCCTCAATTAAAAGAAAACTTTATGAAGATAGAAATTGCTCTTGTTTATGAAACATGTACTTCACGATTTACCTTCCATAAGAGAGATGACGCTGGGACCCTCACACAGCTGTAAAGGAGAATCAGCAGCCAGGGCAGTGAGTAAGCTATGTCCTGTCTCTCTTTTTTATCATCTTTTCAGCACTGTCTATGCGGTTTGTTAACTGGAAACAAGATACATGGCCCGCCAAAGAATCAATACAATATACATAGTACTTTATATGATGGAATGTCTTTATATGATGGAATATTGTATAGGAGTTAAAATGAGGCTTAGCAACAATTTGCAAAAATATGGGAAAGTATGTGTATAACAATTGAAAACATGATCAAAATTTTATTTAATACTAACTCCCTAAGTTATATATCATAATATACTATAGAAGCCTACATTAAATACCTAGTGTGGTTACCTCTAGTAGAGGCATTATCAGTGAATTCCCCCTGCTTTTACATATTTTTCATAATGAGCACTAACTAGATTAAATCAATGATGAATTCTTTTAATTGAACAAATAACACCACTCCTGAAAATTACACAGTGCACATGTGACGGATAAAATACAAACTCCCCAAATCCAAAGATAACATGTTTTGAATTTGGAAGGTAAGTAAATGTATTGTAGCAGATTTTATCAGAGACATGAACTTGCGTGTAGATTCTATGTGTGAATATGAATGTATTTGTATGATGAATAGGATTCTATTGGATATATTATTCTGTGATTTCCTGTTTCCAGGTACCTGAGATAGCTTTCCATTACTTTTGCAATAAGAGTTCTATTTTTATGTCATTGCTATGAAAGTGAAGAACACTGTACACATGGAAGAAGCTCTAAGAACCAGAGGCTCCTGGGTATCTCCAAAAGTTCTGCTACTTTAGGCTCATGGACTTGCTATAATTATTTATTTCAAGGTATGACTGAGTGAATAAAACAGTGATCACTTGGTCAAACTTTTGAAGCAAATACAAACTAAGTTTCTCAGTTTTCTTTGTCCATTTTTTTTTACATGATAGTAAATATAGCAGAGATATGCCTTGAGGCATCCCAGTATGCAAGAAAAACAAGGAAAAGAAAACAAAACCAAAGAAACTACACAGCACCTCCTTTGATGTACACAGCACAGAGTTTGGGTCTTATCATTTTGAGACTTAAATGTTGACCTGTTCAATTTTGCTCCCCACACACCTCTGTCGTTGCTCTTAATGCAAATGGAATATTTGATACGGAAACATTTTTGTTGAATACAGTTGTCAGAGAGCCCAAGGTAACTGCAAATGCACTCCACATGTAGGTACGCAGTCATATGTACAAAAGAGAAATGTCCACTTAGAAACGGGATGAAGACCCAAGTAGGAAATGCTGTCTAAACTCGCTTCATGAATAAATCATACATGAGGACGAACGCAACACCCCCGAGATCATGCTCATTAGCTCCTCCTTTGAACACAGCTGTGGTGCGGACACTAGCACTCAGACCAGTGCCCTTAGATCACACTGTCTACGCCAAGCAATGAACTGCAAATGTCCTCGCACCCACGGTAGGTGTTTAAGATTACAGTAGATTTCATTAAAATTTGTTCACGGCTAAATTTTATCCTTTTTTCAGCAACTTGGTCTTCTTTTTTTCTTTTAAGCAAACCTTTGTCAGTACATTTAGATATACACAATGATCACATTCACTGTAGGGAATTTGTACCTGTACATGACACATTCTGCTTCCTCTTATTTTCCCATTCCCCTCCCATCCCTTAGACCTCTCTTCCCTTTCTCATTCACAAAAGTTGCTCCTATTTTTCTTTCCATTCTCTTTTTCTTGTCTCTTCTTTCCTCTCCCCCTCCCCCATTCTTCTGTTCCCCCTTCTAATCTACACATTCTCTTCGCATGTCCCACTATCTATTATACATTTTGATCCTTATTTCCACTTTCAGTTTCTCACATCAGAGAAACAATGCCATATTTACATATGTGTGTCCAATTTATCTCACTTCAGAATATGGTCTCAAGATGCATCCATTTAGCAAGAAATATGTCACACTCATCCTTCTTTGTGGCAGAGTAGTACTCTACGAAAAAAACACATCTTTATCCATTCATCCATTGATGCACATTTGGGCTGTTTCCAAGAATTAGCTACTACAACCATGTCTCTATAAGCATAGATTATAAATATATATCACTGTGGTATAATGCTTTTAATTCTTTCAGGAAGATACCAAGAAGGGGACTAGCTGGATTAAATGGAACCTCTAGTTTTATTTTTTTGAAGAATCTCCACACTGATTTCCACAGTGGTTGCACCAGTCCATACTCCCACCAACAGTGGAGAAGGGTTCCTTTTCCCCACCACCCTAGTAGCATCTGTTATTAGTTGATTTCTTAATAACAGCTATTCTTTCTGGAATGAGATGGAATCTCAGCATTGTTTTAATTTGCATCTCTGGGATGACCAATGATATAGAACACTTCTTCAAATATTTATTTGCCATTTCCACTTCTTCATCTCAGAAGTATCTATTCATTTCAGATGCCTATTTTGGGACTGGGTCTTTAAATTGGGGGAGTCTGATTTTTCCACTTCTTTATATAGTCCAGTATTTGTCCTTTTTCTAAGAAACAGCTTGCAATTTTTTTCCCACTCTGTGGGCTGTCTCTTCACTCCATTGGTGGTTTGTTTTGCTGTGCAAACAAAAACTCTGTAATATACTAAACTCCAAGTTATTGATTCTTTGTGATATTTCCTGTGTGATCAGGGTTTTGTTCATAAAGTTTTTACCTACACCAATGTCTTCAACAGTTCTACTTATTCTCTCTTCCAGCAAATTTAAATCTAGATGTAGATTTAGATCACTAATACCCACTTTGAGATTCTAATAAGGTGGAAAATAGAAGAAATCAAAACATTCCTAGAAACATATATATGAGTTACCAAAGCTGAATCAAAAAGATATAAAAACTCTAAATAAAGTAATATCAGTCAAAGAAATTGAAGATTTAATTAAAAACCTACCAAGAAAAGCCCAGCCCCTGACGGATGCACATCTGAATTCTACAAGGAATTTAGAGAAGGCCTAATGCTGCAACTTTTTAAACTTTTTGGTTACCAGGGCTCAAACTCATGACCTTGTACTTGGTGGGGCAGGCAGCAGAACCACTGAGCTAAATCCCCAGCTTTTCAAGCTTTTTAATGAAATTGAAAGGAAAGCAGTAATCCCAATTTCATTGCTAAAAGCTATCGTTAATGAATACCAAAATCAGAGAAGGATTCAAACAAAGAGAACTGCAGTCCAATATCCCTAATGAACATAGACACAAATCCTCCATAACACAGTGCCAAACAGAATGTAGCAAATAATATGGACAGGATGACCCAGCAGAATTCATCCCAGGGATGCAGGGATGGTTCAACATATGCAAATCAATAAATATGAAACACCATTTTAACAGAGCCAACAACAAAAACCGTATGATCATCTCAATACATGCAGAAAAAGTGTTCAACAAAGTCCAAAACCTATTCATGATAAAAAAAAATCCCTATAGAAAACTGGAATAGTCTTTATCTCAATCTAATAAAACCCATATAGGACAAATCAAGAGCCAAAATTATACTAAGTGAACAAAAACTAAAGCTTTCACACTAAAATCAAGAACAAGACCAGGATGTCCACTGCCACCACTATTTAATATAGTGAAACATTAGACAAAAGAAAGAAATAAAAGGTATAAGGATAGGAAAGGAAGAAGTTAAATTATCATTATTTGCAGATAACATGATATTGTACATAGAAGGCCCCAAAAACTTCACCAAAAGACTACAATATTTAATAACCAAATTCAGTAGCATAGCTGGATACAAAGTCAACAGTTTAAAAAATCAACAGCATTCTTATACACAAATAACAAATTCACCAAGAGAGAAATTAAAAGAACACCTTTCACAATAGTATAAAAAGTTAAATTCCTAGAAATCAATCTAACAAAGGAAGTAAAAGAACTTTACATGGAAAACTATAATACTGTGAAAAAGGAGATCAAAGAGAACATTGGAAAATGAAAGACATTCTTTATTCTTGGATAGGAAAAACCAACATAATAAAAATGGCCATGCTTTCAAAATTGTTACACAGATGCAATGCAATCTTGAGCAAAATAACAATAGCATAACTCAAAGAATTAGAGAATACATTCCAAAAATTAATTTGGAACCAGAAGAGACCTAGAGCAGTAAAAGCAATTCTGGGCAGCAAAGGCAAGGCAGGAGGCATCACAATCCCTGAACTGAAATTATACTACCAAGCTACTGTGATAAAAACAGTATGGTACTGGGGGAAAAAAAAAGACCCAAGGATCAATGAAACAGACTGAAGATGCAGAAACAACACCAAGTGTACTCAGCCACCTCATCTTGGACCAAGAAGCCAAACATCCCCAGAAGAAAGATAACCTCTTTAATAAATGGTACTAGAAAAACTGGCTTTCCACATGCTAAAGATTAAAACCCAAATCTTTAACCATGCATTAAACTAAAACTGAAATTGTTATTGTTTATTGGTACTTGATATACACAAGGATCACATTTATCATAGGAATGATATATCTTAATTCTTCTTTTTCTCCCATTCCCCTCCCTTCCCTTTAATCCCTCTTACCCTCCCTATTTACAAAACCTTTGTTTACATTTTTCCTTCTTTTCTACTTCTTTTATTCTTTTCCCTTCCTTTCTTCCCATTGTTCCTCCCACGTTCCCCTTCCCATTTGAGCCTTTTCTTCATATTTTATAATATCTAGTATACATTGGTCCTTATTTACATTTTTGGTTTCATACATCAGAGAAACACTGCAATTTTTACATGTGTGTGTTTGATTTATTTCACTTAAGAGTGTGGCCTCAAGGTCCATCCACGGACCTATATGTCAAATTTATCCTTCTTTATGGCTGATTAGGTAAACCATTGTGTAAAAAAAAAATCTTTTGTTCATAAAGTCTTTGCCTACACCTATGTCTTGAAGAGTTCTACCTCTTCTCTCTTCCAGCAGATTTAATGCTTCTGTTTTGATACTTAGATCTTTGACCATTTTTATTTTAGTTTAGTGCACAGTGAGAGACATGGGTCTACTTTTAGTCTTCGGCATGTGGAAAGCCATTTTTTCCAGCACCATTTATTAAAGATGCGAAATTTTCCAGTGAAGCTATTTGGCCTCTTTGTGGAAGATAAGGTGCCTGAGTGTATTGGAAGCTGTTTTGGCATCTTCTAATTTATTCCTCTGACCCTCGGGTTGTTGTTGTTTTTAAGGCCAAGTTTCATTCAAGGACATACTGGCCATTAATATACTGCCATTTGCTACATGACGAGATAAGAATCCATTGCAAGTGCTATAGATCAAAGCTCAGCAAACTGCAGTCTGACAGTCAAATTCAGCCTGCCATCTGTCTTTCTAAATAAAGTTTTATTGAAACACAGCCATTCTCACTTACTGATATACTGTCTGTGACTGGTCTCCTGCTATCCTGGCAGTGTTAGACTGATGCAGCAGAGATTCTATGGCCTTCACATCCTAAAATTCTTACTATCTATCTCACTCTTTTCCAAAAAACTTGCCAATTTCTGATTTATGTTCTTGTTTGAAAAATCAATCTTAAACTTTTCTTTAAGGGCCTGGGTATTTCCAGTAAGGAAAAAAAACATAGTGTATATCTGTCCCTATGCCAGGAAGGTAATCCCAGAACTAAGAGCAGAACTAGGTTAGGGTTAAGAACACAGATTCAAATCCCAGCTCTGCCTCTGACAAGTTGGGCTGATTACTTAACTCCCTGGGCCTCAGTTTCTTCATCTTTAAAATACGGGTCATAATAATACCTACTTCAAAGACTTGTTGTGAGAACTGAATGCTACCACAGCACATGACCTGGTACACAGTGGAAACCCAGTTCGGCTCATAGTCTCCTTGCCCATTTCAGATACAAAACAAACCAGCACAATCTCCATGTTGTCTCCATTTCTCTTGTGGCTCTCAGATTCTGTGCTTCCCCACGGAGACGAGACTGATGGTTAAGTCCTACATCAGATCCCACTTGAACTTGAATCTATGCAGTGTAGGGAAAGACATGAGATGTGCAGCCTCATTTCCTCCTTTTGTGAAATGGGAAGACTACCCAAGACCTCCAATCTCAGCTGAGCATTTTACAGGTCTCCAGGAGCAGCCCTAAGTAAGATCCATTTAGCCACTGCTACTACAGAAGGAAGGGAGTAGGCAACACATAGTCTCAAAGCTGAATCAGTCATAAGTTACACAGAAATTAGCTCTCATCATCAGCAAGGCACTTTGTGAACTGGAAAGAAGTATAAATCTGTCCACAATGAGAAGGTAAGTTAATTAGGAGAGGAGTAAGTTAATAAAGCAGGTAGTGTCTTTTCAGGGGCTGGCACACCCTTTCTCCACCTGTCCTCTCTTTACACCAGAACTCCCATTCCCTTCTATACCTACCTTTCTTCCAGTCCCTTGGAAAAGGGGCCCCAGGAAAAGATAAGAGACAGATGTGCAGTGATTGGCTACATAGCCCTGAGGGAGAGGAATCAAGACCATCCGTGCAGTCCTGACCAGGGGGACCCAAGGGCACAGTGAGGACTCTAGTTCCTACCCAGAAGATACAGGGACCACAGACAGTCCCAGGACAGGAAAATGAGACGAGAGTGGTAGGGACCACAAAACAAACCAGGGCAGAGCACAGAAGTAACTGCAGGAGACAAAACCGCACCCTGGCAGCTCCCACGTCGTGGCCGGAAAATGAGTCACCAGGGTCCCTCCTGGGCTGTGAGGTTCTGGAATGGGTTTAGCCCCAAACAATTTTGCCTTGAAGAAGAATTTGCTTTCTCAAAGATTGCTCATTTGCTTCTATTTTTAACAGCAGAGATAAGGAAAACTTCTAAGCTATTAAAGCTGTATCCATGGCATTTTTGATTTCATCACTTCCCACCCTTCCCTCTGATGTCTTACTTACCAAGGAGAGAGAGGGAGGAGACCGTGTGCCTTTGGTCATGAATCAAACTCAACTCCACAGTCACATGGGTTCTCCAGACTGGTCCTCACACACCAATGCCTGAAAAAGAAAAAGAGAGAGAGGTCTATTAAGTTGTTTTAAAAGACAGTGTGTCCTTTGGATATCAATTCTAGAAAGTTCCATCCATGTTGTGCCTTAGTAATGCAGGACTTGCAGCTGAGTGACACAGGGCAAGTTGATGATCTGTGAGAGTCCTAAATTATTCTCTCTCTCTCTCTCTCTCTCTCTCTCTCTCTCTCTCTCTCTCTGTCTCTCTCTCTCTCTCACACACACACACACCATCCTAAAGGATCACTATTTCAAACCCAGTGTAATTACATTAAGTGGCTTAAAAATAAAAATATACTCATTTTATGACAGCTCCTTCATTCTACTTCTTCAGCCTATCTCGTGCCTAAAGTAACGTATGTCATAAAAGAAATAAAGGCAGTAGGTATAGGGTGATAAACTATACCTCAACTTGAGATTTTATTTTTTACTTACATATAATTTGTTGCACAGTTGTGAACATAGGGAAAAATGATCCTATATCCTAAAAATAATTTGTTTCACCAAAATGAATTCAACTCAGTTCCATTTAATATATAAAAATCTGGAAAACTTGATATTAAAAGAGGATGAAAAGAATAAGCTGAGACCCCAGCCTGCCTAGAAAAATACGTGCCAATGCTTGAAGAAATGAGGAACACCCCACTTACTATCCATACAGGGACCTGTTCCTTATTAGTGGTTATGGTCTAAATATCGTGCCCCCCAAAGACTCATGTATTGCGTGTTTGTTCCCCCATGTAAGGAGGTTCAGAGATGTGGTCCAGAAAGGAAGCCGGATCATGAGGGCTCTCACTCCACTGATGGATTGGCTTACTCACGAGTTCACAGCTGCACGGGCTACGAGGAATGAGACACAGTTGGAGGTGGATCACTGGGACCATTTTTTTGAAAGGGTATCTTGTCTGCAGACCCTCTTCTCTCTCTGTCCTGGCTGCCATGAAGTGTGGGACACCCTTCTACTATCACGTTTGGCCTTGCTTCAGGCCCACATCAATGGAACCAGCCAACCATGGATTGAACCCTCCCAAACCAGGAGCTGAAATAAACCTCTGTTCCTAAAGCTATTCATAGCAGGTACTTTGCCATGGCAAGTGAAAGCTAACACACTTGTGAATCATGTCCATTACTCTAAGTGCTCCCCTTCTGGGTCAGAATCTTCCTGCTCTCTCTATTCGCCTAGCTTCTGCCTTTTGCCTCTTCCCAGTGGCAGCTCTGGGTGCCGTGCATGTGAAGCAAGCTGCTATGGGCCATCCCCATCCACACACCCGGAGAGAAGCTGAGAATGGTGGGGGCAAATTTGGAAAAAGAACTTCCCAGCATGTTCTGGCTACTCAGTGAGCTTCACATGGACACTTAGCAATGATCAAAAGGTCACCAGACTCCAGAAAATAACCTGAATTATAACAGCTGGAAATTTACAAAATTCTCTATCTACTGAAAACCCTTCTGGAATTCCTGGAGTCCAGAGGCGAGAGAGCAATGAAAACATGGCAGTCCTTGGGAAGCAGGGGGCAGTAAATTTGGAAGTGCCCACCACAAAGGCACCCGAGATAGCCAGGTGTGCTCATGCTGTGCAGAATCACCAGCTCTAAGGTCCCAGTGGAGTCTTTGACAACTCCTGACATCACTCTTTGGAAAGCACAAGGTGCAGATGCAAATCCTTGAGGCCAAAAGAGAAATCGAGCTCTCCCCAAGGTAAGGAGGCACACTTAGTCTGGGAAAAATTCCTAACAGCGCCAATTTCTTTTTCATGACTCCAACAATATCTCCTTTGGGTGTGGCAAAGAATATGTGAGTTGGGATTTCTTTATTGAACAACATATTTGTATACATGAGTGTCCTCTCTTGAGACCTAAAATATGTTTTAGAACAAGTATGGCTAAAATTTACTTCTATTGACTTAGATCATAATGAAAATTCAAGTAACAGGGTTGGACGGTATCACTGGATCCTGCCCTGACAATGTCAATAAGCTCAGAATTAAATTAAAAACAGAGTCCATGGGTCTCCTGTCCCAAGTAAGGTCACTCATGAGCTGAGGGGCCCATCAGCAGACATCGAGGCTGTAACTGTGGAATATGGGATACTCCCTTAATTGGCAAAGGAGACAGGGCTAAGAACATTGCAAGGATTCAGAATCAGTGACACAAACAGGAAGCGAATCCTGCTGAATTCAAGCAGGGACCCTGCAGAGCCTAGACAGTCAGCTAGGCAATCCTGGCTCAACCTTCAGCGTTCAAAACCCTGTCCAGTCCTTGGAAAAGCTCTTAAGTGACACAGCTCAGAGGCTTGGAGAAACCAGGACAGCTTCAGAACTTGAAGTGTAGAGTCCCAGCAGCAGGATTCAGGGGCACACTCCCTACAGAGTTCTCACTGCACCTGTGTTTACATCAACAGTGGGAAATATATTTAACCAGCTTGGTGCATGAGGGCCATGCAGAGAGCATCAGATTTTCTGCTCCTGAGGCTCAGGGAAATGAGCCCTGTGCTGGGTGAATGAGCCCCATTCTACCACATGAGCACCTGTGCCGAGGTGGGCACAGTAACCACAGCAGCATAGCAGAGACCCTGAGTGAACTAAGCTGACGAAACAGAAAATGAGAGCTTCTGTAACAAATACACTTCCCTATTTGGTGCCCCTCCATATTTCCCCTCATTCTTTTCTCTGGCAGCTTAGTATTAAACTTGGTACAAATCACCTCCAAAGTCTCTCTGTCATAATCCTCAACTCATGATCCACTCTGAGAAAATAAATAAATAAACTGTCATTTTGAACATGTATGTGCAGAACTGACATTACAATGCTCTTTGATTTGCAAACAATCAACCTTTCCTAGATGTTTTACCTCTATACTCCCAGTCTTAGGACCTTAGAATTGTCTCCAAATGGAAATGCAGAAGTAAAACCTAAATACCAATTGCCCATCCCATTGGCACAAGGCTTCCTGCTACAGCATATAATCTTCCCCTGCCTGTGCTACACAGAATGGCCTCAGATGTGGACTGGATCGTTCTTGTGGACATCAGAGGTCAGATGAACAGCCGTTATCCTGAATATGACTGAAAGAAATTACATGTCAGGCCAAGAGCTCAACTTAGAGATCACTCAACAGTAAAATTACACAAGAAATACAATGACAACAGACAGGCCTGGTATCATAAAGTACCGTAGAGTGAGAGAAAGAAGCCCACAGATACAATTTCAGAAAACCTATAAACGGCCGGGTCAGGGATTCCCAGCTTCCAAGAATTTTACCAGTGGCCACGGGGTTTAACTGACAGACATCTCATCGCAGGGCCACTGGACAGAAAACTATCATGTACAGTTCTTAAGCTGTGGTCATGCATGTTAGGCTGTGAGAAGATTAAAGCAAAAACTGATCATGCTTCCAGTTACCCCAACAAGATAGTGTTTGGTTATTCTGCTATTTAGTAAAGTAAATACTATGCAACTGGAGCAAAGAGGGGTTACTCCAGGGGACAGTCAGGGAAGCTTCTGAAAACAAAACGACATGTGATGTGGACTTCAAGGACAAGTAGGAGACAGTGGAATATCAAAGGAGGAGGACGTTTGAGTAGGTACATTACAGTCAAGCAAATGCAGACGAGGCAGAAATACCCGGACTGCCATGCTGAGCTGCAAAGTGGAGATCCAGCACTGTCCCCAGGACTGAGTAAACTGACGGAAGCCCTCCATGTGGCCAGCGGGGACAGGAGATCACAAGGACGCAGACTGCACAGGGCAGGTGAAAGGAAGCGGTTCCGCTAGAGTGGAAAATTAGGTCTATGAACAGCACGAGACTCAGAGAGCTGAGCTCCTCCTCCAGTCTGCAGAGGAGAGCAAAGAAGAGGAGAACAGATTCCTGTGGAGAGGCGGAGGAGCCGGAGCGCTGGGCTCAGGGGTGAGGAGCAGCAGAACCAGGGCAAGCAGGAAGTGTGTCTCGGTGTCCACACAAGGCTTCTCCATACAGGCCAAGGGGGCAGAAGCCTCAGAGCATCACTGCGACAGCAGACAGACTCTGGGAAAAGCAGACGACACACAGGGAATGTCATGGGACAGAGAGGTGGGACTTCTCCAAAGAAGAGAGAGCTACTGAGGTTCCTTAGGATATTAGCATGAGAGAGGAGTTTCAGGGGCCCGACATGGAAGCTCTGCAAAGGACAGACAAGTCAACAAGGGAGTCACTGGGGCCAGAAGCCAACAGCAGAGAAGTGTCCCCAGGAGAAGGGATTAACCTGGCACATCCCAGAGGCAAGTCGGTCCTAGCCAGCTCAGGGTGGAGCCTCTGGTCCCTTGAAGCACATCCTGAGGAGAGTTTCTCTGATGGGGGTGACAATCTATGTGACAAAGGTGACTCCTGAACCACACTACATCCACATGGTGGAGTCGGCGTCCCAGGTCAGCCATCAGACATTGCTATCTGGTCAGTTACCAGGCTTCGGCTCCATACCCCAAGGTGCCCCAAGAGCTCCATGTGCTCATCAGTGGGGCTTCTCGAAGACTGGACTAGGGAGCTCACAGCTGACTTGCTGCAGCAGGTGGGGTCTGGCCGAAGTTGTCCCTGGGGGCGTGGCCTGGAAGGGCGTCTCCCTCCCTGGCTCCTCCCTTCACTCTGCTTCCTGGCCGCCACGCTGTGAGCAGCGCTCCTCAGCCAGACCCTCTCACCATGTCTTGCTACCTTGGAGCAATCAGTTAGGAACTAAAATATGTGACTCCAAATAAACTTTTCCTCCTTTCAGTTGCAGCTATCGCAGCACTGTTTCTCTGGTGTGAGAAACGGAATGCAGAAATGAGGACTGAGATGTAGAACGGATGTTGGGAAATGGGAAGAAAGTGTTCAAATGGGAAGGAGACCAAGGGAGGAGGAGGGAGAGAGAAAGGAAGGGTCAAGAAAAAAGTGAAAATAGAAGGAAAAAGTGGAAACAAAGCTTTTGTACATAGGGAGGGCAGAGGGCTTGAGGTGAGGAGGGGATAAAATTTGTTGAAAAATATTGCAGGTATCAGAATATGTCTCAGCAAAGTGGAAAGTGACTAAGACATTGATAAAATTCCTGGTTGCAAAAGTCGGTGTGTGTTGCCACACCACATGTGCTGTGTGCTGTACTGAAAGAATTAAGTGCTGTCCTCTGAGCCAAAGGGAGGAGACTCGAGAAGGCTCACGCCTGTGTCTCCTGGCCTCCATCCTGCACACTTCGGCCCATGCTTGTTTAATCTGTACCTTTTGGGCTGAAAGCAGCCATCATCATTAATATAACAGCTTTTCTAGGGTCTGTCTGTCCTTCCCGCACATCACTGACCCTGAAGGTGGGCCTGGACACCCCAAAACAGGATAATACTGGAGAGGAAAGGATCAAATTCAACCCTGGTACAATAAATGTGAAAGGGTGGCTGGGATTCCACAACAAGATGGAAACAGAGAACCCTCGGGAGAACAGCGCCCTTCTTCAAAGGGCCATGTTCTTCATTGTGAACACGGCAAAGCTTCCCATGCAGCTAAGGATGCTATCTGAGGACTTAAAAGCAACACTTAAAACCCAGGAGCTATACATGGCATTTCACTGTGCAAGTGCCCACCAAGAAAATATATTCCATTTCTCTGATCTACATGAGTAATCTAAAATAATTTTAAATATTTTAAACGAAAGGACTATAACTCACAGTCCACTTGTGCAAAGCTTTAGTTGTACAGAAACACCAGCCGAGAAACTCAGCAGGTACTAAACGAGAAAAGACTGGCCTTGAATTTTGAAATCATGCAAACAATGAAGATCCAACTTTTCTATCTAGGAATCAGAACGCAGAGTAAGGAAGGGATATAATTCCCAGGGGCTCATGAGTTCGGGGCCACTAGTCTGGTTGCAAGGAACAATCGGAAAAACACAGCATCCAGGGTTAAGTGGAGGATGAAAAAAACCCACTCCCTCTGGGGAGCACCCGCCCCCTTCTGTCTCTGCCCCTTCCTACCCTGGCTGTCCAGGCCTGCAGGAGGTCACCTCCATTCTTCAAACAAGGGCACACCTGAGGAAATCAACAGCGGTGTTGAGGAGAAGGTGGAAGCTGACCTAGGACTCCCCAGGCTACCAGGAAAAGAAAGAGAAGGTCGGTAGCAGGAACAGAGACAGAGGCTTCAAGGCAAAGGACCGTAAGAACAGCCGAGAGAGAGACCATGGGGGAGAAGGACAGACATGAAGGGAACAGCCAAGAGAGGTCATCAGACACTCCAAAGTCGTGTGCCCTTTTTAAAATCACTTCTTTTATCATTATAAAATATACTTGCATTGTTTCTTTTATAGTAAATTTTATTGTGTATGTTTGAAATTTACAGTAAGATACAAAGGAGGCACTGAAGTGGCTGTTACAATAAAGCAAATTAAAACATCTATCACTGCACATAGTTACTTTTTCTGGTGACAAAAGCAGCTAAAATTTACTTAACAGAAATGTCAACTGACGTACAGCCTTACTGACTGCAGACCCAGAGCTGTCTGCCTGATCTCTGGTGACGAAGAACTGTAGCAGGCCTGGCTCCAGTGAGGGGCAGGAAGCTATCCTGGGCCTTCTGCTTTTGCAGGCAGAACTTCTGGGACCAGCTGCCCTCACAATCCTGAGCAACTATTCCAGCATCTGAGAAAACCACCGAGGGCGGGAGGTGTAGATCAGTGGTACAGCGCATGCCAGCAGGAACAGCGGCCCAGCTGCAACCCCAAGCACAGAAAGAGAAACAAACGGAAGAAAGCAACTTGCAAAGGAAAAGCACGATGCACATCAGGTGTGCAGTGACAAGAGCAGCAAGAGGTGGCAGCCACGCTGCACATTCCAGGGGTGCAATGAGGGGCTGCTGCCCTCCCCACCCCGCACCTGCAGCACCTGATGGAGCTGGAGGTTGTCGTGGGATCCAAACACACAGAATTTCTTTCCAGACAAGTCCCTTGATAAGGTCAGTATCTCGCCTGAACTCTGACCATTCTTGACACTGCAATATTTAAACGCTGAAAGCAGAGAGGGATGGAAGGGAGTGGGCCCAAGTCTTAGCATTTTCCTTGGATGCTTTGTTGCCATACGGCCGGTGCCTGAGGTCCAGGCAGTGCCACATCCAGCTCTGTGCTGGCAGCCGGCACCTCGTCAGGGAAGATTCCCACAGAAACACCACCACTGCAAGCAACAGATGCTTTGGAAACTCACGAGATCTTGCCCAAAAATCTGTACCACCAATGTCCGTTGACACTGCATCCCAAGAGGAAAATCTATGTTCTGACTTTTTGTCCACATCAGTTTCTGTGCGCAATCAGATGTCCCTCCCTACATCCTTGTCCAGGATGAGACCAAGGACCACAGGTAATGCAGAGCAACGATGTGATGTGGAAGTCTCTGCTACCCTCATAGCTTTTCCCAAAATCAGGAATGATCTCATTAGTAGTCGGTATATTATATTCTCTAGAGATAATTCCACATATGGATCAGGAATACTTAATGAAGAACCTGCTTGATAAAACTCTCTCACACATCTTTAAAAAGAAGCATTGATGTTGAGATTTTCCACCACTGAGTCTTCGGGTCTTGGCGCAGAAGGAACACCTGAAGTCTGGCTCCCTGGAGACCAGGCCCCTCGTGAGGATGTACAGCCTCATGCCGGTCACATAATGATGCAAACACCTGGTGCTGAGACCAGCAGAGGCAAACCCCACTTCTCTGCGCAGAAGAGAGGACAGCTCTGAGAGGTGCATCAACAGTGGGGGGCACTGGGGAAAGAGAAACGCTTTCGGCTGGTGGCCTCACTCGCAGGTCCAGCCTGAGACCCAGCTCTCCATCAGAGGTTAGCTTCTAAAAGGTGGTGGTTTGGAAAGGTTAAACGCAGCTGAAACCCAGAGAAAATGGAAAACAGAAACCAGGAAATGCATTTCTCAGAGAGCTAACCAATGCTGACAACGTCTGGGAAGAAAGTAATGCAACTGCTTTTCATTTAGCCTTCCTACTTTGGACAGTTTTAATGCTGGTTCTAAGTGCTGACCCTGGAACCAACAGATGGTCTCAGTAACCGAAATAAAATGGAGACAAAGACTTCCTGTTCCATGACTCCCAATGGGATGCGAGATGTGCTCAGTGCTGCAAAAAGTCATGGGAGCAAAGAGAAAGAAAGGGCAAAATGACTTTTTCATCAAAGCAAACAAGTTGTCAAAATCTATCAACTGCTCAAAATGAGTAATTTCTAAAATCAGCTTTCTGAGCACTCAAGGCTTCAGAACAGTTCATTCTCTCTGGTTTCAACCACTATGTGCCCAATTTTCAAAGGGCAAATTCGCTTTTCATGTGTGCTGTTCTGAAGCGCTCGCATGAGTGTCTAATCTGCATGAGCAACTGGCCTGCAGCTTTCGTTCTGATGAAGAACTGGATCAGGGCTGTGTAGACCAACATCTCAGCAGCCAGAAAGAGAGGGGCGCCAGGGCCCACTGAAAACTGTGGTCTCTCAATCTCAACTTACTTAGAACAACACATCAAAGGAGACCCACCCTGGGGGCGGCAGCTTGCTTACACAACGTTCAAGATTCACCTCCATGTCTGGGTTTAAGGTGTGATTCCAATATCATGATTTAACTCTCAATGTATTTAGCTTGAGGTATAGCTCAGTGGGACAGTGTTTGCCTAACATGCCTGAGGCCCTGGGTTCACTCATCAGCACTGGAAAAAATAATGAACTGCTATTGTTACTTAACTCCCCATGCTAGAGCAGACAGGCAAGCCCCAGGCTGGTTCTATGAGCCGTCCACCCCCGATTAGACCCACAAATGACAGCAAAATCTCCCCACAACAAAGCTGAGCAAAAGCAGACCACTGCTAGCGGACAAAGGAAGGCTTATTTGTCCTGGAAAGTGAGCTGGCTGTCAAATGCATAACGAATTGTGAGTAAAATGACAGCTGATGAAATGATTCAGAAAAAGTATTGTCTTAAAATTAGGGATTTTTTTTCTTAAGTTTCTTGCTACAAATCAGTGAAAAGAAATGCAAAGGTGCCCTTGGATGCAGTCAGATGAGAGACGTCAAAACCCACTGGGGCCAACCCAATCTCTGATCAGGCTGTCACCCGCAGCTACGCTTACTTCCACACTGACACCTGATGCTGCTGTTTACCATGTGACACAGGGACCAGGGCGGAGCAAGTTGCACTTTGCCTCAGAAGACACGCTGTGGTGCCATTCTCCGGCCTAAAACTAGTTATTGCTCTGAAGTCCTTCCAGAATGCCCATCTCTCCAAAGACCTAAACAACTGAACACTTTAAATTCTTCTGCAATCCGTCCCAAGGACCTGTTGGATCCTTGTCAAAGGTGGCACCGAGGCCCAGAGAAGGAAACCACGTCTCATCTTCAATTACGTTGCTCGGGGATCTGAGTCATTCCACCTAAACATTCGTTTCATGTTTTACAGAGAACTCAACACTAGATAAACCCCCAGGTGCCTTGCATAACCAAAAATCCAATTCTGTTCTATGTGTCAGCTCCTCAGTATAAATGAATGATAAAAATAAGAAATAGGGTACTACTCAAGGGGCCAGATGGTATCTTACCTCCCTATAAATGTTGCTGTGTTTGGAGAGTCTACACATGTAGGGGAATAAAGATTTTGTGTTCCAGATTTAGCAAGGAGTCATGCCATCCAATTGGATATGAATTGTACCGAAACTTCCTCCCAAATGAAGCAGCAGCAGCAGCAGCAGAGCTTTGCTGAGGTTTGAAAGCAACCTGTCAGCTGCCTTCAGTTGGTCCCACCGCTGCTCGGCCTGCCCCTGCCAAGGAGACTGAGCACTCAGCCACCTAAGCAGAATCAGCCCCACAGGGCAGATGAAGCACCTTTGTGGGAACCAAGATCGCGCCCTTTACAGACCTGCCCTGAAAAAATCCAGCCTAGGTTCAGCCCTTATGGAGAGCCCTACAGAGAGGCCTCCAAAAACTGAACACAGAACTACCTTAGGATCCAGCAGGGTCAATACTGGGCATCTATCCAAAGGAAAGGAAATCGGGAAAAATGAGAACCAAGACCTGTCATGTAAAGGTACAAGATCCCAATGATGAATGTAACTGTACTGTATACCTAAAATGTACCAATAAACTCAATGAGGAAAAAATTTAAGAAAAAGAAAGGAACATTGTGAAAAATAAATAAATATTTTCAAAAAAAAAAAGAAAGGAAATCGGTCCATAGAACAGACCCCAGCACTCCATGTTCACAGCAGTAGCATTCATGATAGCCAGAAAGTGGAAACCGTAATCAGTGGAATTGTATTTACCCATTAAAAAGAACAAAGTCCTGCCACTTGTGTTGACATGGATGGAACTGGTAGAATTCAAGTTAAAAGAAATAAACCAAACATAGAAAGACAAATATTTCAAGTTCCATTCACCTGTGGGAGCTACTAAAAGAAACAAAGAAAACCATGGTGGTCACCAGAGCTAGAGAGAAGGGGGAGAGAGAGGTTGGTGGATTCTTCCCTGTAGCAGCTGTGATGTTTAAGACTCTCTCTCGAGCACTGTCCTTTCCTTTGTTAGATCATAGCTCACTGGCGTCACCCGGCCACTGGGGCCATCCATACAGCAGGCTTCCTACTGTCTGACTGGACCCCGCTGGCTCCAAAAGCCACCGAGATGCGGGGTCTCTCCTTCATGACCACTGACACCAGGGCCTGCTGTCTGCTGTGCCCTGCCTGCCCCCTCGAGGACAGGCAGGGTGCTCTTGTCACCTTCAGGTCCTCAAGGCCAGGGCTCAGGAAATGAGCATGTTCCAGGAAGACAGTGTGAGGGGAGTTGTCATTGCTGCTGCAGGACCTGTGTGACTATGCACAGACCAGGGCGCCCAAAGGCCGCCTCTCCCAGACTCCTCCTCCCGTCCGACACAGTGGCATCCGCCCTGGCTCTGGTTTTCTGCCACCAATCAGAATCACCCAGAGAATCTAGAGATTACACACCCCTCCTTCATAGAAAGGCAACCGGTGGGAATTCGGAGCCTGCCCATTCCTCACGTGGGTCTAGAACACCCTGGGCCAGGGTGCGTTCCCAGGTAAAAGCTGCTCCACACGGGCCTCCTTCTTACAGGTGAAGAGAGAAGATCTTAGCTCACAGGTCCTCAGCCTGGGCTTGCCTTGATCCTACCTTTACTCAAAATCAAAATCTCAGTGGGGCGTGGGGGTACACACCTGTGATCCCAGCACTCTGGGAGGCTGAAGCAGGAGGGTCACAAGTTGGAGCCCAGGTCTGGGCAACTGAGGGAATTAGATAGCTTCTCAAAAGGGGGAGGGGGACTGTAGTTCAGTTCAAAGGCCCAGAAGAAATAGAAGAAACAAGAGAAAGGACAAAAATTTCTTATTGGCCTATTAAGAGGTTTTCCAGTCCGGGGCTATTTGCTAGCCAAGACCCTATCCTGAGGATACTGGTGTCCGTCTGTCTGTCCACTCAAGTCATAAATGCGCCTCCCCTACACACAGTCAAGCTCTGATAGCCAGACGCCTCCTGGGCGCTTCTCCCGGATCCCTGAGGAAGCTGCCACCACGGCCCCAGGGAGAGGGGTTGCTGCCATGACTGTGTCCATGGGCAGGACAAGGGCAACTTGACGACTAGGAGTGGCCGGCGGAAAACACTGTCAGTCACATGAACACACCCCTTAAAAACCTCAGGCTCATGCTGATGACTCCTCTGGAAAACCCACACCTCAAAGACGGCAGGCCAGCAGCTGAGTAAAACTTGTTTCAGTTTCGAGTGCACACTCTTCCCTGTGGCAGGTGTGGCCACGCAACTACTGAGGACAGAACCTGGAGTTCGGGGTCTCCCACGGCAGTAATCGGGAGCTTCAGGTGCCCTCACACGCCAGGTCCCGGAAGCCCTGAACTGAGCCACACACACACTTCGAGTGCGGATCCTCTCTTGACTTTATGGTTTTCTACTTGGTCAGTTCACGCCTAGATTCTCAACAGCTGCCCTCTAGGTGTACAGATGGGACGGGGCTGACCCTCTGCACGAGAAACACACCCAATATCGGAATCCAGAGCTTCCAAAAAGACTCTTAACCTCTGGCGGAGAGGATGAAGCAGTGACAAAGAAATGAAGTCAAACTGCAGCACTTGGAACATCTGCCCTCGCCCCAGGAGTTTTCTCAAACTGCAGGGCTCCCGCCCCACTCTGCTTCTCCTCCATCTGCTCTCCCGGGCCAGCAGACATGGAGCAGCCCAGCTGAGGGCCAAGATCAAAGCCGTCTGTCTCGCCAGACACATCCCTCAGAAAAACCAGCAGCAGTCAGGGAGATGCAGGGCGAATCAAACACTCAGCAGCACCACTGCATCAGCGGAAAGCGGGGAGAGGGAGGAAGGAGAGAGGAAGACAGAACCGTGGGAGGAGATGCTAGGACCCATCACCGTACTGGAACAAAATGTTGGCTCTTTCCTTTTCTGGGAGCTCTGGATTGCCCTGAGAAGAAGGGGCAAGCTACGCAGGGCTGACAGAAGCACCCAAGTCGTGCTCCATTCATAAAAGCTACATAAGAGCTGCCTGGTCAGAATGGCGGCCTGGATCGTTGGGCTGCCATCTCACAGACTCCCAAGGCAAATCACCAAAGTTCAACTGATGCAAGAATTCGGTGTTCGCTGCCATTCCATAATGCACAGAAACCAGCCCCAATCCTTCGAATCAGTTCTCTGCTGCTGTCCTCTGGAGTACAAAGCACCTGTAACCGGCAGCTAAAACGGTGTGAACTGCACAGCACTGTCCTGAGTTGAGTGGGGACAGTCAGACCCAGCCCAAGCTGGCTGTCTGCCTCTGCTGTGAACCCCAAGTGATGGCAATGTCCCTCCTGCCCCCTCTTGGTTGCCCAAGGGTGGTGAACAGTCCTTCTCCCTAGTAGACTAGTAGACAAGGTGCACTGCCTAGGCAGGTATGGAGAGGTAAGGACAATGGCTCCGTCTGTTCCACCCGGCAGAAGGGGGACAAAGGGGAATCATGAAGGAAATCTGAGTAACAGAATGCTTAGGTGAGCCCTGTACGTAATCGGTCCAGCATCACATGATAAACTGTGAAGAGAAACACTCTCCTTTCACACTTCCGTGATCAACTCATCAGTGTCCCTCCATTTGTCCCCGTACAGCTCAGGATGGGCCCCCTGTCTCCCTGCGCTATGACAAACCTGTAAAGAAAGCAAGGACGGAGAAGACACAATGACAAGAGCTTCATTCCAGGACCTTCACTCTGGAAACTGTCACTGCTCGGAAGATATCTTCATTCTGGCTGAAAGCACCAGGGGGGGCCCTTCCCTCCCTCTGTTCCAGTTTGCTCTGACAGACACATGGTTGGCAGGGGCCGGCTGCTTCCCAGGGTGGAAGGTGCTTGGGATTCCAAAGCTGTCCTCCCTGTCAACACAAGTCACCGGCCTGGGGAGAAGCCTCCCTCCGCCAGCCCTCCGGGCCCTCCACAAGACGCCCCCTCCAAGTACACCCACCTCACCTCAGAGTGCCCAGCCTGGCCCTGACGGCTCCCTCGGGGAGAGAGGTTGGCGAGCTGTGGACAGAAGTCACAGGCGTTGGAAAGCCACAGTAGAGGCCCACAAATAAGGAAGCATTCTTCAGGCCACCAGGCTTCCTTTTAGCCCCTGGTCATACTCTCACTAGAGAAAATTTAAAGAAAAAAAAAAAGTAGCATCTTTTTTATTGAAGGTGCTATTTATTACCAAAGGCGTGGAAGCCACTATTCCGCTCCAGGTCTGTGCTGAAGGCCGCCTTCAAGGACTGCAGAGAAGAGCAGGTGAGGAAGGTCACGTGACATCTCCAAAGTGTACGGCTCATCACCCAGGGAGGGAAAAGTCCTCAGCACGAAAAGGCTGTCAACGACGGGAACCCAAGACGTCGCCCACCACTGATGCTGTGTCATCCAGGGTGCTGTACAGACAGAAAAGCCCGCCAGTTACCCTAAGCCTACACATCTACCTTACACCTGACAGATTCCCCACAGAAAAGGAGTCCCGGACAACTCAGACATTATTCCTCTCACATCCTTCGCCATCTAGCCCATCAAAGCTTTTCCTCTGATCGCCTCTATGGCTCAGGAGGGACCTCGTGTCCCCACAGGCTGAGACAGACCTTTTAAGACAGCAAGGACGCAAAAGTCACCAGGACAAGAGCTTTGTTCCCCTAAAAACATTCTCTCTGGAAACTGGGAAAGGTTCATAAAAGAAAAAGGATATGCAGCTGTTCCTCCTTATACACAGATTCCATATTTACAAATTCATCCTCTAGTAAAACTGCACTGGCGATTTCAGTCAATACTACTTTTAAAAATTTCTTATACTAAGAGATACAAGGGCATAAAGCTCCTCCCAGAACGCTCTCACTTACGTTGGACACAGTTATCCATCCCATCATTTTCGACCCTTTCCGAAGCAATGCTGGAAGTCCCCTTCGGTGAGTGTCATCAGGCGATGTGGTCAAAAATATGGTGAACGCCTCTTCAAGTGCCAGCCCATAGAAGTCAGGCTCGTAACAACATTATGGTGCATCTTCACCCACCTTATTCACCAAATCTGGTACCATGCGACTTCTGGCTCTTCCTCAAAGTCAAAATGATGGTGAGAGGTGAACATTTTGAATCAGTTCAGGACCTCAAGGCAGCCAAGACAGCGCAACTAGACAGTCATGAAAGAGGACTTCCAGAATTGCTGCAGAAAGTGGCACAAATGAGGGATGACTATGTTTTATAACTATGTTTAAAACAATGGAAGTACTTTGACAGGAGTTAACGGCAACGTGTCTTTTACTGGAATAAATTTTTTTCACCAAAACATTCACCATATTTTTCAATCACAGTAAGTTCATAAGTACATCACCAGGTGCCTTTAACAGGAACACCCATAAAACAAGGTTATGAATTGCTCACTTGACAAAAATGTTCTGACCAACCTAATCTCCTATTTCATCTGAGACCAACGGTGCGGTATTTGCTAATTCAGTATTTGCAGCCACTTCCCGGAGCAAATACACAAATCGTAAGAATGGACCAAACATGCCAAAGAGCACAGGCAACAGCTGAAGGTGCAGCTGTCCCAGTTCCACACGGAACATCCTGGTGGACACAGGTGGGCTGCAGAACACACAGACAACATGGAGGGCTGTCAGCTCACCGCAGGACCGCAGGAGTTCGGCCGAAGAAACTCCAGACACTGCTACCTCCTCAGTCCTGAGAGCCCAGCGTCACCTCCCTGCAGGGGCCCCTAAGTCATCTTGGTAACTGTGAGCAGGGAAGCCCGGGTCTGCCGATCCAGTATCACCCACTGTGGGCAGAGACCTTCCTGAAGACTCCTTCAGAACAGGGGTAGGAACACCTAGCAGGCATCAGGGACCACAGGCTGCGGGCCTGGAGGCTTTGCCTTGGGTCACCTTCACACCGGACAGGCATCCTGGCTGCCTGGATTAAGAATGACTGCAATCCAAAGAGCCAACTGTGTCTCACTACACCAGTGATAATATATTCCTGATGATCGAGGCTGCTAACAGGAGCCTCCACTTAGGAAGGCAGGTCACACAGAGCCCCCGAGCCCTTTCTCCATCTGCAGTGCTTCCACTGGGAAAAGGCTTTCTTGACACACAATGCATAAATGGTAACGGGTCCAGGACACTGAGTACCGTTTCTCCAGCCCAGGAACATCTTATTTCAGTTTAATTGAGTCACTATCATATACTGAGATCTCTAACATGAAAAAAAAAAAGCACTCCATAAATATCTCAGGGGAAAACACCACAAACCCGTGCTTTACTGCTCCCTGACCCCCTTACATCCTCTCCTCCAGCTGTGTCTCCCCTGTATTATAATCTTAGGGACGCCAACCACTACCTTTAGGGTGGAAGCAGCTTCTTTCACACCAGTCTCCCCCATTATGATGACAAAGAAATGAGCATCTTTCTCCAACTCCAATTCATCGTCAGTCATGAAGAGAAAGCGAGCAACAACAGTGAGAGAAAGAGTTCCCGTGTTTCCTCAGAACACAAAGAAGGATGTCCGGACTGTTTCCAAACTTCAGCAACAGTAGTTTTTACTCTGATCACAATAATTTAACTTCCCAGACTCCATAAATGCATTCATAAAGAAAATCAGAACTTGTCAGATAGGTAAAAGTGCTAAAGAAACTTAAAAGCTTATGGACAGAAATTGGGCACCGGAATTTTCACTCTCGGCATCAGAGGAGGCTGCAGTCACTGCAGACTGAACTCCCATCCTCCTCTGGGAGCCCCTGGTTAGTTACTGACATTCCGCAGTTTCTGGAGAAAACATCTAGGCCGGGGCTCAGCAGTGCTCCCCTAGGAACAGAGCAGGGGAGGAAGAAGGTTTCAAACTAGGATCGAGCAACCCTGTGATAAGAGATGGTAAACTTTTTAATGAATATTCCATTTAGCTTTTCAGCCAAACCCGGCTCTCATTCTGATCACTAGGAACACTGGATGTGAGGTAAGGGTGTGTGTATCTAAGTTAATTGAGAGTTGGAAGGCCCAACAGCAATATGGAAGTAATGCATAGCCCCTCTAAAATTCTGAACTGAAAGGCAAAAAAAGAGGGTTGATAATTCGACTAAAACTTAAGAAATAACTCTTTCTTCCAGGAAGCAAGAGTGGGTCAGCAAGAGACACAGACGTGGTTGTGAGCACATCTGGTACACAGGCAGGAGGGAAGAAAAGGAACAAAGTACAGGAAGTGCTCATCCAGGAGGAGGCCTGCGCCAAGGACAGCGGCTTCAGGACGGCAGTTTCAGGTCACAGATGGAGCAGAAATCTTCACTGTCTTTCGGGGCTCCCTGCAGAATTTCCAATCACCAGCTTCCTCCCACAGCAGGCTGGAGCTCCCTGCTGCACAGCTCCATGCTCCCCGACAGACAGCTCTGTCCTGGTCCAGCAGGGAGAGACCATGACCAAGCCACACTCTGCCTTGGGGACGTTTAATCTCTCTTCTGTTACTGCTCTAATAATCACAAGGGACAGATAAACTGTGGGCACAGGGTACAGGTGAGAATCAGGGTTTGGCTAGGGAAGGTCAGGAGTGCTCGAATGCAGAAAAATCGAACATAATGAAACAAGGAAAATACAACTCAGACGAGGAGGAGGAGGAGGCAGCATTCACACATCTGTGAGCTGGCCACTGACCACCAAAGGACACCTGTGACTGCCAGCACTAACCCAAAGCACATGCGTCCACAATCCTGGATTCTACCCCTCAGCTGGGTCTTAGACCCCAAACCACATAGGGGCCGGAAGAAAAAAGCGGTGTCTAAATCAGGCCATCGGCTGCAATAACAACGGCAGAAAGCTCAAACCACAAAAGCTTTGAAAAAATAAACACTGTAATTCAAGGAAAGGAGGTGAGGAGACTCAACAAGGGGAAAACTGCAAGAAGGGCTGGATCTCGTCAGATATCATTTTTAAAATGACTGGAAATTGCCATTCAAAGAGATGCTTAAAGGACAACAGAGGGGCCCGCCTTACCTACAAGAGCAGCATCAAACATGATCTTCAAAAGGACCCTGTGCTGTTCAGACTGCTCTATAAAGGAGCTAAACTCCCTTTCATCTCCCCACGAGTGCTTCGATCCTCAAAGCCCCCAAGCTACTGTGAGCTCCTAGAGCTTTAATGCCATTACCCCCAAAAGTTCTAAATCTACCCTAGCGAATTAGCACGCAGACATACCTAATTCAGAGCTTCTGGGAAAGAACTGGTCTCCTTGTTTATGCTAAAAACCTACTGTTTCAGAATTCAATACCCAAGTATGCAAACTGAAGGCCAGAACATCTCAGGATACTTAAAAGAAAAGGACAAAGCCTCCATCAAGAAGGCCAGAGTCCATCTGCAATGTCTCCTCTTACGTAAGGCTTCTCAGAGGCTCCCAGAAAAGTACAAATGCACCATGACCTGAGCTCAGGGGCATCACCATAGTGCCTGAGCTGTGTGGACGTTTGGGGTTAGAGGCTCCCAGAAAAGTACAAATGCACCATGACCTGAGCTCAGGGGCATCACCATAGTGCCTGAGCTGTGTGGACACGTTTGGTTCTGTTTTGTTAACATTTCTGAGTTTCTTTTCTATAGAAAAGCAGTAACTTCAACCAGGTTATAGGCAAATATAAAGGTTTCAAAAGTACAAATTCCAAATTCCTGGCTTGAAATTCGTGCTCAATATGTCTTTAATATTATGACTGTCATAACAAGCTGACCTGTTTCACCTACTGAGAGGTGAGGGTCAAGATTGTGAATCTAATCTATTCTAATAGTGCAGATCTAGACCAACCTCACCGAGCTTGAGCTTAATATAAAAAGCGAGATACGTTACTGCATTAGTCAGCTTTATGTGATGTGACAAAATACCTTCAGTAACCAATTTAAAAGGAGGATGAGTTTATTTCGGTTCATAGTTTCAGAGGTTTCAGTCCATGGTCAGTCCATGCTATTGCTTTTGTCCTGGAGTAAAGCAATACATCATGGCAGGAGTGTGTGGTAGAGAAAAGCTGTATATGTCATTGAAGCCACAAGCAAAGAGAGAGAGATAAGAAGGAGTCTGGGTCTCCTTATTCCCTTCCATGTTATATCCCAATGACCTAACTTCCTCTTCCCATACCTTAGCTGCTGAAGGTTCTACCACCTGCCAGTAGCACTATAGGTTACCCAGCCTTCAACATGTGGACCTTCCAAGGGTCCTTGAGATCCAAACTATAACAGCTAATTAATCTCTTCAATGTCCACTTCGGGTCTAGAAAATCCAGCTATCTGGCAGTCTCATTTCCTCCACATTTTGCCACAGCAAAGATCCATTCTAGAATCATGAAAGCATTAAGCATTAGAGCTCTATTCCTATCAGACATTTGTCTTTTCTCCAAGCAACTTTTCGAGATAAAAATTAAAAGCATTCCACTGATGATTTTTGGATCCTATGTTTTAAAAGGGTCAAAGAATAAGATTTTGAAAGAAATTAGAATAGGAAAGAGAAGTTATTCTCTAAAAATCAGCACCTCTTTTATTTGAGATGGGGCAGAGCAGATGTGATTGATAAAGAGTAAAGGCACGAAGACCTGAGGACCAAAGGGACCACTTTCCCCCAAGTGAGAGCAGTTGCAGTGTAAATGCCCAAGTCTGCCATCTTCCAGAGGTTGGAGCAGTCCTGGCAGTTTCTTAAGGTTCAGGATATCATAGAAAGAATAAATCTGAAACTAAGACAAGCGCTTGCCAGTCAAGCCCTTCCCTAGTATTTCCCTGCCCTGTGCGTGAGCATCAGTAATGGGCATGCCAGGGAGATGTGACTGCAGGCCCTCATCCACACCTGGTCTGCATCTACATGCAGCGGATGTGGACAGACCACCCAGCAAGCCACAAAAGACAGGTGCAACTGTTCTGGGTTGGGCTGCATGAAGCATCCAACAGCCCAGAGTGAACCCTCAGGCAGGTCCCTTCCCCGGCCCAGCATCCAAGTGAGACCCAGACCATCACAGGTGCTTGGTGGCATCTTCCTCACAGAGAACCCAGATAAGCCAGGTCCAGAGCACCAGTCCCCATCGCTGACGAGATGATTAGTGTGAATTCACTGAAGCCACCAACTTCTTCTATTGGTTTCTGTATTAACAGGCAATTAGTACAGATCATTAAAGCCCAAGCTGCTAAGTACACAGTGAAAGAAGTAATTTCATTTCAAATAAGTCTATATAATCTTATTCAGCTGAGCTGGCCTATCATAAGTTACACAATGTATCTTAAATGCTTGTGCTTTAAAAGATTATTTTGAATTACAACACGAAGTCAGACACTGCAGATAGTCATTCACAACTCCATGGCGGCCCTAAAGATAGAATAGCCTTACTCAAATAACAGAAATAAAATAACAAATCAAAACATCAACAGTGGATCACTAGCTGCTAGCTCTGGAGGGTTCTCTTCTCAAATTGACCTGAAACAATTACATCACACCATGTCAGCTACTGTTAGCGTTTATTTTCAAATATTCTGAGAGTTCATATAAACTACCCATTAAACGGGAGAATCCAAATTTCAGTTTATCAACAGTATAAATTAAAAATCTGTCTGGCCGGGTATGAGCAAGATACTGCTAAATTCTGTACTGTTCGTAGCCTAGGAGTTAGTAAAACTCTCCATGAATTTATAGAAACACCTGTTAACTTTTCCAAGATGTGAGGTTCAAATTTTTAACACACACACAAGAAAAGTTTTAACAAAATAGAATACATATATTTAAGGAAAGATGCAGCAGTTTATTTCAACACAGATTAAATATACTGTGCCCCAAAACATGAAATATGTAGCTACAAAAGTATTTTTAAAAGCATGTTTATGGAACCAGTAAAGATGACTCAGGGTGTCCCCAGCACACTGGAAAGACAATGTCCAAGGTAACGCATGTGCCGTAATCATGACACACAGTATATGTGTATGGAATTAGCACATTCTTCCCCGAAAATATGTTCAATTATTATGTGTCATTTATATATTTAAGGGCTACAAATATGTTTATTACTCAATTTTAACATATTTGGTTTGTTTACATCATTTCAGTTTACCTACTAAAGATTCTAAGGCATTTAATGAAATATGATAGATGTCTGAGTAGGAAAAAAGAGAAATATGTGTGCCTCCTGCTGAGATGTTCAGCAATTTGAAACTGAGCTAAATGTTCCAAGTTTATACTTTCAAGCTCCAAGGTATTGTGAATTATGGTCTTACAAAATGCATTCTCTTTGCATTAACAATTGTATAAATACAAACAAATGAAAATGCATACTGTATGAGCTATGCATTCCTGTACAGAGAAACTATGATCATCTTTGTCAGGTTTCAAAATTACACTTCTTACTTTATGACTTAAATTTGGTGAATCTACTATCTTCTTTGCTACTTTTATAAGAATAAGCTGCCAAATTTTCCCTCGGTTTCCTTAGATTTCCCTAAACCTTGCTTAGCAAGTATCATATGACTCCTCATTGGATTTAACTCCAAAGATGGCAAAGAACTTATTCCAATCTCAATGTAACCCTCGCTGTGTGTGGAAATGCTGATTTCCTTCTCGGTGGGCTTCTCCCATGCATGCATGCATCCAGCACAGAGATCCCACAGCACAGCTGTGGTGGGAAGAGCTCCCAATGAAGATGAGCTGGTGCTTATGATCTGAGTGTTTGTATCTGCCCACTATTCCTATAACAATGCCCAATTCCCAGTGTAATAAATAGTACTGAGAGCTGCAGCCTTCAGGAGGTGATTTGGTCTAAGGCAGAGATCTCACAAATGCCAGCAGGGCCCTTATAAAAAGGTCCAAGCAAACTTGTCTGCCTTTCTGACAAGAGAAGGTGCCATGTAGGTAGCCAAGCGGACATTGTGACCTTGATTTTGGATGTCCCAGCGTCCAGAAGTTTGGAAAACAATTCTCCATTATTTATAAGTTGCCTGCCTGCTCTAAACAGACTAAGACATGTAGGAAACTATGTTGGCAAAGGATGAAAGACAGGAAGACTGACTCCCAGAAATCACAGATATTATTTCAGAATTGCTCTCCTCAAAAGTCCTGTAGGGAATGCTCACTAAATCCGCCAGTGTCCCAGGGCATGGGAGAACCTTAGAGTCTCTATTAGGACAATGCAACTGATTGTCCAAGTCCAGCTGAACTGACACCAACTTGAAGTACTACAGCAGGAACAGTTACTAGGTAAGGGAAAGGTAATTAGAAACCGATATATCAATTTTTGGTTGCTAAATAATGACAGATCCAACTCCAGGAAGTCATAGAGAATAAGATTTTCCCAAATAAAATGTCACTGTCGCCTGGTTTTTACAGCAGAATTAAATATGGGGCTGTGAATCACGCCCACAGTATCGCTCCTGCACCTCTGGCTACCTCCCCTAAGGATGCATATGTAGAAAGATGAGCTGTGTAATTCGAGATACTTAGCTTCACACCTAAGCAAGGGAGAAATGTGTTGGTAAAACCCCTCAAAGACCACTATGCAAACCATAGGAAATTGTATTTTAATTTTTTCTTTTTAATATGTTGTCTAAATGCTTAGCTGCATTTACAGGCATGTACACACACTTCCCAAATGCTTGGCAGTGACCACTCTGTGTTCCTAGGAAGGGCCTGCTATCTGTCTTCTAATGCCTGGGATTGCCCTTTCGAAACGCGGAAATTAGGAACGTGACACTGTACAATGACAGCACCATGGATGGCTTTGTTTTCACTGCGTGTGATTCCTTCCTGAGCATGACCACCTAGGCCTAAAGAATGAAGGCGTACTCGACCAGGATTTTCTAGAGTGAAGTAAGGATGCTGACACAGCCATAAAAGTTCTCTGAAACAATGTGAGGGAGGGAGAGGGATTTTTGTAATAAACTTCATTGAAAGAGTTTGCTTTCGATTTAAAAACAAGCCCCACATACACTTAAATACAGCATCTAAAAGCCAAAGGGTGTCCTAGGGTGGAGGTCAGGAGAGTATCAATAATTCAGAACCCCTTTGTTCTCATCTTAGATTTTATTTTTCCTAAACTTAGTTACAATCCATCTATCAGGCAAGGATTTCCTACCCTGGGCCCAAAATAAACACAGTGGAGTTGCCACAAAAATAAAGCAGCCAGAATGCAAACCAAACAAAACAAAACACTGCCACCAACGAAAAGCCCTCAGGGGCTAAAAATGGACCAGCCCATTTTGCTGCAAATTTATAGGTTCAGCAGGTGCTCCAGACCCCCACAGCCACCCCTGCCACATCATCATCCTCCGTCCCAGGGCAGCCTGCTCTCCTCCAAGGACACCAGCCAACGGGAATGCAAGGCATGCTGGATGTTCTAGTAGCAGACTGGAGACCACCGATGTCGGTCCACACCAGCAGACACGGCAGTCACACACACTGGAATGTGTTCCCATCAAGCTGCAGATTAAAAGGAGGCCTCTCCACCCCCACAGCTGTGCCTGCAGCCTGTATCTGAGGGTATGGGAGAATGTCACCTATGCTGTTGTGCTGGTTGATAAGCTACAAGCTGAAGGCAAAATCCACAGAGCCTTTTAAAGTGCTAATCCCACAGCAGCGTTTCACACCTTGCAGTCCGTTATGGTGGCCTAGGCCCTTGCTGTGGATCTGTCCCATGCATCATAGGATGCTGAGCAGCACCCCCAGCCTCAACCCCTCTCCACCCTGAATCCTGACAACTAAACATCATTACACAGTGCCACTACTCTGCTAGATTTGTACAAAGCAAACCTTCCAAATACAGGTATCAAAAAACACAAGATAAATCTATTTGCTGCCCAGATACTATGTAGAAGATAAACAGCACACAGCAGGTACAAGAATGGTGACTAATTTCCCATCCTTTCTAAAGAGTGCACAAATTTATCTCCAGGTTTCCACATGCCTAGAAAGTTTCTGAAAAAAGGAAAAAAACAAAAAAAACACCGCTAATAATGCTCCACTCTGGAAAGGGAATCACCACTTGCAATGTTCTACTCTTTGTATTGTTCACTTAACTCCTGACTCCCTTTCCAATCATTTTTAAAATGTTCTTAATAAAGTTTCACATCATTAGGAGTCTTATTCACTGAAGATTTGGGCCTTGTTTATAGCAGCGCAGCCCACAATAGCTAAATCCTGGAAGCAGCCTATACACCTATCAGCAGATGAATAGGTTAAAAATGTGGCATTTACACACAATGGAGTTCTACTCTGCTATAAAAAAGGATAAATCTGAGCCATCTGCAGGAAAAAGGGATGCAGCTTGAGACCATAATGTTAAGCGAAATAAATCAGACACACAAGTTTAAATATCACATGGTTTCTCTTATGAGAAAACTAAGGTATAAATAAAGACAGAAAATAGAAAACAGGGCAATGGATTTTTGCAAATAGGAATGGCACCCAGAGATGGAGGAGCAGAGGCAGAGGAGAGGAAGGGGGCATAAACAGCAGTGAGAAGTGTTATTTGCGTGTACTACCTCCCAAGACGGAGCAAACAAACATTTAAAAAGTGTCACCTTCGTGAGTCCACATGCATATCCGATCAAGTCAGATTTCAAAACACCACCAAACATTTGTCTCTGCTTTGTTAGGGACAGCGGGGGTTGAATGGGGCTCCCCAATCTGTCCAGAGCTCCAAAGCTGGGATGGAGGTGTCACTCAGACCTGGATGCAGCATGCTGCCGGCAGCCTCCAGGGAGTGCAGGCCAGGAGCAGGGCGAGGACACGCCAGCACAGCAGGTCTGTGTGCTCACTGAAGCCAGGAAACAAGGTCCTTCGCCCCTAGCTCGTTTCCTCCCCAAGGCACACTGGTTGCAGCTCTCACCAGTCATTCTGCAGCTGTCAGTACCGGACAGTCAGGTGCCTGTGTCCACGTCTCACGTCTCCAGGAGGGATCCTCAGAAGTGTCTCACCATGCGGCTAAGCTCCACTCACCCCAGAGGAGTCACAAAACTACACGCATGTGGTCTAGTTCCAGGCTCTGGTGCCCATCAGTAAGGAAAGGTGAAAAACTCATAGCCCGCCTGCCCACTGCCCTAGACGGACTAATGTGTGGGGATCCCAGGGTCCGTGTTAGTGGGGTGCCGGGTGATCTTAGGGTGCTCAGAAGATCTGTCAGCATCTGAGAGGTTCTTTCAGTTTCAGGTTAAAAATCAGAGTCCTATGCAAACAGCGAATCTTCTGAGGGCTGAAATTTAAGGAGTTTTCCAAAAGTGTTTTAAGCACCCATGCTGTACTACTGAGACACAGCTGATAAACTCAACGGCAGTGGACTGGGAAGGGCATTTTAAACACCATGGATGTCCCAAGACGCAGTTAACACTCCACTAGGCCGATGACCACGTAAGCTTGCCGCTACTTCACAGCCCTGTAGGTCTTGGGGCAAAAGGACTGTCACTGCCTGGAGTGACCAGGTGACTTCAGAGCAGACATTCAAAGTGAGAAGTATGTGCCCACCCCCACTGAAGGGACAGGAGGGCAAGGGCAGACTTCAGTGAGAAGCTCAGAGTGGCTCAAGCACAGGGGCACCCAACAGAATTTGGAGGCTCCAGTCAGAGGAACAAGAGAGCCTACATCACGGACACTCCTCGTAGCCTCACTCAAGTCTAGACAGGGTCCTTCACCCAATACTTTTCCACTAGCCTGTTCCAGTGTCCACAAATCCTCTTGCTGTTTCAGTGTAGTTAAAGTTGATGTCCCATATTCCAGTACTCTTGAAAAATGCGACACAACTCTCTGATGTTGCTTGTTGCGATTTCCCTTTGACACTCGTGAAGGGCCCTGCATGGAAGAGAAGTCTGTTTCTCACTTTATCTCAAGGGTAAAGGCCCAGGAGCTGAGGAGTGAGAGGATGGACTCAGAGGTTGCTGGACGCCAGGGTGGACACCGTGGAGAACCCAACTAAGTCAGCAAAAGTGAGCAAAGCCATCAGGTCAGTGGGGATGAGGGGGTGGGAAACCTACATGATGAATTCCGGCAGCTGACTACTGGAGAAAAACCTTAAAATAGTAGAATTCCAAATATTCTGAGATTTCCAGCTTGGGAAACTAGACAAATGTTTTTATAGACAAAGACACAGATTCAATTACCACAGAGCCATTACATAAATACAATCTGCTCTTACACTATTACACAGTTATTATTTCAATGTTTATTGTAAATACTTCAGAGGTAATGATGTAGGATCAAGTTCACCTGCGTAGTTGTGATTTTTTTTGTGAGAGGATGGACTCAGAGGTTGCTGGACGCCAGGGTGGACACCGTGGAGAACCCAACTAAGTCAGCAAAAGTGAGCAAAGCCATCAGGTCAGTGGGGATGAGGGGGTGGGAAACCTACATGATGAATTCCGGCAGCTGACTACTGGAGAAAAACCTTAAAATAGTAGAATTCCAAATATTCTGAGATTTCCAGCTTGGGAAACTAGACAAATGTTTTTATAGACAAAGACACAGATTCAATTACCACAGAGCCATTACATAAATACAATCTGCTCTTACACTATTACACAGTTATTATTTCAATGTTTATTGTAAATACTTCAGAGGTAATGATGTAGGATCAAGTTCACCTGCGTAGTTGGCTGATTTTTTCTCATTCTGCCTCTTCCCACTCAGCATTAAATACTTGGCACCCACGCCCAGAGCACACTTCTGAAACAGCCTTCGAAGTTACTGCCAAGGCAGAGATGGGATTTACAGTTCTGTGCAGCTCAGATTTGTCACAGGAGTGGACATATGTGAGGGAAAGAGGAAGAGACTTGGCAAGAGCACCTTCGGGATGACTTTCATTCTTCTTAGTGAGCACCGACCTAAACACAAGAGGCAGAGCAGCTTCATAAAAAACCCTCCAATTTTCTTGCCCCAAGGCAGTTTCAACCCTTCTTATCTCAGAGACAGAAGGATCCAGATGCCAGGAACAGCAACACTAGTTGCATGAAGTTTTCTGAAGCCCGGGAGGATTTGTTTCCTCCTGGGCTGTGACACCCAGTGCTTTCCGCCTCCGTGGTGGGGGCTGTAGGACACCAGCCAGGGGACTCCAGAGTTCTGTCCGGCCTTGACACAGGGAGGATTCCAGGAGGCATACCTGAGGTGCCCGCTTCCTGACCCAATCTGAAAGGCAGCAAGCCCTGGTGGCTTCACACCATGACAGAACTCGGTGCCTCCCAGTCAAGCCGGGACAGGCAGCAGCCAGCCTGTGCCTGGGGGTGGGAGGCAGGGCAGGTAGAGGGTGCCAGCAGGCCTCAGCCCGCCCAGGCCTGGCCCAGTGCGGGCCTGGCATCCTGCCTGCGGGAGCGGTTCCTGGAGCGGAGCTGCTAAGTGGTACAAATAAAGCGACACCGCAGACGTAAGGTCACAGGTTTATTAGTAATAACACCACTCCGGGCACTACAACTTCAAAGCCCCTTGCTGAGCAAAGTCTAACCAACCTGTGCAACACTACCTGGAGGGCCAGTTAAGTAAACCGGGGTGAAGATCCCCACATCAAGGAGAGCGGGTAGCCGGAAGCTGTGCCCTGTGCTGCGGGCGGTGGCAGGGACAGCAGGGTGATGCCAGTCTCTCCGACTGCTGCTAAAGCCACGGGCCAGGGCAAAGCGCGGTCACCCAGATGGGAATGGGAGAGAAGCAGACCCCGGGCTTCCGCGGCAGCTTTAATAACCACAAGTGACAGTCATTTTGCGCAATGAGCCACGTCTGCCTTTAGACGTGCGAAGACCTGACACTGTGCTACCGGTGGGGACTTCAGGATTCTGGAAAATCTCAGGCACAGACACGCCAGCCTCCAAGGTCCCAGAACGGGAGCTCCTACATCTGCAGCTCTGCAGGACCACATGAAAGTTAAGGCATGGGCACCAAACTTTCCTTAGTGGGGTCTTTATTATTATTATTATTGCTATTATTGGTTTGGGGGGGGTGTTTTTCCAATTGTTTTGTTTGTTATCTTTATTTAGCCAAATTATAATATTTTCTGAATACCTATTTATTTTAAGAAATGTTAGATGACGCCAAAAATAAAGAGGAAATACTAATAAATAATATCTACGGGGGTCATAAGTGATTTCAGGCTACATTTGAGAGAATGCCCTATCTTTAATTTTTTATGTAGATATATTTTTATTCTATAAAATTTGAATTACTCTATTTTTACCCAAATGTTTGAATATTATTTAAAACTTGTGTTTAAATGGCTACATAAAAATCCATTAAAGGGTGGTATCCATTTACTTAGCCCATCTCCAGTTACAGGAAGTTTCTGTGGTTTACAATTACCCTATCGCAACTAGATAAACATGCTACTTCATAAATCTTTTTGATTATTTCCTTAGACAAAGTTCAGAAGATAAATCACCGAGTGAATGGATTCATACATATTTAAAGCTTTTCTATGTACTGCCACACTGTTCTCCAGGATTTTCTATCAACTTCTATTTTACTTGCTTTTAGAAGCTTATTTTTCTGACCTCTCCAAAATTTCTAGATATGTGAGGGTTAAGACTAGTGACAGGGTGTACTTTATGACCAGGGAATTTGGCCAAAATGTAGCATTTAAAAGAACAGATTTCAGTTAATGTAGTGTTTACCAGGGAGGAGGTAGTGAAGGCTGACAGAAAGTGAAAATTTGTTTTTGCAAAAAAGCCACCAACACCCACTAAGCAACTATGTTGTGAGTTTCATGTTACTGTAACAAAACACCTGGGGCCATTAATGTTAAAGGGAAAAGGTTGATTTTGAGTCAGTGTTCTAGAGGTTCCTGCCCAAGATCTGGTGGCTCCATTGCTTGGAATCTCTGGCAAGGGCAGAACAAGAGGCCCCTTTTCCTTTTTAATCCTCTTCAAAATACACAGGGGGAAAAGTCCTCAATGCTGGGTCTAAAGCAACCTTCACGTTGCCACACATGCCCACCAACCAGGTATGTACTGAAATCACTTTGTAAAAACCCTAGGTGTCCGGGATTCTTTTATTTAAATCCCAAGCACTGATAGTTAAGAAATCCAGCTCTGCCAGACAAAATTCTGACTCTGGAAATTACCTTGTGTGACTGTGGGTGGGCCACCGTCTTCTTTCACAATGTGGGGTGAGAGATAGAGCTAAAGACATGCAGACGGGTCCCCCAAAGTCTGCATATGATAAACCCTCAGAAATGGCAGCTCTTAGGAGGAGTATGTTAGGAGCATCACCACAATTTCAAAGCAAGTAATGAAGACCCAGAGCTGGTAATCAACTCAGGGTGATCTAGGTTTTCCAGATGGTCAATTCCATCCCTGTGAGCTGAGAGCATCTCCCCAGGCTGGACACAGGTAGGCAGAAAGAGACGTTTCAGGAGTTGCAAGATCATCGTGCTCCAGCGTTTGCCACAAAGGAACCGGTCACCAGTGTGTTGCAGTGGCCAGAGCTTCAGCTCGAGGGACACGGACAAAACTGGATTCCAACCCAACTGCATCAGGCACCAGAGCACAGCTGGAGCACTGAGCCACCCTCTGTGGGTTGCATGTGTTAAATAGATGTCACCACAGCCCCTCTGTGCTGCGGTGCTTTGGGAAGTAAAAGAGACAACACAGCAAATGCAAGGGTTAGGACAGCACTGCCTGTCACATGCTGCCCCCTCCCCAGTGCCTACCATGGCTGAGTTGATCAGGAAGAGAACAGCGTGGCCCTCCGCACCTATTCAGAACCCACCATGACGACCAGAAGCTCTTCCGTACCAGTGTAAGGGGGCACAGGAAGTCTTAATGCAGGACTAGATGCGCCCTTGGAAAATTCAACAAAATAGTTGCCAAACTAACTTGTCATAGGTTTGACTACACACATGAGCAAGAAAGATGTCTCAAAATATCCAAACTATGCATTACAAATTAAGTTTTATAGTGAAGTGTTTATTATGTTAAATGACTGGTGCTTTTAACAGTCTCCTCAACCAATCAGCCTGTATGTATCCCCTTTAACAAAGATTCATTAAATACCTCACTGCATGGCACTGTTAAGAGCAAACTCATTTACTCAAAATTAAGTGTGCTCTACTAGGCTTTTATGTCCACTACTGCTTGAAGGAAGAACACAGAAAAATAGAAAAAGTAACAACCTGCTACCCTGGTAAAATGACTGGATGTTATTTACAGTGTGATATCCATAATGCAAATTATTAAAAGGCTATACATTTTTAATTAAAAACTATCAAATTGTCACTATTATCTCTCAAAATACATTAACAGCCGGCCCTATGTATTCCAAGGGCATTGATCCTTGAGAATGTTTTTGTCCACTTTTTCTATAAAAGCCTGGCAGTGCCTGGTTTGTTTTTGGTTTTGTTTTTCTTCTATCTGCCTTTTGAAACTTTGGGGGTCATAGGGAAGACATCATCTAGTGCTCCAGAAGATTTTTTGGCTTTGATTTTTACTCTTTTTATCTTTATTCAGTTTATTAGTACAATTTAGGTATACAATACAGTTACATTCATCACTGGGATCTTGTACCTTTATAAGACTTATCTTAGTTCTTATTTTTCCCCATTCCCCAGCCCTCCCTTCACCCCCTCCACCCTTCCATGTTTACAAAGACATTGTTTCCATGCTTTTCCTTTTCACATATTTTTTCTTTTCCTTTTTTATCTTTCCCCTACCCCTCCTACTTCCTGTACTCTTTTGGACCTTTTTTCCTATTACACAATATCAATTATACATTTTAATCCTTATAGTTTTTCTCACCAGAGAAACTATTCTGTATTTACACGTCTTATTATTTCAATCAAGAGTATGGCCTCAATGTGCATCCACTTAGATATAAATATCTCTAGCTTCTTGTTGTTAATGGCTGAGTAGTACTCCATTTTATAGAAAAACCACATCTTTACTCAGTTGATGGGCATTTGGGTTGTTTCCAAATTTTGGTTATTACAAACTGTGCTGCTATAAACATGGGTGAGCATATATCACTGTGGCATGATTCTTTTGGGAAGATACCCAGCAGAGAAATATCTGGGTCAAATGGGACTTCTAATCCTAGTAGTTTGAGGTATCTCCCTATTGATTTCCAGTGGTTTCACCAGTCTGCACTACCACCAACAATGGAGAAGGGTTCCTTTCCCCACACAACCCCACCACCATTTGTTATTGGTTGATTTCCTGATAGCAGCCACTCTTTCTGGGATGAGGTGGAATCTTAGTATTGTTTTCATCTGCCTCTCTTAAATGACCAATGATGTTGAACATTTTTTCATATATTTATTTGCTTTTACTTTTTTTGAAAAATGTTCATTTCAGATGCCTATTTTTGAATTGGGTCTTTATAGTTGGGGGGGTCTGATTTTTTTTCAATTCTTAATGTATTCTAGATAGTCTGAGGAATAGCTGGTTATACCTGATATGTATTGACTTACCATTGTCATGCTATTTTCCTGTTGTTCATTCTTTTTTATTTTTCTCTCTCTCCCTTTAAATTCTTGCCTATTGGATTTGCTCTGTTGAGCCTCATGAAGTTGTGACCTTCATTGTCATTTTCTACGATACATTTTAAAATTGTTTGTAGTGCTGGTTTGGTATTCACGAAGTTTCTCAGGTGTTCTTTGTCACAAAAGTAACTTACTTTTCCATCAGTTTTGAAAGATAGTTTTGCAGGATACATCATCCTAGGTTGGAGGCTGTTTTCTTCTAAAGCTTGAAATACCTCACTCACTCTAGGCTCCAATGCTTGATTTGAGGGTTTCTGTTGAAAAGTTTGCTGTGATTCTGATGGGCTTTCCTTTGCACATGATCTGTTTCTTTTCTCTAACTGCTTGTAGTATTTTGTACTTTTCTTGCATTTCCAGGATCTTGATTATTACATGTCTAGGTGTAGATTTTCTTTTTTATCATAACTAGTTGGAGTCCTATATGCCTTACTTATCTATCTGTATGCCAAGTTCTTTTGCTCTGTTTTGGGAAGTTTTCTATCATTAATTCTGTGAACAGTTTTTTTTATGTTATTTGTGCCTTTCTCCTGCTTTTTCTTGGATTCCTATTAATCTTATACTATTCTTTGCATCATCTAGGGGCTGATGGATTGATTTCGCATGGCCCCTACTATTTTTAAGAGATCTCTCTTTTCATGACTTACCATCATCCAGTCTTCAATATCAGATATTCTGTCTTCAGATTGGGTTAGTCTGTTTTGTATACTTTAAATAGAGTTCTTAATCTCCTGTATATCAGTTAGAATCTGTTTCATGGATTCCTTTTTTTAAGTTGGTCGTTTGTGGTTTCCATTTCTTTCCTATGCTGAGCATTCATGGCTTTCATTATGGTCCTGAACTCATCTATTTTTTATCTGTTTTTGTTCTAGAGTTTACAATCATGTCCTTTATCTGGGAAACTATTGTTGTTTTGAATAATTCTAGAGCCTCATTCACCTGTTGTTGTTGGTTTTTGTTTTTTTTTCATTCATCTGTTTTTTGTCCAGGTGGCTGATTATCAAACTTTTCCATCTCATTTGCCCCAGAATTTGCCTTTGGTAGGCTGGAAAACTCTGTCTTGTTTAAATGTCTTTTCATTTCTATTATTGTTGTTGGTATCACCCTTGGTTTAATTCCTGGGTTGATACTTCAATATTACTTATTGTAGATAACTTTGTTGCTTGCATTTAGAACCCTTAAGGAATGACTGTTTCCCAGAGGTGTCTTCCAGATATCACTGATCTTCAGAATTTGAGTCCTTTTGTTGCTGTTGTTCTTTATGGCACCTCATCACATTCTGCACCTCTGGACCACAGTACTGGGCTGAGAGAACAAGGTGAGGAAGGAGAAATTCAAAGAATACCGGTCATTCTCTGGAGCTGGGTCGTCCTCTCCTTTGTGGCTCTGGAGTCACAGAAGAGTCCTCAGCTCACTTGGGGCGGCAGCAAACAAGGACAAATAGCAGGTCCCGGGGCACAGGAGGGTGGAGGTGACAGCCACACAGCCCACAAAAGCTGCATCACAACTTCTGTTCACGTCCAGACTCTTCTTGATGCCTTCATAGGTTTACTTTAAATCATTCATAACCTGACACCACAACACAATCCTAATTATCATTTTGGTACATTTCTTTCTTCCTTCTTGTCTATTCATAATTATTTTTGGAATAAATATATATATAAACAAAATATAGCTAGGCGTAGTGGTACACACGTGGGAGGCTGAGGCAGGAGGACTGTAGGTTAAACCACAGGCTGGGCAATTTACTGACTTAGCAATACCATATCTGAAATTTTAAAAGGGGGTGGAAGTGTAGTTCAGTGTGAAGAGGCATTGGGTTCAATTTAAATAAAGAAAGTATATGCAATGATGTTAACTGAATAAAATTTACATAACATATATGACCATATGTATAAAGTGAATTCTTTAAATAAGATTTTTACAAATTGCATAACATGCATGTGATTTGGGCAGTAATATTCATTTCATCATTTTCTAAATGGTAGCCAGTTCCATGCACTTTACAGTTTTTTTTTCAGTCATATGCTATTTTCATAAAAACAAGAATGATACAAGCCAGCAAGGAAAAGGACCACTAGGTCACCTGGTCACTGCAGTGATTTAAAACAGCAGGGAAGGTCAGATGGGGTATTGCTCAGCAGCACAGCGAGGAAGGGTCTGGATTCCCTCTCCAGCACTGCAAAAATTCAATTAACTGATTGATTAATTAATTAACTAGATGATTTTTTAAACAATTTAAACCTCTATGTATAAGCAATGGTTTTACCGGTGAAATATACAGCTTGGATCAGCACACTCTATTGGCTGGAGATGAAAATCAATAGTAAACAGGAGGAAGACCCAGGGTCCCAGCGCCCAGGGATGACCAGCTGGACCAGTGGGTGAGGCCGCCCTGAGCCGAGGCTGCTGGGGTAGACGGTGAAAGGTGGGCTGACAAGGCCAATTTCAGCCCACGAAAAGGGAGGGCAGGGCATGAAGACTGCACCAGGAACACTGGCCAACAGAGGGTTCCGTGTACTAACTACAAAGAAAACTGGGAGGAAAGACACCAGGGAGATTCACTGGGGAGGGGGCCTCATGGCCTGAGGGTTCCGTGTACTAACTACAAAGAAAACTGGGAGGAAAGACACCAGGGAGATTCACTGGGGAGGGGGCCTCATGGCCAGACGGGCTTGCAGAAGGGCTCCTAGAGAAAGCTCAGCCCTACAGGCTGGCACAGGATGGAAATAGGAGCGGCTGCAGGGGAGCCCTGGGATCAGCATCCACGGACTGAATGTCCATGGTCCCCAAGAGCAGAGGAAATGGCCAGATTATCAGGTCAGGAGGAGTCCAGGAACTAGAAGATGAAAAAACGGAGTCACAGGACAGGAAGACCTTAGTGACAGTCCAGTGTCCGAAGGTGCCGGTGAATAGTGAGGCTATTCAGCAAGTGAGAATCAGATGGCTGCCTCACACGGTGGGCTACTCTCCATTACGGAGCTTGGATGCCACGAGATGTGATCAAAACACAGTGAATGCTTAAATTAGAAAACAATATTACAGTAGAGATATACTGACATGAATCACCTGCTTTGAATAACACACTTATCTTGCCATGTTCTGAAGAAGTCCTGAAAGTCTTCCTTCAGATAGCCACTGTTACTGCCTGCTTTGATGCCCTAAATCAACTCAAAACATTAATAGTTTATAGTCATCTCGCCTTGGGGAAGAAAGACCAGGAGTTGTCCGGGGCCAGACCTGGTGAATAAAGTGGGTGAGGACACAAAGTAATGTTGGTAGCAGCCTGCCTTCCTACTGGAAGGCACTCAGCAGCAGCACTGACTGTATTTTTGATCACGTTGGAAGAAGACTCGCAGAAATGCTACAGGAAGTGGCAAGCACAACAGAATATGAATGCCCTACCTATCAGGTGAGTCACTGAACCAAAAGGATCGTAGACCAAGTTGGAGCATCTCAGGGAAGGCCAGCTCTGTACTGGCTGGGCCAAGACCACACACTGCATGCAAGAGTTTGGCTGAGCCTGAAGCCCAGGTTAAACCAAAACACCTGCCAGCTTAAGGAACTCTGGGAAAGGAGTCAGACACTACCCAGGGACACCAGCTGTGAGAAGCACGAATCAAACAAAGGACAGAATCTTCTACAATGAAGCAAGAAGTAGGCTTCAAAAAGACCGAGGAGTCAATGAGCACATTGGAGAAGATCGCACGCTTTTAGGAAATCTTGTGTTCCACTGGAAAGAGTTCCCATATGTTTAAAAGACTTATCCATTCACTAAGCAATTGGGAAAGGAGCACCCACAGTGTGCAAAATGCTGTCAGATTCACCAGTTTCTGTGTCAAGCTTACGTGGCTTTTGCTCACCATCCTCCCATCCCCAAGATCCCTGCTGCTTGAGTTCAAGGCAGCATGGGCCACTGGTTTGTTAGCCGTGGCGAACCTTCTCCTGCCCTGGGCCTGGGTGAGCTGGTACCCGACACCATCTATGCCACTGGACTTTCTCATTGTCATATCCACTGTCAAACGCCGGAGCCCTCGGACAGGCCTTCCTGGACAAGCTGGGAGCGCTTCACACCCCCGTCTCAGTGTTAGTGGCTTGATGTCTCTCCCCAGCTGCACTTTCGAAACACAAGACCTCACCTTTCTTAATCCTCCCTGGTCAGGTCTCATGACTAGCAGCAGAGGGGAGCCACCCCAATGTATTTCAAACCAGGACACACAGCACAAAATTTTAATGAACAACACAGCTTTTAAAATGCCTTTATTTTCTATTTCATAATATTTTCATTGAGCTTAGAAATATGCAAGAATAATTCCTCCACACAGTACCAAATGATACTATTTCTATTCAACTTCATTGTCCTGAGCAGTGAAGTAACTCAACCCAAAATTAGAAAATGGGCCAGTTAAGTGTCAACTGTTTATTGCTAGAGAGCAGAAGAAGTGTCTGATTCATGTCTGTACATCAGTACTATCAGTAGTGAGCAGAGCACCTGACAATTATTAATAGGTGCTTGACAAAGGAGTTTTCAACCAGAAGTTTCTCCATTTTAAAATAACATATGGCAGTTATCTTTAAATGCATAAATTAAAAAGAAAAGCAAACCCCCTCCGACCCCTAGATTCTACTCCCTTTCCATAGACAGCCAATGGGAACAGCATGGTGTTTATTCTCGGGGATTTGCTGTGTCATTACAGCCCAATAGAGACACCCAGGTTATTTTGTTCCCATACCCCTGCCCTCCTCCCTTTATGGCATGTAAAGGTACAAGATCCCAATGATGAATGTAACTGTACTGCATACCTAAAAAGTACCAATAAACTCAATGAAGGAAAAAACAGAGACACGAGGGAGGTCAGGCTGCAGACACCGACCTCAAACCTGCTTGATGCACACTACAACATCAGTGTTTGTGGTCTGCAAAGCCAGATTAAGGTCCATTCCTATTAGAGGCCTTGTGCTACTCCTTACTTTATTTAAACAACTTCCTATGCGTGGACATTTCAAGTTCTTTCCACTACTGAAATTTTTATAAGCAGTGAACATCTGCACTGCTCAGTGAAGTGGACCCTAAGTACAGGGTGAATTCCTACAGCAGAGTCACCAGGTCACCGGACATCCTATATACACATAAACTCTTATCCACACTGCTAACCCTTTTTTTTTTTTTAATCTTCACCAATCTGACAGGAGAGAAACAGTTGATCGTTTATTTTTCATTAAGGCTGAGTAAGCTTTGCCTACTATTCCCATCTTTTGTGTTTCCTGATGAAAGCTAAGAAAGGACCATGCTTCTATGCCAGGCTTTAGGAAGCTGTTGGGAGAGAAAGTCCCCAGCTCACTCAAGCTTCCCCACAAGATGTTTAGTACTGTGTAAATGCAGTTGATCTACTTCTTAATGGGTATGGGCTATAACTGTTAACAAGGCATAACAAGGACACCCAATCTCCTTAAAAATTGCAGAACTACTCTGCAGTCAGGAGTGGAGGAAGACACAGCAGAGCCAGGGGCAGCAGTGGGACAAACTCACGGCTTCAGCTCCTGAGCCTCCAGCTCCTCAACCAGAACAGAAGGAGCCTTGAAGAAATGCTATGTGAGGAAAAAAAAAAGTCAAGTATCTTACGCTTTAATTGATCAAAAAAAAAAAAA